>NC_070603.1:61276408-61579438 GCF_027172205.1 Podarcis raffonei | reverse complement strand
TACTGTCTGAACTATAAGGGCCAAAAATAATGCTGTCCTTGTCAGAACACAATACAAAGTTGATACTGTGGCGAAGTTTGTTAAAATTGCCCTGGAGAAGGACTTTTATACACCAAATGAATGTTGGGATTCCCCTCATCTCATTTTTGAAAATTGATTTTTGGCCCAACATCCCATTTATATATATATATATATATATATATATATATATATATATATATATATATATTGGCAATTCAAATTTTCAGTATCACACAGAGAGAGTAAAGAACAATACCAACAGAATTTGTAGCCATTTTAAACTGTAATCTAATTAACATTAGAGCAGAGAAGGAAATTTTGAAACTTAAGAAACAACAATGTATTCAATAGATGCATTATACTGTTCCTTTCCCCCCCAAAATATTAATGGTTACACCCCAGAGAAATTTAAGAAGCAGCACAAGTACTTTATTTTTGAAGTATTGCACACTCAACACAACTATCATCATGATAAACTTCCTTGTAGCCACCTTTGTTACATCAGATCAAATGCCCTCTATGCATCTTCAAGAAGGTCTCAAGCACAGTGCATGAGATTGAGATTGAAAGATGAAAGCCAAGCAAAGAGAAATAATGGACAGATTATATAATGAGTATTGACATATAAATTACAATTTTACAAAGGCTGTGCAGGGAGAACTTGTGGTGGTAAATGTGACCTATTATGTTGATGTTAATTGTTAATGAGGTTCTTCCTGAATTGTGAAAAGGACTTAGTGAAGCAGAAATCTTTTATTTTATGTGGTTATCACAAAAGACTCCTTTTGCTGCATGAATTCTTAAGCTGAGTTTGAAGTTAGCATTTGTTTTGTCATGGATATTTCCACTAGTCCCATCTTAGATATGTTTCATTTTGCTCTCTCCCACAGTCTGTGGAATCAGACTACAGTTTATGATTGTGCCGGTGTTTTTAGAAATATCAGCAGTACAGTGGAACCTTGGGTTAAGTACTTACTTCGTTCCGGAGGTCCGTTCTTAACCTGAAACTGTTCTTAACCTGAAGCACCACTTTAGCTAATGGGGCCTCCTGCTGCTGCCATGCCGCCGGAGCCCGATTTCTGTTCTCATCCTGAAGCAAAGTTCTTAACCCAAGGTACTATTTCTGGGTTAGCGGAGTCTGTAACCTGCAGCGTATGTAACCCGAGGTACCACTGTATATGGATGAATAAAGGCTGTGTTTGCATATAATGTTAAACCATGTTGCCACCAACATAGTGCCTTCCCAACATCATCGGACTTTAGATCCCATCATCCCTGGCCATCAGGGCAGCCCTTCCTGAGATGAAATGGGAATGTTCTGCTCCCTGTTCCCCCACCATGCCATGTCCTACCCACATCCACCATCGTGGGAATGCCTGCCCCCCTTCCCATGGCAGGAGCTATGGGGTTGGATGCTATGTTACTATTTGCTGTATGATTCTATAAAGCAGGAATGGTAACCTGTGACTCTGCAGATGCTCCTGGACTACAGCTCTCATCCTCTCTGACGATTGGCAAGGCTGTCTGGGGCTGATGGGAATTGGAAATCCGAAAACATATGGAGGGACATAGGTTCTCCATTTCTACTTTACAGCATCAAACAGCAACTAAAATAATCCACAGAAATATTATTAGTATCTTGCAATGCTTGGTGGAGAGAGAAAAATAGGCACGCATTTAATGTTTGTTAGGTTGTTGTTTAGTCGTTTAGTCGTGTCCGACTCTTTGTGACCCCATGGACCAGAGCACGCCAGGCACTCCTGTCTTCCACTACCTCCCGCAGTTTGTTCAAACTCATGCTGGTAGCTTCGAGAACACCATCCAACCATCTCGTCCTCTGTCGTCCCCTTCTCCTTGTGCCCTCCATCTTTCCCAACATCAGCGTCTTTTCCAGGGAGTCTTCTCTTCTCATGAGGTGGCCAAAGTATTGGAGCCTCATCTTCAGGATCTGTCCTTCCAGTGAGCACTCAGAGATGATTTCCTTCAGAATGGATAGGTTGGATCTTCTTGCAGTCCATGGGACTCTCAAGAGTCTCCTCCAGCACCATAATTCAAAAGCATCAATTCTTCGGCGATCAGCCTTCTTTATGGTCCAGCTCTCACTTCCATACATCACTACTGGGGAAACCATAGCTTTAACTATATGGACCTTTGTTGGCAAGGTGATGTCTCTGCTTTTTAAGATGCTGTCTAGGTTTGTCATTGCTTTTCTCCCAAGAAGCAGGCGTCTTTTAATTTCGTGACTGCTGTCACCATCTGCAGTGATCATGGAGCCCAGGATAAGTAATAGTGAAATAGCTTACCGAACTCCCCCCCCCCCAAAAATACTGCAAAATACTGTTCCTAGTAGTCCAACTGCTCTCTTTCCTGAAGTATTAACATACTGTATTGTGAAACTCACAATTCAGTTAACACAAGCAAAAAGATTGAATTTATATTTAAAATGGATTGCAGTTTTGGCAACAAAACAGGCAAAATTATTAAGCAAGTAGCAATGTAATTTCTGTACACAACAGGAACCTGTATACAAAATGAGAAAATAGAGTTGGAGGCAATATATATAACAGAAATGGTAATCCTTGGTTATATCTAATCTAATCTATCTCAGAAATGGTAATATTTGATTCAGTTTATCAGTGACCACAGATTTTAAATAATGATTTTATATACCTCAAGCTTTGTTTTGTAGGTTATACTGCAGAAATCAGCCAAGCTGGCAAAAGAGGGAGAGAGACAGATCTTAGCAGTCCAAGCATCCATTGTGTTCAGCTCCTATATTTCAAGGAGGTCTGTTTCTACAAATACGTACAGGGTTAATTAAAATTACTAGTGGGTGGTTAAATGGTCTTGGAAGGTTATCACCGTAGTATCAGCTGTATCATAATTGAAGATACAGCTCTTATCTCTAGGCTGATCGCTTACATTCTTGTTGACATTGCATTACTCTGACAGGCAAGTCAAATGGAAGGCACAGATCCTGGTGTGCTATCAGCTATCTTATCTTTGTCAACAGTTCATTTATTCTCTCTCTCTCTCTTTGTTACTGGTCAATCAAGAAATCAATTACAAGTTAAAGCAAATATCTCATTAGAAAATAGATTAGGCATGATAAAGCTGAGTAAAGTGACACAAAACTGAAAGCAGCTGCTACTACCCAATTGTGCCAACAAACTAGTTCTCAGTTGTCAGGCAGTTTGGTGGGGAATATCCACTCTCGAGAATTACTTATTTTACATGGTTGGACAAAAGCAATAATTTCAATAAAAGTCTTTCATATTTACACCTGTAGTAGCATCATAGTCTTACCGCCCCCGCCCCCATGGATGATGTTTAACTCTTGTGGAATTGCTGAATTACTGATTTCTCCTTAATATGTAGATTCAGCCACATGTATTATCATTTATTTCATAACATTTATATGCCACTTGATTGTAAAAAAAAAAATCCTCAAAGCAGCTAACAAAAAGAATAAAACATAAAGTTATTGGTAAAAACAACTCATTAAAACAGAAATAAAATAAAAATAGACATGTAGATGCTCCCTATATCTTGATAATCTTGGAAGTTTAGAACTTGGATTATTTAGACTTAAGTCATATAAATACTTATCTGGAAGAAAGGATTACATTGTTCCCCCTCCCATAATGGGTACTATGTGTGTTTCAGATTACTTCCTCCTTGTTAACTATACATTATAGTATTTACTTTATTCTTATATGAAAGGTGCATTTTCTGTTGTTTATAGGTATTTAAAATTTTTACTTTATCTTTCATTAACATTTGAAAATAAAAAGAGAGAGGAAATCCAAGTTAAAATGTTAAAACTCGGGAGTTTGTAGCACACTTAAAGACTGTAGTAACAAGAACCAGAGGAATTTCTTGACAGTGAATTCAGTGCTTTCAGATGCTATTTTGTAAACGTTGCCAGACTTCTCCACATACAAGGATCTGGTTCCCACCTGGTGGAATACTCAGCTTGCCTGCATTTGATTAAGTGACAGTTGCTCAGAAAGGTTGTACGTATTCATACTTCAGGTAAGAACTAAGAGGGTGATTTCTCCCAGTTCCCCTCTGCAACTTATTTCAGTGGGGGGAAACTGGGCAACCTGAAGATGAGTTAAGAGAAGAAAAGCAGTGCATTCAATCATAAGTGAGTACACACAACTTCCTTCCTGTATGCATGTGTAAGAGTGGAGGATGGACTGCGGCCACATTTCCTGGCC
Source organism: Podarcis raffonei (assembly GCF_027172205.1). Lineage (NCBI taxonomy): Eukaryota > Metazoa > Chordata > Lepidosauria > Squamata > Lacertidae > Podarcis > Podarcis raffonei. Next base: position 61,575,194 of record NC_070603.1, on the reverse strand, counting down.
AGGCCCCTGAAGTTGCACCCCCTGTGGACTCTGTTCCCCATTGCTCATGAATAGCCATCTTTTTTTCAGACAGCCAAGCTCTATAAAGTGGAGGGCAGGGGAAGGATTTGTGTGGAGTAAAGTACCAGAGGCTAGCCGTATATATGGAGGAGCATATCTGAATTAGGGATTTAAAAACAGACCAGACATATTTGCAGCTTTACATACAGTCCAGTCCTTAGCTGTAACTGATGCCTGAGGTTTGTTTGAGGTATGTTATCCTCTTCTTGAGGAATAAGTCATCTGAATTACACTTGATCATGAGCAAAACTGAAAAATCTGCTTGCCACTTCTCAACCTATGTTTAGAAGGTTGCATTCAAAATGGCAGCTTCTTCTCGTGTTAAAATTATTCACTCACTCAGTTCTCCATGGTGAACTGGGGGTAAACATGAAACTTTAAAAGCATTCTGAATTTATTCCACTTCTCTCTCTCTCCCTCCCTCTCCCTCTCTCTCTCTCTCAGTGTTCATGTTGTTGATATTTAATTACTGTGCAATTAAGATGTTGTTTGACATGTTTTCTAACAGATTACAAAATGTCCCCTGAGAGTTGTTTGGAAGGGTCTACAACCTTTTCATTAGAACTATTGCATAGTGTCATTCTTACATTGCTTTTTGCAAAAGTGCAGCCAATTGTTGGATTGCTTTGCATGATGTCAATTGTCTGGTTGCCACAAGTGATGGTGTGTTCTTTTTTTCAGATGCTTGCTTTGTTGTCTGCCAGTGAAACTCTGCAGCATCCGTATAGCCTGTGTCCTAATTGGCTCACTTTCCATGTAACCCCTTATCTTTATGTTTGATGAGTGGTGTAAGATATGTTCACCATTTAAAAGCATTTCTAAAAATATCCCTCTACCATCAGTGATTATAACTAAGTTTAAGATTCATTTTACAATTGTTAATGAATATTGAAACATTTATTTTCTCCTTACAACCCCCTCCCAGCTGTAGAAGAAAGCACCCCCACCCACCCCCAGATGACATATCTGGCTGATTATCTTTCATTTGAGGGTAGCAATTTTAACAGGGTTGAAAACTCAGGCTTGTATAGAGGTTGTGCATGTTGTGTTTTCCTAACTAGTCATGAAAAAGATCAGCAAAATTTGTTTTGCTGGCAAATCATATATCCTGAGTGGCAGAGTTCGGTGGCATGTGTATATTTTGGAAAACAGGTGCAGAAGAAAGAAAAGAGTTATAGCTTATACATTGTTTTTGTGAGAGGCTGTTTTTGCTCTGTACCATAAATAGTTGTACTGGGAAGAATGCAAGAGACGTACCAGAAATGTAGTCTTTGTGAATCTGGAGAAGTGTTGTGTTTTCTGTTTTATCTCTAGCAGTAATCTGTTAGCAATAAATTTCCCTCATACTACTTCTGCCAAACAGCTAAGGGGAATGAGCAATAACAAATTGATTACATTGGCATAGTTAGAGAAAACTTTTTTCAACATTTAGAAGTAAATGCTCTCAGGAGTTACTTAATGTGACCATGTTTCCAGTTGTATAGATGCTCCATTAGAATTGCTAGACATATTTATGTGTACAAGATCAAAGCATCTCCTCCTGGGTTTCTGTCAGACAGATTCAACTGAAAAGAGAATGCTATTGCATATTGGGAGAGTAGTTGCCTGGGACCTGACTTTCTCACTGTTGAGCCATAGAGTCTTTAGTCTAAGGAAAGTTGTGGATGGTCAGGCAGGGAGTTGTTTTTAGGCCCTCATGACTAAGCTCTCAAAGAATGGAGAAGACCAGAGTGGGTCTAACTGTCCCTTTACAGAAACTGAATCCAAATGAGAGCTAAGGAAGTCTGGGTAAAGAAACAGAACAAGGGAAGGGCCTCATATATAGTGAAGTTTATATCTGGATCACTCAGGAGGGTCATCTTTAAGAAAGCCGACTTCATAAAACTTAGGGAAGTGCTGGGTGAGATCCCATGGACAGTAATACTAAAAGGAAAGGGAGTTCATGATGGCTGGGAGTTTGTTAAGAGGGAGATAGTAAAAGCACAACTTCAGGCAATACCATTGAGACGGAAACATGGAAGGTGTCTAAAGAAGCCAGGGTGGCTATCTAAAGAACTTTTAACTGAGTTAAGATTAAAAAAGGATGTGTACAAAAAATGGAAAAGGGGGGAAACCACCAAAGAGGAATTCAAACAAATAGCCAGCACGTGTAGACACAAAGTCAGAAAAGCTAAAGCACAGAATGAACTCAGGCTTGCTAGAGAGGTTAAAAGCAACATAAAAGGCTTTTATGGGTATGTTCGTAGCAAAAGGAAGAACAAAGAAACAGTGGGGTCACTCAGAGGAGAAGATGGTGAAATGCAAACAGGGGACACAGAAGGGGCTGAACTCCTCAATGCCTTCTTTGCCTCAGTCTTCTCCGATAAAGAAAACAATGCCCGGCCTGAAGAATTTGGAGCAAATGATTCAGCAGAGGAAACACAGCCCAGAATAACTAAGGAGATAGTACAAGAATACTTGGCTAGTCTAGATGTATTCAAGTCTCCAGGGCCAGATGAACTGCATCCAAGAGTATTAAAAGAACTGGCAGATGTGATCTCAGAACCACTGGCAGTCATCTTTGAGAATTCCTGGAGAACAGGCGAAGTCCCGGCAGACTGGAGGAGGGCAAATGTTGTCCCTATTTTCAAAAAGGGGAAAAGAGAGGACCCAAATAATTACCGCCCAGTCAGTCTGACATCAATACCAGGGAAGATTCTGGAGCAGATCATTAAGCAAACAGTCTGTGAGCACCTAGAAAGGAATGCTGTGATCACCAATAGTCAGCATGGATTTCTGAAAAATAAGTCATGTCAGACTAACCTGATCTCATTTTTTGACAGAATTACAAGCCTGGTAGATGAAGGGAACGCAGTGGATGTAGCCTACCTTGATTTCAGCAAGGCATTTGACAAGGTGCCCCATGATATTCTTGTAAAGAAGCTGGTAAAATGCGGTCTTGACTATGCTACCACTCAGTGGATTTGTAACTGGCCGACTGACCGAACCCAAAGGGTGCTCATCAATGGTTCCTCTTCATCCTGGAGAAGAGTGACTAGTAGGGTGCCACAGGGTTCTGTCTTATTCAACATCTTTATCAACGACTTGGATGATGGACTCAAGGGCATCCTGATCAAATTTGCAGATGACACCAAACTGGGAGGGGTGGCTAACACCCCAGAGGACAGGATCACACTTCAAAACGACCTTGACAGATTAGAGAACTGGGCCAAAACAAACAAGATGAATTTTAACAGGGAGAAATGTAAAGTATTGCACTTGGGCAAAAAAAATGAGAGGCACAAATACAAGATGGGTGACACCTGGCTTGAGAGCAGTACATGTGAAAAGGATCTAGGAGTCTTGGTTGACCACAAACTTGACATGAGCCAACAGTGTGACGCGGCAGCTAAAAAAGCCAGTGCAATTCTGGGCTGCATCAATAGGAGTATAGCAGGGGTGTCAAATTCAAATTCATCGGGGGCCACATCAGCAGTTTGGTCACCCTCAAAGGGCCGGTTCGAGTTCGAGTGTCTTCAAAGCCCATGACACCTTTAACAGCTGGATTAAGTAATGCAGAGCTTCTGGCTCATGGAACACTACACCTTGATTTCATTTGAATACATATATGAATATAAAAATTGTTTCCTGTTTGGCTTGGTGTTTAAGTTACACAAGATATGCAGGTTTTAATTTTTCTCATTCCCCAAATTTTAATCGAGCATTTGTTTGGATTTTTTCCCCTTTGCTACCTACCCTAAACCTTTGAGGAGGGCGGGAACTGATCGCCGGACCCTGTAATAACATTGAGGGAAAAATTGCATGAAATAAACCAATTCCTTATCAGCTTTTTTCCCACATATAAACCAATATAAACCAATTCCTTATCAGCTTTTTCCCCATATATAAACCAGTATAAACCAATTCCTTATCAGCTTTTTTTCCATATATAAATTTTTGCAACATGCACCCTGCGGAAGCCGCGCCTGACGTTATTTACGTATCGAATTTGCTTTTGAATCGCAAATCCCCAGAGGCAGAGGATGCTGTTCATTGGGCAGCACGGAAACGCGCCTAAAGAAATAAATAAAGAAAAGCAAAGCAAAAGCACGCTGCCCTGAGTATTCACAGGGCGCGCTCCTGAAACACAAGCGCGCTCTCAGTCTCCCTCTCTCCAACGCGCGCGAAGCCGGCTCTGCCCTTCTCCGCGTTCCACCTCGCGCAGGTGCGCTGCGCTCCCGCCGGGACTTATTTCACCCCGGCGAGCCTGAAAAGAAGTTGAGAGCAGCGTCGGCAGCCTCCCATATCCAACCCCGCCCTCGCCGTGTCAAATAAGTCTCGGCTAGGTAGCTGGAGGAGGGGGAGGTCTGCGCCTGCGCAGAAGGGACCCGAGGCGCCCTGCGCGTGCGCCGCAGCCCAAGCTTCCCTCACAGATATATATAGACCAGGCTACACGGGCCACATGACGAGGTCTCGCGGGCCGCATTCGGCCCGCGGGCCTTGTGTCTGACACCCGTGGAGTATAGCATCTAGATCAAGGGAAGTAATAGTGCCACTGTATTCTGCTCTGGTCAGACCTCACCTGGAGTACTGTGTCCAGTTCTGGGCACCACAGTTCAAGAAGGACACTGACAAACTGGAACGTGTCCAGAGGAGGGCAACCAAAATGGTCAAAGGCCTGGAAACGATGCCTTATGAGGAACGGCTAAGGGAGCTGGACATGTTTAGCCTGGAGAAGAGGAGGTTAAGGGGTGATATGATAGCCATGTTCAAATATATAAAAGGATGTCACATAGAGGAGGGAGAAAGGTTGTTTTCTGCTGCTCCAGAGAAGCGGACACGGAGCAATGGTTCCAAACTACAAGAAAGAAGATTCCACCTAAACATTAGGAAGAACTTCCTGACAGTAAGAGCTGTTCGACAGTGGAATTTGCTGCCAAGGAGTGTGGTGGAGTCTCCTTCTTTGGAGGTCTTTAAGAGGCTTGACAACCATATGTCAGGAGTGCTCTGATGGTGTTTCCTGCTTGGCAGGGGGTTGGACTCGATGGCCCTTGTGGTCTCTTCCAACTCTATGATTCTATGATTCTATGATCTCCATGAAATAGGGATGCCAGGGCAATTGAGTAGCTTGGAACATCTCATGAGACTGTTGCTTTTCTAGTACAGTGGAACCTCGGGTTAAAAACTTAATTCGTTCTGGAGGTCCGTTCTTAACCTGAAACTGTTCTTAACCTGAGGAACCACTTTAGCTAATGGGGCCTCCTGCTGCTGCTGTACCGCCATCGCACGATTTCTGTTCTCATCCTGAAGCAAAGTTCTTAACCCGAGGTACTATTTCTGGGTTAGCGGAGTCTGTAACCTGAAGCGTCTGTAACCTGAAGCGTCTGTAACCCAAAGTACCACTGTACTACAGATACAATACAACCAACATGGGTTTTGTGCGTGTCCAATGTGAACGCCAGCTCCCTGGGCCTGAAGTGAGATGAGCACTGCACCCCATAGTCGCCTTTGACTGGACTTAACCATCCACAGGTCCTTTACCTTTACCTTTTTACCAATGTGAAATCTGCCTCTCCCTGTAATGGATCTGGTGAGCTGAGTTGTGCACATCTTTCTTTGTTGTCCATCTGGTCTCTTCCCTCTAGTTTCATTAGCTATTTCTATAAGCCACATTTATTCACTGAGCCAATGAGTTATACTTTGGAGGTGTCAGGGTTCATATTTCTTGCCCTCAAAATGCATTTTTTAAAGATAAGAAATTTTAGATTTCAAGCTCCCCACCTTGCCTATGATAAAGGTTAAGATAAGAAAATAATAAGAAATGCCTGAATGTATGTGAGGATTCAGATCATAATCCTAAATTTAAACTGAATGCAAAAAAAGTTAGATTTATTTATGCTTAAAGGACTGATGAACCACTTTTCTATTAAAATGTTCAAGCAATGTACAAAATATTTTTTAAAGCAGCAGAATAAATAAATCTGACTTACTGAATAAGTTTGTTAAAACAATAAAGAATCATTTAAAACCTTAGGAAACAAATACGGTAGATTTTAACTTGCTTCCTGAAGGCAAAGTGTTAATCTGGCTCTTATTTGCTATGCTACTTGAGCCTGGACATAAAAGCACCCCTAAACTGTGAATCAGGTCTTTTTAGGGCAAGTTCGGCCTCATCCAGAGTGGGGAAATATTGCCACCTGGAGCCACTGAACCATCAATGAACAGTAACTGTATTATGCAGCTCTTTGGGGACAGACTAGTTTCTTCAGAGGATAATTGTTGCTGCCTAAACCACACTAGCAGGTGATCAGACCATGACAAAAGAGTCTTCCTGCCCAGTGAAGAAAACCAGATCAGAGTATGTCCTACTAAGTTCATTAGGCCAGTGACAAGTTGGGGCAGCCATGTGCTTGCCATGGTCTTGAATTCCTCAGCTGTACAAGGTGGCCTGAATGTGGATCTGAAGGTCTTCCAGACCACCATCCTGAAGCTTCTCAACAACAAATTCAAACAGATTCAGGTAAAATCTTTTAGAAGAAAAGCACCCTGTATTGCCAATGCAGTAGCAGCTAGCCAAGCATCTCTGGGAAGAGTATTTCAAAATCAAGGTGCCACCACTGAGAAGGCCTTTCCTCTAGTAACCACCCATCTCATTACTCTTCCAGTTTTCTTCAGGGTATTTAGCTTTCAGTGGAGAGTAACACACCTAAAGTCATATGTGTGTAAAGCCATCCTCAGTCTGATACTGTATAGGCATTCCTTATATTTGTACCTTATGTACAAATGTGAAGAAAGTAGACTATATGTCTGGTTTTTAATTTGCATTAAATGGACACATTGTAAGGGATGCAAATTACTAAAACTACAGTGTAGTGTGGAGATTTCTCTTTAGATCCCTTACAAAGAGCACTGGCTATTTGTTTTTGTATGTCAGTGTAATTTTGTATATTAAAGCTAAACATTAAGATGTGAATGCCAAGCTCTTGAAAGATGCACATTTCACAAGCCCTAGGAGACATGAAGGAGTAATCAGGGGTGTAATTAGTAGTGTTTTATCCCATGAGTTGATGTGGTAATATAGCACATGGGGTCTGTGATGATGCATCAAACATTAACAGCTTTGCATCATTACCATTAAGGGCTGGAGATTAAAGGCTAAACCTCTCTCCTTTTGTTAAGTAATTTTGATATTTTTAGTTTATACTCTGATTTTCTTTGCCAGCTTTGATTGTTTCTAGCTCTTATTTGTTTGCCAAAGTTATGAATACTAACTCGCTGTAGTGGCAAACCTCGTGTATTGTTGTGTTTAAGTCCATCTGCACATCTTGTGCAGGCCTTAGGATTTTACACAAACAGTTTTTGTGAAGTGGAGTTGTTATGTTTTGAATGTCAGCACCTGCTTGGCTCATTATCATATATTCTCTAAAAATAGTGCATACTATGTTGCTGTGGTGTGTTGAGGAGGAGATGGAGCTAAGAATGTATGCAGAAAGAAACTTGACTCTTTCCACCCCCTCCTTTTAAATACCAGTTATTGTCACTGCCGTAACTGTACACCAGATAAGACAGACAGACAAATGGCTATTATCAAAGTCAATAATGCCAGTGTTGAAAAAAATACTCCTGAATATTGTTTCCCTTTTTTGTTGGATAGATGTCTGTTACACAGAGTACACATTTGATCGGTAGTAATTTCTATGAATTTCTATTCATCTCCACTCTTCCCAGACAATTTGGTTATCTGAATTCTTTTGGCAAGTCTGTGCTCTGCTCCTCCCGCCTCCAGAAAATTGAAAGGGGGGGGGGATTGCAGGCTTCAAAGAGAATGCCTTTTTATTTCTCCAGTAAATATCATAGAAGGCCAGCTGCTTGACAGGGTGGAAGTAATTGGCATGATCCCACAGTCTTCTTAATGGAATAGGCACCAGATTTACAAATTTACTTCAAATTGGCTAATGCTGGTATCTTTTCTTGAAGACATCAGAATTCATAGCCAAAGCATGAGAGGTCTCTTGTTAAAAAATTATTAATCTCATCCAAATCTGGTCTTTGCATTTGCCAGTTCTTTTTTTTTTTGGGGGGGGGGGTGTCTTCGCGCATTATAGTTGTTCTGCTTATGTAGGCATTTTACCTGACAAAATGAAGCATGAATTAAGTATGCTTGCTCTACCATTTTCTGGTCTTGTGTGAAGTGTAGGAGATAATGCACACCTATCATGACAAGATGCATGTTCTCCCTTTCATGCATCTTACAGAGGTGGTATACAGTTCTCTTCTCCTTCAGTGGAAGCCTTGAAGTGGTTTGTTGTTGTTGTTGTTGTTGTTGTTGTTGTTGTTGTTTAGTCGTGTCCAACTCTTCGTGACCCCATGGACCAGAGCACGCCAGGCACTCCTGTCTTCCACTGCCTCCCGCAGTTTGGTCAGACTCATGTTTGTAGTTTCGAGAACACTGTCCAACCATCTCGTCCTCTCTCGTCCCCTTCTCCTTGTGCCCTCCATCTTTCCCAACATCAGGGTCTTTTCCAGGGAGTCTTCTCTTCTCATGAGGTGGCCAAAGTACTGGAGCCTCAGCTTCACAATCTGTCCTTCCAGTGAGCACTCAGGGCTGATTTCCTTCAGAATCCAATAAGCAAGGTTCACTCATGCTGCTTTGAATGAATATCTCTGAACCCATCTCTGGAGTAACCACTAACTTACCTTCTGATAAGCAAGTCCGCCTGATAAGCGAGTTTCCATTTCTGTATGGGAAGCTTCTAAATAACAGGTAAAAGAAGTGATTACCACTGATTGCTTGGGTTTTTGAGGGGAGGATTATGCTCAGATTCCAATTCATAGTTCCTAATCTCCTTGAACTATTTCCACCCTGAATGGTCTTTAGAAGAACTTGCCACTAAGAACTGGTACCTGTGTTTTTCCCTACCCCTCTTCCTTCCATTTGCTTTGTGTGCCATGTCTTTTAGATGGTAAGCCTGGGGACAGGGACATAGCTGTCAACTTTCCCCTTTTCTTTTGAGGAATCCTATTCAGAATAAGGGAATTTCCCTTAAAAAAGGGAAAACGTTGACAGCTATGGACAGGGACTGTCTGATTTTATTGATGTGAAAACTACTCTGGGGGTCCTTTGTGACTAAATAGCCAGATGAAAGTATCACACATTCACAAATCCACCTTAAAAGCCCACCAACCCCCACATCTGCTCTGTGGGCTGGAATTTGACAAGCACGTAGAGTTTATGTAAGGATTGTATTTACTGGGAAGTACTGAACTGGGAAGTACTGAACTGACAAATACTCCTTATTTCGGCATTCACTAGAAGCGTTGTCCCCAAAATACATTTCACCTCATCACGAAATTTTTTTTTGGAAACAGAAAAAATATATATTGTGTTTTCAGTTAAGTCTTTGAGGCCATTTGACAATATCAATTCTAAGTTGCTAATTTTGCCGTTCACTGGTTTTAGTTATTTTTCTAGTGTAAACCACTTCTACACAAATTTCAGTTGTGGCTGAGGCCAAGGAATATGGGTTTTCTCTGTTTCTCCTCACTTCATTTGGTTGGGCGTTACAGTTGCATAGAGAAGTATGATGAGCACGTCTAAATAAGGGAGGTACAATCTGGGCTCGCCAGTCTGCATCGTGTTCCTTGAAAATATGAGCAGTCACAGGTTTTATAAGTATGAGCATGCACATACACACCCACCTTCATTTTTACATCAATTATTTTTATGCCAAGAAGGAGACACAATCAAAATTAGTAGACAAAAGAATAGTGAGAATATTGCTTCTATTCTTTTTTAAAATGGCATTTTCTCACATCTTCAGTTACTTGCTTTTACCCTCAGCTGTCAAATGTAGACTTTTTTTTTGTTTCTTCTTCCAAGTTATACATACATCTGCTGTCCCCTGGAGGCCATTTTGTCCCACATTCAGAGGACCAAAGATCTTCAGTCTTGATTTATATCAGACTGTGTATGTACACTGTAACTGTACCTCAGTGCAAGTAATGTGGCATGCCAATTTCTCAGGAACTGTTTGTCTGCAAAACAGTTGGTCATGTATCATTTGGGAGAACTGAATCCCTTACAGTGTTGGCTTGGGTGTGCTTGAAGTTGATGTTCAGCTGTTGGCAGTCTTTGATATGTTGGACAGCACAGCAGAGAGAAGTGACTAGTGAATGAGTGGGTCTTAATCAAATATCTCCTCACATGTTTTCTCATGGAATGGGCTACATCGTTTGATGGCGCTTGCGGAGCAACTGTGTTGAATATCGTATAAAAACAAAACAATAAACCAAAACAACAAAATGTTCCTTGGTATGTATAGCAAAGCAGAATGCAAAAACATTTCCAAGTAGCATACTCCAAAGAGGATATGGAAAAGAGACTAAGGCCTAGTCAACCATAAAAATAAAAATGGGAAGGATAATATGGAATGCTCTTTATTGCTGATAGTTTAGGAATCATGTGTTTTTTTTAATGTTGAGTGAATTTTAGTCAAACCATTGCACATCAAGCTGAAATGTTTTGGTAAAGACAGTTAAGATATATTTAAAATAAATAATTATATATATATATATATATATACACAGCACAGTAAAGACCTGATAGCACAATTAAGATATGCTATTGTAACAACATGTTCTCACTAAGTATTTTAATTTCATAATCTGTGTCAATATTGTGTGTGGTTCATTTATAAAAAGAAGAGTACTACTGTCTGAGGGATGACTGGATGTTCAAAGCTGCTTTTGTATACATGTGTGATATTTGGAGTGTAGCATGCTTCCAGAGTTCTCTAGAAATACACACTTTTATGTATGTCTGTGCATATTGCTGGGTGGCTGCTCTGGAAGTTGTAAATGCACATGTAACGCTGTCTTAAATGAACATGTTAATTACTTACTGTATTGCTAATATTGGTGTGTGTTTTTTTCCCCTTTCCATGTTTCTTCTGTCCCCTCTGATGACTCGGACGTCTTTTGTTCCACGATATCTTTATATCTTTTGCCCAGGTATGTCAAGTGTTTTTAAGCTTGTATGCATCTCTAATAATAAGATTATGTAGAAATTATTAGTTCCTGTTTGCAACTCTTCCTCTTTTATTGTGGTTCGAGGACCCGACCCCCGCAATGTGAAATAAATACGCAAGGACACGTGATATAAGGTTAATGGGCAAGAAAAAGGCCACAACTTGAGACGACGGAGAAGAATGAGGCCGAGGAGAGGCTGGCGCCACAGCAAAAGGCTGCTGTAAACACCCCCTTGGAGGCACCTGGTTGGGTGCCTGCCGAGGGGCGTGGGCGCCAGCCAGGTGAGAGGAGGAGGCAGGGGGCTAACGCCCCCTGCTAGGGGCGGAGCTCGGGCTCCCGCCCACAACCACTCCCCTCTCTTCCAGGGAGGAGAGTCTTTGTACATCTCTACTGCTTAGTAACTTTTAATTTAGTCCTTAGTGTGAGATTTTGTCCAGTTAATTATGTCATCTATAAAAAAATCTCATGTGACCTCATTTGACATGGCACCAACACCCAATGTATGTATATTGAGAATAGCCAATTGGTTAGTTGCTGAAAGTACAGCTTTTTACTTTAGCTTTATTTTATCACCGTTGAACTATTTTGCACATCAAAGTAGGAAAAGCTAATTGCAGCGTCTAAGGCAACATTCCCAACTTTGTGACCTCCAGTTGTTTTGGATTAGAACTTCTAGACCTGCTGGCTGGACTGTTGGGAATTGTAGGTCTATGGTTTAAGTGGTGGTTCTTAACAGCATGTTTGAAAAACTGATCTGAGACAGTAATAAGCAAATAGTGGATTGATGTTAGAAATGAGGTGACCAGTAGCTGATAAATTACGATTTCTGTGTTGGTGAACAATGATGATCCTGGTACCTACAGTCTTCAGGTTCTTGTGTTATCTACCATATGATCCAGCAAATCGTTCCACCAAAGAGGCCTCTTTACTGTTCCATTAAAGATACCTAGATGTTTTATTAGCAACACAAATGTATTATGTAAAATAAAACTCTCATGCGCCCTACTTTCCCGAGCAGTGATAAATTCAATGGGCTCCACTTACCTTGATAGGGCTTCCTTTTGTGCAGAGGTGAGGGACCTGTGGATATTGTAGGACTCTGTCTCCCATTAACCCCAACTAGCATAGCCAGTTGTCAAAGATGATAGGAACTGTAGTCCAATGAAACCTGGAGGTGTTCAGCTTCCTGCTTGAGCGGAAATACCTAGTTTGTTGTAACACCTAGTTTGTTCTATTTTTCCAAGTAGAGCATTGGCAGCTTAAGCACATCAATAAGTTGCAGATCCACTGTTCCACATCAGATTATGAGAGAGGGGAGGTATATTCACCCCGCATCTCAAAAACTTGCTTTTTTTCGGCCTCTCTTCTATTCCAAATCTATTTCTTTTCATACAATCACTGTTCCAGTAACATTTTTATAGTTCCTTCCACACACATATACACACACACATATACATCTAGCTTGTCTTATCCTCTCAACTGGACAGGGAATGAGTGTTCTCCCCAAATTCTGATGGGTTCCACATTCCGAAATATCATTTGACAATTAGTTCTGATGAAGTGATAGTCCTTGCATAGCCTGGGTAATTACTAATAAATTTGCTTGACGAAAGGTATGGCCAATCTAGCATTCATAGCTATGGATTGGATCTAGACTATGTTGGTCCCACTTGAGCTCCAATAAAATCATTTAGCTATTACAAGGAATATAGATAGATTGCTCTCTATTCTGTTGCATTCAACCCTCAGCTATCAGTTCCCCACCCCCACCCCACTCCCCACCCCCAAAAATATACACCCAAATAACTTTTTTATAAGTCAAATATAAGCCCAGAATCACCTCCATATGTTATGGTTGCTAGAATTTTCCTTCTCCCTTGTATGGATTTGGCTACTTAATATTTAATCAGATAGTGACTGGGTGGGGAACGACTGTTGAAATGCAGCAGATCTTCAGATTCTTGCAGCACATATTGGATTACTTTTATTTGCTACACATTTTTATCACTTTCTTGCTGCCAATAGATAATGTAATATCTTCAGTTTCCCCCCAAGATTTGGACCTATAATTCTTCACAGATATAACCATATACTTTAATTCCACAATTTCCTTTACAGTTCTGCACACCCCAAGTTCTCAGTGGAAGTGTCCTTTAAATTATGAAATGTGCAAGGGTCTTTGAAAAAATAATGCACTCTGAAAATGCATACCATTGATATTTTGTGTGCATATGACTAATATAAATATTCTACTAAATGAAACTCTCGCTGTGTCCAAATTCCAGAGAGACTTGTGGTAGGACATGTATATGCAACAGGTCAGAATGTGAAACTAATAACACACACTTGGAATAAAAAACACATGTCTTTTGTTGCCTAAACTTGCTTCCCACCCCCTTTTAAAGCCGTTTTCTGAAGGATATAGGCTTTGAAGGGCTGTGAACTAACATCCTGGTCCTAACTGACCTACTTCAAAATAAATTTCATTAATTTCAATGGGACTTAATTCTGTTTGTGTTTATGATAGCAACTTAAATGGAACTTCACTGGGGAGGGGGAGTTAAATTCCACTTAGGCTGCTATCCTATGAGGAAAGAGGCCTTTCCCCAAAAGGTTGGAAATGTTTCTTTGTGATAGGAATGTGTGTGGGAGGGCGGGGTTTGCATGAAACACAAGATCTTTAAGTATAGAAGTTTGTTGAAATGTGAAAGATAAGTGTGGAAATCTTGGCTCCAGAGCAGTCAGTGGGGATTTTCAAACATTATTAGGACTTTGCCTCTTGTTACAAGCTGCAAGGCTCTTGCGTCAGAAACTTGATAAAGCAGATGTTAATTTTGTTTTATTTTATCTTCAGGGCTTTAAAATGGCAGTTTTAAAGACTTCTTTTGAAATGATATTTTTTTAATCAAGCAGTAACTTAGTGCATTGTACATTAGTTATTAGATAGCTCAGTTGGGTAGAGTGTGGTGCCAATAACTCCAAGGTTGCAGGTTCAGTCCCTGTATGGAACAGCTGCATATTCCTGAATTTCAGGGGGTTGGACCAGATGATCCTCAGAGTCCCTTCCAATTCTACGATTCTCTGCATCCTAGTGTGGGTTACAAGAATAAATACATAAAACAAAAACCTTTAAGATCAACAATATAGTAAACAGAAGATATGTCAGTTTTCTGAAGTCCAGGCATATCTGTGCATTAAAAAAAGCCAGACAGAAGAGAGAGGTTTTTATCTGGTAGCTAAAACTCTAAGGGAGTGTATCCCCTCTACAGGGAGTGTATTCCATATGGGGGTGCTACCCTGAGACCTCTGGGTATAGAGTGGTATACAATGGTACCTCGGGTTAAGTACTTAATTCGTTCCGGAGGTCCATTCTTAACCTGAAACTGTCCTTAACCTGAAGCACCACTTTAGCTAATGGGGCCTCCTGCTGCCGCTGCGCCGCTGCTGCACGATTTCTGTTCTCATCCTGAAGCAAAGTTCTTAACCCAAGGTAATATTTCTGGGTTAGCGGAGTCTGTAACCTGAAGCGTATGTAACCTGAAGCGTATGTAACCTGAGGTACCACTGTATAAATTTTAACTATATATATATATATATTGCAAAGACCCCTCAGATAACTCACTCTCAAGCCATTTAGGACTTTACTTGCCCAGACCAAAATCTTAAATGGCACCCCCATAAAACATTCAGGAATGGTGCACTTTGCAAGATATATTTTCAAAGGTATGCCATTCTAATTGTTCCTTTACAAGAGGCGCAGTTTCTATGTCATTGGTTTTTTGTTGATTCTGCACGTATGTGGAAGCAGACAACTGTGGTACACAGGGCCAGGTTAATGCTTGGCTTTACACAACCCATTTCAACGTCTTTATTCCAAATGTCAAACAACAGCATTTGTTTTTAATAATGTTTAAATATTGTAATTAAGAAAATAACACTGCATTATTAAGCACAAGTTAAAAGAAATACATTTTTATCACAAGGGTTAAAGTAGGCATATCACGCCTTGTAGTCTACAGCTAAACAAGAGATTTGACACCCAGAAATGCAGTCCATAGCAACTAAGTTAGTTAGCAGACCTATCCACAAAGCATTGCAGCACTCAGCACTGTTGAATTCACACACTCCCCTCACCCCCCATGACTCATGGTCTTCCATTCAAAAGACACATACACATAATGCCCATAGCAGCAACTCCATTCTGAAGGCTTCTAGGGCTCTGAAGGTGGGGCAAGGTAGATGGAAAAAGCCCTTGCCTGACGACCAGCAGAGAGTCTCATTCCTCTCACTGTGAATAGTACATATATATGCCTAAAAGTACATATATATGCCTAATTTTCAGTGTTATGGAATTACTGAGTCTTGTCCATTAAAAAAGCCCCTGCATATGCAGCTTTAAGAATAATAAAATATAGTATATATCTTCTAAACCAGGCATAGGAAAACTCGGCCCTCCAGATGTTTTGGGACTACAATTCCCATCATCCCTGACCACTGGTCCTGTTAGCTAGGGATCATGGGAGTTGTAGGCCAAAAACATCCTGGAGGGTTGAGTTTGGCTATGCCTGTTCTAAATACTAGGGGTTTTTTTCATATTCAGGTGGACAGTCCAAGAGTAAATATTCCACTTCCCCTCCTCCATGAATAAAAGGGGGCAGCAGAGTGACTTATATAAAGACTTGGTCCTCTGTCAAAATCAGTTGTTTGCTAAGGATGAACAATAACATAAATTTCGCTTGATTTTTTTTTTACATTACTTTGATACAAATTAATATATTTGGTGAATGAAGGTAATTAAACAGAGTTTCATTATGTGTAAATATTTGGTTTTTTCCTGCTCCATGTTGAAAGATTGCTACTATAGGCAAACAGACAAAGTACAGTCAGAATGTAAGACATTTTTATTCACATTAGGAGTCATAGGATGATTTTAATTATAAATAGGCCATGTGGCTGATTAAGACTAAGTAATATGAGCATCAGGATGATTAATGTTAAATATTTGTGGTAACTTGCCATACTCTGCGTTTAAATGATGGAATGTATTCTGTTGGTTTTGTAACTGCTTCAGCGTGAGTGGAGTCTTGCTTTTCTGTTCATATATGGGATAGTCTGTTAATTCTATTTCAAGTCTTAGCGTTTCCCCTAATCCCTTAGAATACTGGTTTTCTGTCCTGTTGTTCACTGTTTGAACAGACCCTTTATTTGTCCTAGACAGCCTAGACTTTCCCCTCCTGCTTCTATATCTGTTAGAAGCTTCATGGTGTTGATCACAGCATGGGATGAAATGTTCTATCAGAAGATTCCCTAGTGAGATGATCCATCCCATAATGGATGCTTGGAATGCTCTGCGGTTAGTTTGATATCTACTGAGTGAAGGATTACAGGATGTACTGCACCTTTCTTTGCCTTCTTTTGGAGTTAAAGCTGAAGATGTCTGAACATTATTTATACATTTTGGGTTGTATCCAACACTGTCAATCTGTTGCAAGGGTGTTTGCACTAGTGGTGGTTTATTTCTTAATGTTGTGTAGCAGAGGAATCTAATGCAACAGATCCACCGGCAAAACTGTTGTGTAAAAGATTGTGCCTGTGGAAATAATGCAAAGCTACATGTTATTTTCCTGTCTTCTGCAGATAGTGTATACAATAAAATCTGGTCGCCTGTAGAACCTCTTGTACAAGATCTGCTTTATGCAAGTTGATCTGCTTACAGAATGCAACCTGCTAGCAGAATTATTTCAATGCTAGCTCATTCAGTTTAGTGCTGTGTTGGATATAATTCCATGATGTTTTTCTTGAGTTGCAAATTTCTTCAGAATAGGTTAGGAAGTTCATGTTCTGAGAAAGTGTATACATGGAGAACTTCAAAAGAGAAAATTCATATTAACTCCTTAAGGGAAATGCAAGAGGCAGAGGCAAAAATGGGTGAAACCATGGATGCAAATTTTAGCTTTTTATAGTAGGCAAGATTCTGCACATGCTCATACACCCTGCTAGAGGAAACTTACTAACCAGTGTGGGAAATAAGAAGACAGACTAAATGAACCCTTGTTCTGATCCAGCAGAGCTCTTCTTAATGTTCTTAGTACTTGGCACAATTGTGGTTCTTTTCCTTATTTTTGTGCCATGTTTGTATCTTCTGATTTCCTAAACCATTAGTATATATATATATTTTTAATACTAGGTTATTTATTTGAGTGAGAGCAGTAGTTTTAAGGAATGTATTTAATGCTGTTGTTTGAGTGGGGTTCTACTAGTTCTTTGGTGATTCACTCCTAGCTTTGTGGTGGGATTTGTTCAAAGGAAGTGTGTATTTGTTTTAGTTATGAGTCCTGCACTTGTTTTTCCTATGGATCCTGTAAACTGCAAATAGAGAATAAGGAAAAAATAAAGGAGGAGAAGAATGAGCTGGTCTTTCTTTTGTGTGTGTTCTTCTTCTTCTTCCCTGCTGCTGTAACATGGTGACATCTATCAGTCCATCAAAGAGCCTAGCAGAAAGGTAAACAGCTCCAGTATACAAGAACATCTGGCTCTCATAAATTAATTGGCCATTTACACAGTGAGGGCTGTTTGCATGCAGAAGCAGGCTTTCCTGCTAATGTTGTCATAAGCTTTTGATTCTCCAGGTTCATCCATTTCTTTTTATTATTTTTTTGCTTGTTCTAGTCAGTTGGTTTTAATTTATTTTACTTTGTCAGTCATGAAATGAAGAGGAACCAGGCAACCATGAATCGTATCTGACTCTGGTGCTCTTGTTGTTTGATCCTTTGGGATCTTGGGTCTATTTTCTCTCAGAACAAGAAAGTCACAGATGCTGGCAGAGGTGAAGGTTAGGGGTGAGGTTGTTCTTTCCTTCCAACAAATGCAAATTCAACATATTCACTACCTTATTGGATTTTGAATTGATATTTGTATTCTTCTTTTCCAGCAACAAATATTGAGCTCAAAGAATTATTTCACAGTAACAACAATAGCATTATAATAATGGTTATTTATTTCATAAAATTTATATACCGCCTGATTGTAAGAAACGTCAAAGCAGTTTACAAAAATTATCCAACATTGCAATCACTATAATAATATAAAAAGACAGTGTACTGTGTAGTAAAGGCTACACAAAATAAACATCTTTCCCAGTCTACATCTGTATTGGAATTGTTTTGAGATGCTTTGATTGTGTTATTGCTTGTGTCCTTGCTGCAAGGAACGGCAGTTTAGTAATAAATGGAGGAATTCAGTAAAGTGCTGTGCTTTACTGCTTTTCTGCTTTTCAGACAGAACTCTCCTCCTTCTCCTTCCCCTGTGCACTGTTCTGGGGATTCTCCACACACACACACACACACACAGACACACACCAACCAGAGAGCTACGGGGGGGGGCGTCTTGAAGGTGGAGGAGTGGGGGGAGTCCTTGTGTCCTGCTTAGCGGGACTAGTTAGCTGAATCTGGCCCTCATAAATTAATTAAAGGAGACATCTGCCTCCAATGCTGTTCCTTGTCACAGACTTGGGGAACCTTTGGTCTGACAGATGTTGCCATCATCAACATCAACACTGCCATCATCCCTGGCCATTGGCCATGCTGATTAGGGCTGATGGGAGTTGTTGTTCCCCATACCTGATCTAAAGTGTATGAGACTGACCCATACAAGCAGATAGCTTCTCCCTTGCTCCTGACTGTGTTGCATGGGGGGGGGGGGAAACAAGCAGAGTCTGGCTTGTCAATATGTGGGAACCTGGACTTATTGTTTGTTTCTCTCTCTCCAAACTAGAATATATAAGCAGAAGCCAAGGTCTGTTCTTGTTTGGAAGAAACAAACAATGAGACCTGGTTCACACATCACAACATGCCAGTTTCTGTCTTGCTTCCTAATCCTTAGTTGGCACTGTCAGAGGAGGAGCAAATGGTTTGTGTACATTAAGCCATAGTTTATTTTAAACTGTGGTTTAGTGTTGGATGCAAGCATGGCCAGTATATTATGATAAATGGCTAGAAGTGTATTGATCATTTTTAGAAAATTGAAATGCTAGAACCAATATGTCATGGAAGTAAACTGAAGGGAGGTAGCCTTAACCAGTCCAGTAAGGAAAGCCAAGGAATGCAAGTGTCCTAGGACCTTGTACAAGATGGTCAAAATAGTAATTTTTCATATCTTTATTAGACAACAATGACTATCTAGAAATTTTACTTCTTGTTGTGACTGAACCAGACATTGGCATAGTCTCTGTAGTCAGTAATTGTAATTGTATTCATCTGTTACTACAACACTTTCTCTTGGCACTTGACTATACCACATCATTGGCTATTAAACATTTCTCAGAATAACCTTCCCAATCTGAAATTGTACCCCCTTATTTTTATCATTTTGAAACTTTTAAAGTGAAATGATATGAACTGCCTCAAACAATTTTGAAGATTCCAGTTGTAGAGTGGAACTCAGAGAGAATTTGCTTTTGTAAGAAACATTTGTTCAGATATATCCATCTATTGCAGTGAAACTCAATGCAACAAATTTAATTCACTCTTTATCATAAACTGTATGAGCAAATTTATTGGAGCTGTATAAACCAAAGGTATCTTTTTGGAATATATGAAATGATATATTCTTTAAACATTTAGTTTGTATTCATCACTCTAATTGCCTAATAACTCTTAAAAGCTCATGTGCCAGGATCCAAATAACTATACATGGATCCAAGGGAGCTTTGGATGTGCTTCTTGAACAGCAGCCACAATCCTGATGGAGAGTTGTCTTTGAAACTGAAATGTGTTTCAAAAGCAGAATGTAATAAAACCTTGGGGATGAAGGGAAGGACATCTGCTTTCCTACTGGGCATTTGCAAACCATTTTGAATACCAAAATATGTTTGAGATCAAGCACTGTTAGGATCCACACATGCACGCACACAGACAACTCTGAGCAGTAGTCTGAAGAGCCAGTGGAAGCAACTGGTATATCCTGTGCTGAACTGCCTTTATTTGTTCAGGCAAATAATTGAGGATCTGAGAAGCAGGGTCATTTTTTCCAAGCATACTTCAAAAGCTCTGAAACTTGTGAGGTTACCCATACCATATCTACTCAGAAGTAAGTACCATTAACTCCAGTGGAGATAAATATGCTTAGGATTTAACCTTTTATATTGATCTATAACACAGCTTTTGGGTCACCTTTCTACAAATTCTCAAGGTGATTCCTGTCTATGTGCTAAAATGAAAAGCTGAGCAAGGCACTTTACTGAAAGGGGGAAACTGCTTCATTAAAAAAGAAAAGAAAAGGATTGTATCCCATGTTTTAACAAAAAAAGTGTACCCCAAAGTATGCTGTAAAATTCATAAGAACAAACAGTAAAACAGCAATAGTTCTAGTATTCTGCGCTGTTTTGCATGATTGTGATTGCTCCCCAGCCCCTTTGACTTCTTCAAGGGGATATCTTTTGGAGCATTCTCTGGATTGTTTGATCCTACATTCCTTGACTCACTTTGAGGGAAGCGTAGGGGGAAGCCTGATGCTCCAAGGTGCAGAGAATTACCAACCCTTAGGGGAAGCTGCACTCTCTATCTCTGCACTGCGTCAGTGCTCTGGGCATTGCTCCTGATTGGTAAGATTCATGCCCAGGAAAGTGCCTGAGGCTCAGAGTTTAATTGTATTTAATGAACTTATGCCCCACCCTTCAAAAATAATATTTTCCAGGGTGGCTTATAAACAGATTAAAAACAAAGAAATATGAACCATAAAATCCACAAAATACAAGTGAAAACCACAAGTACAAACAGCGGATAAAAGCAGCGTGGACTAATCAGGAATTTAGAATTCTTATTTAAAGCACTTGTTAAAGCAAAAAGTTTTCACCAGGCACCCCACCCCACACCCTAATGACAGAGTGACTGCCAAGCAAGCCTCTTTGCAGGAGAGCATTCCAAAACCAAGAAGGTCCTCTCCACACTTGCCACCCACCATAAACCAGAGGATGGAAGTACCCAGAGGGAAGATGATCTCATCATATGGAGAGAGTGATGTGGAAGTAGGTGGTCCTTCATATGCTCCAGTTCTAAACCATGTACGTTCACTCTATCCTGAGTGCAAATCGTTGTGCTTCTCTGCACTGGTTGTGATTAGGGATCAATCATACCAACAATCAGATGTGGACACTGTGAAACTACCAACACCATTTGTCTGGCGGTGAGGATTTTTGGCAGGGGGCACTAATGAATCAAATAATTGATTTCTCACAGCACAAAAGCACTTTCCTTGAGCACATTAGTGTGGTGCAACACACAGTTTGGGAAACACTGGTGTAGATCAATGCCTTTTCGTTAAAATGTGTAAGGAAACAACTGTAAAAAAAAGTCCAGGCACCTTTTGAAATTCTACTGGTCTGGTTTAAGGTATTTGTTTTGCTAAAATATTTGTTGGCATCTTGCTATAATAGTACATAAAATGGAAGTGGCAGTTGAAAGATAAAGAGAGTTCATCCCCTTGTTTTCTTCTACACACCTATTTGCTAAATGTTGAATCCACTTAACTCTTTTCTTTTGGGTTGAAGAGATGTGTTGAATTGCTGGTATTTCTTAAATAGGAAAGATCATGCCACAGCTAGATCTATCACTATTAAGTAAATAAATCTGAAGATAGCAGCAAGTTAAACTTTTAAAAAGAATTGTTTAAAAAAAGAATTGTTCTGGAAGTCAGTAAGGAGAAATCTTGTGTTTTTGATGACTGTGTTTGTGGACCCATGCAGGCACAGGAATAATCAACAACAAACACATTCTGATTTGGATAAAATGGGGCCGCAACTTTATTGGTTACAGTACAGTAGGTTTGGCCTGGACATTGGGCATGAATCTATGCAGTCAACCAGCCTGCCTGTCATTTGATAGCTGGGCTTGACCAATATGGCTGCCCACCACAGCATGGACCTCTGTATGGTGAGTTTCCCCTTGTAACTGGCAGTGGATACCATGGCCCATCAGCCCCTGAGCTGGGCTTCTGGACAGGAATTGCCCCTACCAAGATTCCTTAAGTGGATCCCTCATGGGTGCCCATCCCCTGCTCCTTCTTTAAGGATCCACTCCATTGTCCCCTTTGCCCTAAAAGTTGTGACAATCTAAAAGAATGGGGAAGAGGAGTTTTTGTGAGAAAGGTTTCTCACTGTGATGCTTCCTTCAGAAAGGATCTTCAGAAAACTCAAAAGTGAGCAGCATGAACCAAGCACTAAAGTAATATATGGGTACAGTTCTATTTAGCAATCCAATAGGAATAAGCATATTTGGCACAGGTATAGATTGATGGTGTTTTGTAGCTGAAGCTTTGTAAAGAACCATAATGTTATTTATTTATTTTTGCATTGTTCATAGTTTCCCTTCCACATACCTCTTTTCCCAAAGCACTTTGTATTGACAGAGTATCATCAAGAGCACCAATGTCAGCATCAAAGACTGTCCCCTAGAGTTAGTCCACTATCTGCTGTTGTGATTCCTTACTGCGACTGTGTAAGGGGATTGATGGGCATTTTAATGGCAAACTCTTTCCCCCTGACAATTCTGGTAACTTTCTCGCACCTAATGTTTTCTATTCTCATCTATAGCTTTTATTGTTTTTCATTCCCCTTTGACTTCCCCTCATCTTTAATCTCCCTCTCAATAAGTATTTAAACTAGTGCATGCTGTGCAACAGAAATCAACCATTTAAATCATGTTCCCAGCATATTTAATGAATAACAGAAAACAAGGGAATAACGCAACTGCTAAAATGTAATGTCTGACATCAGTTCACAGCATCATTGTACTTGGTATGATGCATATAATATGAACCGAAATAAGTTCTACGGGCAAGTCTACCACCGCAGAATGAACATTTTGAAAACAGGAAACAATTGTCTACCCACTGGACTGGAATGGCCAAAAACTCACTTTGCCTCAGATGTTGGCATAACTTGTTAGAAGTGGACTGACTTGTTCCCCCTGATGTTTAATTTGATACAGGCTCATAAAGCTTACAACTGTACAATAAAATTAATTCCGTCATGCTTCTAGTGGCCAGGGGGCGGGGGGTTGGAAATCCAGAAGTAAATCTTACATTTCAAAGTTGCAGAGATACCTTGTTAGAAACTGTTAGCAGTTTCCTTGTCTCTACTTGTTAACCACTTTGCTGTCCTCATAGCCGAGGTGTTATCTTCCCTTATCTGTAGTATACATTCCAGCTGAGCTTATATTATTATGGTTTTAAATAACCAATGCACATTCTGGAGAAATCTGATCTTCACTTTCCCTTTCAATTTCTTTTTACCAATCTCCCCCACTGCCCTGTTTTAGATGTTTCTACCCTTGAAGTCAAATATGGCTATGTTGGACTTCCATGGCAATTCCCACTTACATATAGGTTGTCCATTTAGCCTCCTGGATAAGGAGATTTTTGTCAGAGAAGTGGACAATGAGTGGTAATTAAGAAAGATGTTAGGTGAGAATTTGGGATTCTTTCAGGGAAGTGGACATTGAGGACACTAAGTGCTACCCTCTAGTGTCCAGTGTGGTATAGTGGTTAAGAGTGGTGGACCAGGTTCTGGTGAACCAGGTTCGCTTCCCCGCTCCTCCACATGCAGCTGCTGAGTGACCTTGGTTTAGTCATAGTTCTCTGAAGTCTCTCAGCCTCACTCCCCTCACAGAGTGTTTGTTGTGGGAGAGGAAAGGAAAGGAGAATGTTAGCCGCTTTGAGACTCCTTCGGGTAGTGATAAAGCGGGATATCAAATCCAAACTCCTCCTCCTCCTCCTCCTCCTCTTCTTCTTCTTCTTCAGCTTGATTTACACTCTTAAAACAGACTAGTTTTTAACTTTTAAAAAACTGAACTGAAAGTTGAAACTGATTAGGGTTGTGTGTTTTAAAACAGAGCAAACTAGTTTTTACCTGCTCTGAAATATGACACTTTTAACTTGGACCAATGCTCTACCCCCACCCCCCAAAAAACACTTTTAGCTGATATGCTTCCCTTTATAACCTAAAACTGAAACCTACACTGAACCTGAGCTGACGGCTAAGCCTACCATTTTTTGTTTTTCTCTGCCTTGTCCAGTAGCTAGGTCTGTACGGAATTTAATCTAGGTTTCTGGTTTTTGTTTAGTGCAGCCACTCAAGACTGTACTGCAAGGTAAACTACATTCCTCTAGGCTCATCCACCCCTAGGATTCAGCTCCCACACATTCTAGAAATATGAGGGTACAGGAGCCTCCTCATTTCAGAAGAACGCTCTTCATTTTGTGAAGGGCAATCAGAATGGTGACCCAGAGCAGGGAGGCAAAGCTAGCATGCTTAATCGCCCTTTGCCCTCCCCACTGCATGCTTGCTTAGCATGATTATAGAACTTCTAAAAAGAGGTATGATTACTCAACTCTCAATATCTATGGCTAAGAGTTGGAACAGTCTTCTTTAATGCATTTGAGGTGAGAGATGGCGATGAAAACACTTTATCTGTGGCTTTGGTCTATGGCAATTAATTCACACATTGTGTAGCCCCTAAATGGCAGTCATGCATGTTTAAACCAACCCTCAGTTGGCCAGAATAGTCTTGACTACAAAAGCATTTTGAGTCACCAAGAGCAGTATTGGAATCATGACAGTTACCCCCACTCAGCCATGAAGCTCACTGGGTGACCTTGGGCCAGTCATTGTCTCTCAGCCTAATGTGTTTCAGTTCAGAGGGTTGTTGTGAGGCTAAAATGGGAAGGGGGGGAGGGGAACCGTGTTTACCATCTTGAGCTCCTTGCAAGAAAAGGTAGTATATATCAGTAATTAATAAAGAATTTTCCCCAACTGTAAGAGAAACAAAATATTTTGTGAGAAACCCTGATGTAGCAGTCTTTTTAGAAATAGCTTTTTGCAGAGGGAGTGCAAGTGAGAAGAGGGTATTGTGCAGGGGCATATATGACCTGGGGCCAATCATATAGAGAAGGGATGAAGCAAGGGTAGTTTGAGGGCATCTGGATCCATGAAAATGCCCAGGGAGAGATTGTGGCTGAGTGAGCAAAATTCCTGCCTGAGGGGCTCAGGAAGTATTTTTAGGCTTGGGAATGTGGAGAGTGTTATTGCTTTAGGTTGATCACCGAGTCATTTTCTTAAATTCATCCATGACTTGCTTTGTTTCTTTCGTATTCAGTGTCATGTGATGCTAAATGATAAACAGGTGCTTGTTTCACAATGGCATTTCTTGTATATTGTCTTCATATGGTTTCTGTACCAAGTAACCGTATTGTCAAAAAGGGCTCATTTTTGTAAGAGCATGCTAAGCCACATCAATTGGTCGCTGCAAGGATGTTATTAACACAATTATTAAATATTAGCAATTGCACTTTATAGTAACTTGCAAGAGCTTGAAACGGATAAATATGACTTTCTCCGTTGCATGTGTGCCCCAATTCCTTTGGCTATTTAAAAGGTCTTGGGGAGGTTATCCAAGGACATAAGCTCCACTCCCTGTTTATACATTTTTGTGTTTGTTCGCAGCATTCACCATGCTAAAGATGGAAATTTTTGCTTTATACTGGGGCAAGATTTTTAAAACAAGCTTCTTAAATTCATGTGAACTATTGCCACCAAAAACATTGTTAACTTGTCTTTCTGTAGTAGACAGAGGTAAAACTGGTTGTGCATGCACAAATTTCAACAAGCTTTTAGTGTGACTTCTAACTTTTTACCTTTTTATGGATATAAGTCAAAAAATATGCTAGTCTGCCGTCCTAATGCACTTATACCTGGGAGTAAGTCTCAAAACCCCCCGAAGATCATGGCCACTGGACCCATCACCTCCTGGCAAATAGAAGGGGAAGAAATGGAGGCAGTGAGAGATTTTACTTTCTTGGGCTCCATGATGGTGACAGCAGCCATGAAATTAAAAGACGCCTGCTTCTTGGGAGAAAAGCAATGACAAACCTAGACAGCATCTTAAAAAGTAGAGACATCACCTTGCCAACAAAGGTCCATATAGTAAAAGCTATGGTTTTCCCAGTAGTGATGTATGGAAGTGAAAGCTGGACCATAAAGAAGGCTGATTGCCGATTGGAGCATGCAGGGGGAGGAGAGGAGAAACTTTCATGAATAGGGCAGTTTCATTGGTTATAGCCCTAAGGATGCAGTTGTAACCATGTCTACTCAGAAGTAAGTCGTATTGAATTTAGTGGGGCATATTCCTAGGAAAGTGAGGTTATGATTGCAGCCAAAGTCAATTTGATACTGTTGTTGTAATTCTGTAACATTAGCTCCTTTGGGAGTAATCTGTTGCAGGGGGTGTGTGAGTTTGTCAAATGCTGGCAATGGGCAGGGCCAGAACCAAAAGTGCTTTTTCCTCCTTGTCAATCCACATGAAATTAGGCTGAGGACCACAAACATCCTTTGGCTCTTAGGTTCCCCTTCCATGTTTTGGGCTGAAACATATCATATTTTGGAAAACAAATTAGTATAATTAACTCAAGCATAATACTCTGAAACCAAAGTAATCTACATTGCATAGTGATTGTACTATACTCAAACATAGTCATGATATCTAAGGTGCTACTGGACAATTGTTTAATTTTTAAATTTATTTCGACTGTGTCAGACCAACATGGCTTCTACCTGAATCTATAGTCATGATCTTTTAGTTCTTGGCATTAAACCAGTTTTGAATTACTTGTGTGTATTCCAGAATATGGAATTGGTTACTGAGTGTTCCCCCATGAAAAATACCAAACCTCTCAAACCAGTGGAAGAATAAGTGTGTTTAAAAAAATGCACATACTATCTCCTCTAACAATATGATATACTTTGTACACAAGCAGCGGTCTCTTGCCTTAAGTAATAATGAGTGGCTTGCTGCCAGTTTCCAAAAGAGATACCATCAAAAAAAGTGTTGTTGTTTTTCACTTTTGTGTTTGCTTTTGGAGATCTCGCTTGATAACAGGGAGTAGATGTACAGTTTTGATTCTGTCCTGTGATAGAGTGAAGGTGTCCTTGCAATTTTAACAGTCAGTATTTGTATGAATCCTATTCTAGGGAAGTACCATACTGCCTTGTGTCTTTTCCCTCTGAGTGCTCTATGGATAATGTAAACCATCTGGAGCTGGGTGAAGGATTTCAAGCATGCCTATAAAAGGCTACCTTATCCCACAAGGGAAAGAGAAGGGCAGGCTGGAGCAAGGAAGAAGTTGTGTGTGTGTGTGTGTGTGTGTGTGTGAGAGAGAGAGAGAGAGAGAGAGAGAGAGAGAGAGAGAGGTCTGCCTCCTTGGGGATGTTTAATCCTTGCATTTATAAAATGTTTATTTTTGGACAAATAATACTTTAAAGTCCAAAAAGGTAAAGCACCAAGTGAGGGAAAGTGGTCCAAACACTTTTCTGGCTATCCTGTGACATATCCTGTGTGATATTGTTGACTGAACATCTGACAATTGTTTTGAAGGTTCTGTTTCTATCAGCAAGGCAAGTTTTAGGTTCAAACTGACCCACCAAAGGTAGATAAAAACACGGTATTTTATCTTAAACTGTTGATATAATGTGACATTAAACTTGTTCTGTTTTGTGCTTGGATAGTTAGGTCCATGCACCTGTCTGTTCAAGGGCAGCAGTTTGTGTGGGCTGATGAGGCAGAATTCCAATGAAAGCACTTGGCGCTTCCTCTGAGGAAATAAGTAATAACACAGCGTATATCGCTGTGAAATTTGGTTCCTAAACTTGACAACAATTCTGCAATGCTTGGCACTTACAGCATGCCTGATAAATTAAAACCAGGGATGTTCATTTGCTGCACGGCAGCAGACTGCAGAATAATATATTACATTGTGATATCGAGTGTATCCATCTAGGATTTTTAAATTATTATTTTTTGAAAGCCAGCTTGAGTTCATTATAAAAATAAGTTCACACACAGACAGCTGTTTGCTTGGGACCAGATCAAAGTGCTATATTTTTTTACTATACATTCATAAACATGTAAAGGGTATACAAAGTGACAAGATTTCTGCTTCATAAGAATTTGATATCGTAAGAGCCATGCTGAATCATACTAAAGTTCTATTCAAGCACCCTGCTTCTTGCAGTGTTTAACAAGACGCTTCCAGGAAACACAGAAGGAAGACATGAAGGCAGTAGTACGTAAAGATTCCATATATAATCACTTCATAGCCATGGAGAGAGGTCCCCTGTCAATTTGCTCAACCTCTGTTTAAAATAGTTCACACCAGTGGCCAATATGACATTGTGTAGAATTGGGTTTATATATTCATTATGCACTGTGTGAAGATGTTTTTTCTTTGGTCAGACCTGAATCAACTATCATTCCAATCTGCTTCATTGGATGATTTCTGAGTTCTAGTTGTTGCTTTTATTATTAATTTACTAATTGTCTTCTACACAAGCATCTCCAGGTAATGTACAATAAAAATGATAAAAAGTTTAAAACATAAAAACCAATAGACACACACACACAGGATGCATCAATGGCAGATGGTCATTCATTCATCCAACCCTTAGATCAATTTAGCTGACCCCTTTTTCATTGCCAAAAATTATCTATAAAAACATTTTTAAAATATGGGTGACAAGAATGGAATACATTATTCTGGAATTCCCCTACCCCCTCTTTTTTTTTTACCTGCCACAACTCATGGGGTATTGAGTTATCTGTTACGACATCACACTGCCAGTTCAAATACCATCTCTGTAAATGTGAAGTTAAGATTTTTTTGCTCATATGTGCATTACTTTACAATTACCTCGATCCTCATTTGCTTGGGTTTTTTTTGCCCATTCATCCAGTTTAGGAAAATCCTTTTT
Source organism: Podarcis raffonei (assembly GCF_027172205.1). NCBI lineage: Eukaryota > Metazoa > Chordata > Lepidosauria > Squamata > Lacertidae > Podarcis > Podarcis raffonei. The sequence goes on along the minus strand of NC_070603.1, from coordinate 61,546,330 downwards.
TGGACTCTGTGAAGGACTTTTTTCCACCTCTCTCCACAAGCATGGGGAGGGGGTTGTAAGACAGAATTACTTCTCTTGCAGCCCTGTTTCTTTCAGTAGTCATGTATGCTTTTATGTGATGCATAGTGTACATGTGTGCGCACGTGCAAGCATGCAGTTTCTCTTAACAGTGTGTACGTTATGCATGCATGTGAGAGTGTATGTATATGTGCTTGTTGTTCATAGTGGAAGCAAGGAGCAGGTACAAGTCTATTCTTCTGTCCTTTTTCCATCATCAGGAAAATGATCATACTTCTCAGTAGAGGAATTCTTCACTGTGGAAATAAACCGAGTTTGTCCTTTTCTTACTGTTGATTGTTTCCATGAAATTTGAAGGCAGACGAAACAGACATGTCTGGTTTTGTTTAACAAACTGGTTCCACTTCCAGTATATCTTCTCATGCCAAAGTGACTTTGTACCCCAACCTCATAAACTGTTGTACTTTGGGAAACTGTGTCTTTGTACTAGCAGCTGTCAAAAACACAACAAAAAAAGGTACTGCAACTTCTCAAGTTTGGTTTTTTTTCTTTTCTTTTTGGTTGCTGCTTAAATTAGATGTATTACTCTTTCCCCCAGTGTATCAGTCCCTACCTAGACTGTCAAGATTCTGAATTTGACATTAGTTGTCTGTGACTTCTTGGTAGCTAATAACTGCTATTTGGCTTTCCCTGTCCCCATTTCAAAATGATGCCACTAGTTGGTTTAGGGAATACTGCAAACCCATATTCACAATGCTATATTTTCAGTATTTTCAGATTTGTACTTAATTGCAGGCAAATGGCGCATATACTCCTAACGATGAATAGGTTATGGAACAATGCACAATGCACAACATTTAAATGCTAAATGCACTGTTCCTGTGAATGAACATTTGTTACTTTCATGGACGCGATGCACATTATACAGAAACTACCGGACAAGGTCCATATATCCAATGCCTACTGCAGTTGTCACATGTGGTGCTGTTCTCTCTGTGTCACATCACAGATGATGCCCATAGGCACCATGTGTGCCTAGAAGGGCACAAATGAGCATAGATTGCCTCCACATAATCTGGAACCAGTGTGAGGAAGGAGAAGCACCACACAAACACTGCTTCTCTGGCAGCAACACGCCTTCATGTAGTAGAGCAATATTCACATAATGTGGAACCTGGAAGCCCTTGGAAGGAAAAGAACCAGCCCTGTAACTCCCAACAGCTCAAACAGCTCAACCGTCTTCCACTTAATTGACTGAACTGAGAAAAAAAATTCAAGCCTCTAATACTGCTAAATCTTGGATGTTAACAAAACCAGGAATACACATCTCTACTTCTGCAGAGAATTTAATCTTGTGTGTCTCCTAGGTGTCCAGCCAAATTGAATTGCTTTGCATTTTCAATTTTGTTTGTTCAAGCAGTGCTGCTGCCTTTGTGACACTGCTGTCCCTCCTCCAGAGCTATAAAGCAGAGCTCTATTGTAAATCTCAGCAAGCCTTATGTAACACTGATTGACTAAACATGGATGTTTAGGCCAGTCTGTAGTCATCTCATTAAATTCACATGTTGCTTTCATTAAACCATAGCAGCATTTCTTTTTTTAAAGCTTGGGGGTAGTTTAGGGATGGAATAAAACTAGGCCAAAATCAGTTGCTGTTGGATCAAAGGTTTGCTTTTAATTTGTTTGCAATTCAGGGTGTCCCCCCCCCCCTTTAGGTTGAAAAAAAGAGGCTGCAGGGCAAGAGGGTTTTATGAAGTGATAAGCATAAGGAAAAAGAATTCTGTGGCCAGTGTCCACGGACCTTAAATTTTCAACATTTGAGTGCTACATAACTTTATCTATTAGGTACTTGTATCTTTATCTTTGAGTTACTTTTATACTTGACTCCTACCTCTAGAATTCTCTTTCCCCGCCATTCTGAGAATACCTCTATGAACCTCTATTGGTCATACCTAGTACATAGAAGAGAATCCTCAAAAACTTGCCATCTCATAATTATTAGTGCTGCATCATAAGGGATGAGACTTTGTGAAATGGTCATATACAATCTTAGATTTAGTTATTTGATTCCCTTGGCATTCTTAGAGACAGCTATTTGCTTTTGTTCTTTTTTCTTTTTCTTTCTTTCTTTCTTTTTCTTTTTTTTCCAGACATATTGCTTCTAGCATATCATGCTTGGATGTTTTCCTCCAGAAGATATTTCTAGCTGCTTTCCTTGTAACCGAAGAAGAATTTATGAAGTGTAGAGGCTACTTTTCCCTAATAAGAACGATAAAAGTGAAACTGAACTCACTACAGTACAATTTTGTTGTTGATAATAAATCTTTAGTAGCCCTTTTACTGGGGTATATCATTAAAAGAATTCCACTGTGCCTATATTTTCCAATTGATAAATCATATTCAATGAAATCCATTTTGACATTAATGAGGAAAAATGCTGAGACTGAAAATGGAATCTCAGGCAGCAGTGATTAAATAAAAATAATAAATTGCTGCTCACACTCACACCAAAATCCATGCACTTTTACTGACTGATTAATTGTGGATATCGGACAATAATTCACCTTTCTTTTTTCACTTTTCTGTGCTTTCCTATAGTTGGTAGTTGTACTCTCCCCTTCCGCCTTTTAAAAAAAGGACTACGAGAGCATTTCATAAGATCTGTAATTACCATGGTTAACCCATTTGGTGCAGCTCATAACTGGAATACAAGAAAGCAGATTGCTGCTTTGTTTTATATTGGATCTGGCAGCTTTTTTTCTAAAGACCTGGAACAGATATCCAAGAGGCCATGGAAGGACCCCCTTTGGTAGGAAATGCATTGGAGAGATGGATGTAAGGAAAAATTACTGTATCATAGCTGAGAGGCAAAGGCAGGAAAGGGAAGAAGTGAATGTAAAGCACCCCTTTCCCCTCCCAACCCCTTTCCTCTTTGGCATCAAATAAAACAACATCTCGCATGGTACTTGATGAGCATATACTGTCTCAGTACCACCCAGGGTGGGTCTGGTTCTTATTGCTTACACACACGCGCACACACAATGCCAGAACAGTTTGCAGAGCTCTCAAAACGCACCACTGCTTTGAGATCAACTATTTATCTAACATTATAGGGATTGTCCAGGAACAATGTGCACCCAAACAAGCAATGTGAAATACAGGCACTACAATGGAAAATAATAAAATTGAGGGAATGTTATTTCTCTCTTTTTAGACTTTCCCTGTGCCAGATGATGCTATTGCATGATTTACCATATCTTGTTTTTCAGCTTTCAGCCAGCATTGCATTTTGCTAGACCCAGCTTATTTATTTTTGCTGTTCCTCATCAGATTTAAATGTAAATAAAAATGGCTATGTTGTGAACTTCGTTTCGTTTCGGTGGAATAATACTGAGCTGGGCTTTCGAGTTGCAGGGGAAGACCACTTCGAGACTGGTAAACAATTTCCCATGAACTGATCTTGGGAAAGAAACCATGCTCTCTAACAAAGGTCTCTCATCCAGGGCCGCCACTTGTGCCTGGCTTCCCTTTCGATGTAAGCATGTCATGACCTTTTGACACTGCCTGGGAATTTTCAGTACCGGCCCTGGAATTTACAATAAGGACACCATAGCATATTGGAGATTCTTTCTTGGCCCCAGATAGCAAGAAAGGTTTTTTTATAAAACTTCATTCTTTACTCATATAGGATTCCTAAATTTATCAGTGTTGCTCATAGTAGTGGGTATTCACAGTTAACCTACCTGAATATTTTTAGAGATATTTACTGTTGGAAGGCAATATTTACATTTCACAGTTTCAAGTAAATTGTATGTATCATATGTGGAAGTGTCTGCGGACAGCGCTGGCTCCCGGCCTATAGAGTGAGATGAGCGCACAACCCTAGAGTCTGGCAAGACTGGCCCGAATGGGCAGGGGTACCTTTACCTTTAAGTTGTATGCGGCAAAGAAATATTCCACTTGAAGTTTAGCAAAGTTGGATTAATAATGTGTTTCATAATTCAATATCAATGTTATAATATCATATAATTATCAAAAACAACTTCCTGTGCAATAGGCAGCAGCTCCCGCCCTCAATTGAAGGGCCTATTGTGTTGGCTGGTGGAGAGGGAGCAAGAGCACTGCAAGCAATGGAACATGACTACAAACCACATTGTTCTGACTCGAATGTCCTACTTGGCTCCATCCAGTGGCAGGGATAGTTTAACAACCACAGCCCAATGGAGGATGACTGTGGGCGGCAGGCCTTCTCTTGTCTTCTGCTTTGCACCATTTATCTTCCCAAGTTGCACTTGGTGCTCTGACATCATAGTCCCTACTTTCCTAATGACACAACTTTTGAAAGATAGTTATCCAGCAGGGTTCTGGCATGCTTCTCACACAGCTGGGCTTTGTGTTTCTCTTCTTGTTCCCCACTGCAGGCACAATTGGGTTGTAGAGTACTCTATTTTAATTACCAGATGCTGGAAATCATCAACTTCTTTCCCTGCTTATGATCTTCCAGAGGCATCTGTTGTCCATAGTTGGACTAGAGGCCTGCACTGTGTTCTAAGTCCATTGCTTTTCTTGTGTGAAATTACATTCTTATAATTAATGTGTAGTTTGACCCTCTGTGTATGGGCCCTAGCTGACTCTGCAAACACTCCCATTTTTCCCAGGCTAAGGGCACCCTGCTTCTAAACAGGAAGTGTGGAAGCAGGAAGAATAGCAGCCAGGTGCTCTCTTTCCTTCAGCTAGAGCAAGGATGGGCAATCTTTTGAAGCCAAGGGTTGCATTCCTGCAGGGAAAAGTGGTTGGCTGCATACCAGGCAATGTCAATGGCAAAAGTAGGTGGGGCACCACTCCTTATGTACTCACCAGCCTCCACTCACGCCCTGCCTGCTTGCCTTCTAGCTATTCTGAATGGAGGAGTTCAGAGCCTCAGCCCCTGGTACCCTAGTGTACCTTCCTAGGAGTCCTGCTCAGCCTTCATCCATTCTGCTACATGGTCTTTCTTCAGATCAATAGCCATTGCACATCACATCCCTCCCAGTCTGAGGCCGATTCATGTGCATGAATCTAAGTAGGTTTATCCTTGGTGCAGTGCTGGCCTCTAAAAGTAATTGTGTATCTCCTTCTGTGTGACACACTTTAACTTTATGCTGCAGCCACAATGAGAAACAGAAGAGGCAGCAGAAAAGCTGGGCATGAGCGCAACCCGACATATACTACTCCATGTGCCACACACAGCCCTGTGTCCGAACCACAGTGCATGTGTGCCTAGAACAGAATAGGAACAATGCTCTCTGAGGTTGGATTGTACATCCTGACAGTTCTTCTCTTTCTCACCACAGCTGCACAGGGGTGGCAGTGGGCTGCACAGAGAGAGGCTGCAGGCTATCCACTTGTGATCTAGAGAGTCTGTCCCCATTCTGGTGTCTTCCAGATAAAATTCCCATCAACTTGGGAAAGTGTGAGGTGGTAGGAAATCCCAGCCCTACTGGTGCATCCAATCTGATGGTTGCCCCAGACAAGTGAAAGTTGTATTCTGATAAAAACGTATTTGGGAACATGGGGGTTGGTGGTAGTGGGTTTTGGTCTCAGTTACATCTTTGAAGATATTCTCTGCTAATGTTAATGAAATATTTTAAACCAATGCTGCATGTTTATTCTGTGGCTTCAAAAAAAACAAAAACCCAACCCGTGGGGTTGCAAGAGCCACAGTTTAAGTATTTTACATTGTTAATGTGTGCATTTTGTTTAAATAATGAAACCAATTTCCTTTGAAGATGACACTGTGGTATTATGTTCCTTAAGCAAACATTTTAATACATTCCATATTTTAGGTTTCTGCTATGAGATCATGGGGTGGCTGTTTTGTTCTCAGTCATTTGTCCTCGCTCATATTTCAGATACTTGTGCATTCCACTCTGTTATGTGCCCATAACCACTTGGAAGAGCCAGTGTTGACTATGCTGCACATGGGGCTCGAGAGAGAAATTTGCTATTAACAGTAAGGTTATAGAAAGGAACCACCTTTGCAAATGCATGAGAAATAAATGCAAACAACAACAACAGCATAAAAATCCCCACAAAAACAAAGATCCCTTTCTTTCTCCCTGGCATGAATTAAGTCTAGGAAGAAGATATGCCAAGGCATAATCCATAGCTGACAGAATGGACAGGTAACACATGTATAATTTTTTTTAAAAGACAAATGAAGAGAGTTACTAGCAAGTATCTTTAATGTAGAATACACACACAAGCAAACCCTTATAAAACCTGTCTGTGTTAATAGAGAACATACTTCTTGCAACCTGCAAGAATGAACACGTTCAACAGAAAACCTATGCATTTGAGGTCAATATTCACTTGTTGCATCTTTGTGGAATGATATATGAAGGCAAGGGTCCGTGTTACATACAGTGCCTGAAAGCAGCATCTGTGTTTAAGATTTAGGTGTGTGACTAATGTTCTGCTATTTATTTAACATCACAGTGTTCTCATGATTGCTGTGGCAAGTGTGTGTGTGTGTGTGTGTGTGTGTGTAATTTGCAAATCAGCGCCGTATGTACACAACAACTTAAGGGTACCTGTGTACACCACATAAAGCAGTTGAGAGGTGTGTACTCATGTGAGTGAGTATGTGTAGTTCAGCTGAAGAGCCACTGTTGTGGATTTGCATCTGTATCAACAGCCAGCTACTGACTATACCTGCAGGTTTGCTATTTTTTTCACAGTGAGAATGAAAAATGAAATTTCTTACCTTTTTTGTCCACCTTTAATGAAGGCTGCATGCTTTACAAATACTACAATACCTTACATATTATAGTATCCCTTGCAGTCATCCATGCTTCCTTCTCTCTTGTCTTTTAGGATTACCAGACTGTCACTCTTTATGATCTGTTTTATTGAGGCTGTAATTTTGTTTTTATTGTTAATAGTTGGTTGACCATAATAGATTTACTGCTGTCAAGCCTGAATTAGCTATGTACTCTAATAGATATAGGATGAGATCCAGTGTTAGTTGGATAACCTCATTTAAATCAATGACCTTCGGTAACTTGCCTGTTAATGTCAATAGGTCTGCTCTGAGTGTCATTTGCATTGGATTTCACCTATAGAAATATCAAATCATAATTTTGTTTCTGAACTGCTGGTTAATATTCAGAAAGAAATAGACTTCTGTGGTGGGCTATTTCTATAAGCCAGTGATGGCGAACCTTTTATAGACCGAGTGCCAAAACTGCAACCCAAACCCCACTTGCTTATCACAAAGTGCCAGCATGGCAATTTAACCTGAATACTGAGGTTTTAGTTTAGGAAAAAAACTCATATATTAACATCTTTTGTCTTAAAAGAAAAGCACAATAACAGAGCTTTCAATGATACAAACAACTTATAAAAGTTTACATTAAGATGATCCAAACCAAGTGCTTTCATTGACTTAAAATTTGGCAGAGAATCCTACACTTTAAGGATTCCCTACTTTTAAGCTCCAGTCCAAGCAAGCAAGCATTTCCGGCATAGGCCTCTGAGCGTGTGCAGAGCGGCACCCCTCCATCGCTCCGCCGTTTCCTGAAAGGGCCCCAGGGGCTGCCCCACATGCTAGCTCTGCTCCCTCGCCCAGCCCCGCCCAGCCCCTACACAGGGTGTCTGGTGTAGCCGGAGAGTGTATAAAGCATCAACCTCAAAGCAGGAGGAGGAAGGCGACTGCTCGGAACTCTCAGCGGCCCATGCCTTTGAGCATGTACAGAGTGCTGCACCCTCCCCACCCACAGCAGAGGCTTCCCTAGGGACAATGCATGCCCTGGGGGTTGTGGCTCTGTTTTGCACCCCCCGACACCCCATCTGAGGTGCTTCTACTCGGATACAAGTCCCAGGATCCACACCCAGCCTCTGAAAACAACATGAGCGCCTGCTTGGGGATAGAGTCACATATCCGAATGGGACTAATGCCCCACCCGGCCCTTCCCTTTGCGCCTCCCTGGCCATGAGGGCGCCTTCTCGGTCTGGGCATCCCACGCAGAGTGGCTGAGCAAAAGGAGCCCTAAAGGCACTGCAGCGGACGGGCCAGTTTGGGGATTTTGGCTCTTTATTGTCCTGCTCGTGCAGCAACCAAAACTGAAGGCCCACCATAATCATTGCCGGTGCTATTTTGCAACCTGCTCGCTCAAAATACTAATTGCCACAATATACTCTGGAAGCCTCTGTGCAATTGGGTGCAACGAACTCAGGCCAAAGAATAGCTGTGACCTCCGTTTTGGAGAGAGTCAGCGCCCTGTCAGGCATCACATCCTGCTCCTGCCGCACAGTTTCCTGTGCTGACCTGCCATGCATATGGCGCTCCAGCCGCCCAAGTTGAGCTGAGGACTCAACACGCCACCCTCACCTTCTGCCAGCTCTGTGCTGGGGCAATGGCATGCGTGCCCACAGAGAGGGCTCTGAGTGCCTCCTCTGGCACGCGTGCCATTGGTTCGCCACCACTGCTATAAGCTGACTTGTAGATGATGTACTAGTTGATCTTGCTTGACCTATTTAATTTAAATACAATCGATATTGATTTGAGCATATAGGCTGGCATAAGTCTAAATCAGTGCTGTGCTGTTTATCTAATTGATTAAAAGGGGAATCTGCTTCCTCTTGTAATGTGGGACAAGAGTTGCAAAGGCTTTGTGGGGATGAAAGGTCACAATCTGGACTTCCGGGTTAGCGCCATCGGCTAATGGCGGATTCCCTCCGAGCTCCGGAGGGAATCGGCTCCGCAGGAGTTGGGTCTTGCCGCGGCGGTGACGCGGGGACCCTCAGAAATCACAGGCGGTGAAGCCTGTGAACTTGGTGACTCAGTGGGCACCATTTGCGCCCCCCCGACCCACGAAGGAGCCTTTTTAAAGGCTTCGGAACGGGGGACGGGGTGAGCGGCGCGGTGCTGAGAGTCGACTGCTTCTCCTGCGGAGTGAAGCTGCATGCCATGGTCGGAGAGCGCTGACTTCTTCTTGTGAACAATTGGGCATTAAAAGCAACAACCCGTGAGTAGTACGGAAATTGGATTTACAAAGAAAATTTTTTTTGAATTAGGCACGATTGGGGAAGGCGCAAACAGGAAATCCGTCTCCCCGTCTTGTAAATAATCTAAAGCAAGGATCAGCTAACTAAGGTCGAGAGATTTTTTTCTTGTTTATTGGGCAAAAGACATTAATTTCACGATTTGGCAGTATAAGTAATTTTACTGGAGGATAAGAGCTAATTTTGGGAGCTGAAGTGCCACCCCCCCGGACCCGGGAGTGATCCGCAAGAGAGCCTGTTGAAGAGGTATTGAAGAGTTTGACAGCTGTCAAATTAGCTGTCAAGACTGAAAAAGAGAACTTTGTTTCTGTTGTCTCTGCTGGTTATATTTGTTACAATTTGGTTATAATTTGTTGAAAACAAGGAAGAACTGATACAAACTAACTTGGCTTTTGGATTTGAACTGGAAGGAATTTTAAGTAACCAAAATCCCTCTAGAGGGGGTTTTGGGACATTACAAGAATGGATGAAGGAGGGAAAATACATGCTAAATTGGACAGAGTTTTTGTTCTCTTGGGAAAGTTACAAGGCCAAATTGATGTTTTGGCTACAAATGTTGCAACTCTGGATTTAACAGTAAATAAACTCATTGAATTTGATAAGGACTTGACTCAGGAAGTCCATGCAGCTGGACAAGAAGAGAAACTTGAGAACTTTGAGAGTGTGGAGAAAGAGATATATGTTGTTCCTGAGGAAAAGGAAGGAGGAGCTGTAATGCTGCAGATGACAAAGGAGAGCCAGAGGCCTGACATGATGGCTACAAAGGAAAATAAGAACTTGATGTTGAAAATCTGGTTTGAATTGGAGATTGAAGAACGGAGAGATCTCCTTATGTGGAGATCTGAAGATCCAAGGATTACAAATCTGATTAAGGTGGAAGTTGGAGCTTTGGGGACATTTGGACTTGAAAGGAGTAAGAAACATGATTCGGGCTCCACTTTTAAGTATGGAGGTCTGGCTGGAAGAAACATGGATCCCATTCGGCTAGAGCTTCTTCGAGATCTGGTGTTTAATATTAAGGACTATCAAAAAAACCGGCAGAGAGGAATTGAGAGAGAATTAAGAGCCTCGGACGTGAGATCTCCAGGCTGATAGTAGATTAAGACTGATGGACATTTGTTGGGGATTGAAACCGGGAAAGGGGGGGTGGAGTTTGGGGAACCAAAGGGTGCATAATAACAATCTGTTTTTGTTTTTACTCTGTTTTGCTATTCGTATGAAAATTGGGGAAGTCATGGAAGGGAATTTGGGTCGACTTTAGAAAGAGGTTTTAAGAATGAGTATTGATATATAAATATTGATGTTTATAAGGTAAAATTGGCTTTTTAAAAAATGAACTAAATAGAAAAAGGTCAAAAATTGGGGATAAGAACTTGTTGAACTAACAATTTGAATTGGAATATAAGAAGGGGAGGTGTGGGGAGGTCAGGGAAATATGTTATAGAAAAATAAGGATTGTAAACTTTATGTGTTTTTAACTTTTTTTGTTTTTTGTTTTTTGATTTTTTAATGTATTAAAGTGGAAAATTTCAATAAATATCTTATAAAAAAAAAGAAAGGTCACAATCTGGTGTTCAGACGAAAGATGTTAGAGATGGTGTTGTCCAGACTCTTTAAAAAGGTTCCATGACTTCAAAGAACAAACAACTGGGGTGTTCAGGCCACCAGGTCACTTCCTGTAAGTTTGCCAGAAGAGTGTTCAGAGAAATTCAGTATCTGAAGATTAATGACCTACCCGAGGCATTTTAATACACATAGGATCATTTTTCTTTTAAAATATGTATTAGACAAATAAATGTTTTTACATAAATCTTTTACTCTTAGTAACATTGATGACCTATTTCTTGTGTTGTCTTCATTACAATAACTAATTCCAGCATTGCAATTTTTAATGGTTGTTGTTGGTTTTTTTTACAGCTCTTTGAATTGTCCATTGATTTCTGCTTTGAGTTTCAACTTGCCTTTTATCTGTTAGGACAGCAGTTGATTTCACATTCATTGGGATAAATTATAGAAGAGTAACCATGTTAATCAATTTCAGCAAAAACAGCAAAGAATCATGTCCCATCTTAGAGACTTATTTATAGTGGCATAAGGTTCCTTTGACATTTGGCCTCATGTCTTGTCTATGAATGTTCTTGCTTCAGTCAAAGTATTAGTTTTAAGGAATGCTACAATTTTCTTTTTCGTGTTTAATATTCAGTATCATTATAGTTAAACATATTTTACAGGGTAGCATCTACTCTTTCTTGTTCTTATAATACAAGAATGTCCATAGATTTCACAGTACCATATTTTAGAATATATTATGGTCCCTAATGTTATTTTGATGGATCCGCAGACTCATTCTCAAAATGTCTCTAACATGCCTCATGGATTTTTATTTATTTTTTTAAAAAACAAGATTTTCACTCTAGCCCCAGATTCAGAGAAGCCACCACTAGTTTATACTAAGGTTAGGGAAGCTTTCCTTTGGTCTGCAATTCTAGTGTACTGAACTAATTTGCACCTCCCTGACTAATATGCAGTTTGGAATGCAATTATCTTTCAGATTTTACTCTTTTCTGAATTTTGTGATAAAGTTCTTAGGTCAAAAAAGTACCCAAATGTATGGGGGGGGCGAGGATAAAATAGGTTTAGAAATGTGTGCCTTGGGATATGTGTTTCAATCTAAGTTACAAGTTAATGTGAAAACAAGATGGAACAGGCTTATGAATAAACACATGGGGTGGAATTCAATGTAGTGGTAAGGCGAGTGTTACATCATCAGCGCAAGCATATCTGCTTGCCAGGAGGAACAATCTCCCCTTTCCGACCCTCCACATACAGTTCTGGGAGTTTTCCCAACCCTCCCAGGTAAATTTGAGGAGGGTGCAGGGGTGTGCAGGAGTGGGGGAGAGAAGAGGCAAAGGTCCTGTTGAGCCAGTGGGACTCTTTGCACTGGCTTTCATTAGCACAGCAGCTTAGTTGAATCTGGCCCATGAAAAAATTATGGATGCCTCTTCAATTGTTTTAGTCATTCCATTTGGCATGGAGCAGCCCTGTGGTGTGTTCCCAAAATGAACTAATCACGGATGCATTATGCACCCAATTGTATCATACAGCCCTGCCCTTGGACATGAATATAATCACAGGGCAAAAGACAGTAAGTGGCTAGTTTCCTGGAACATTCTGAATTATGCCAGTTAAGTTTTATGCCACAAGGCTAAAGTTCAGGGCACAAGCTTGTATCTACGCCTCAAGGTGATCTCATCCTCGCTAAAAGAGAGATGAGAGGAGACATTTTAGGAAATGCAAAGCGGACTTGATTTAATTTACAGCAGGATGTGCTGTTGGCTGGCTCTCATTCATTCGCAATAGATGATTAATGGCCAAATTATAATAGGCGTTGCTTGTATACGATATGGCACTGGGGTCCAGAAGATCAGTTGGACAATTGCAACTAACTGCATGTGGCTAGCATGTGCAGAAATCCATGCTGACTTACACCTTAGGGTTTTTCTCTGTTTTCTTCAGTGACACACTCATTTTTTGGAGCAAAGCCGAATCACAAGTAATGCAAGGTTCCCAGGAAGTATCTCATATAGGCAGCGACTAGACCAAGACCTCTTGCTTTCAACAAGGTTGCTGCTTCATTTGCCCGCAGACCATGCTCTGTAAAGCAGCTACATTCCTCTCCCCTTAACATAGTTCCCTTAAGCTGGGGCTTGCACTTGGTTACTAAAGTTACAGTTCTAAATCTACTTTATTTAAAGGTGGGTAAAGTGGGATGACTTGGACAGAAGTGAAGATTTTTTGAAGACTGGTCTAAAAGAGTCTAGTCAGTTTGTGCCCAGTTCCAGTAGAGGACACATTGGATATGCCATAACAATGACACTGTACATTATTTTTGTTGTACCAGAGATACTACAGGCTTAGAAGACAAATAAAACATAGGGCATGTTCATTTAAACAAATAAGCTTTCTTAGGGCATTAAAGGCAGGGCTTCTCTGGCCAGCCTTTGGACTTAACATGCTTGTGAATGTTTTTACAGAGAATATAACTACTGTTTGAAAGAGAAGACTGTCTGTGTTTCTACTCCTACATGCATGCTTGGTAGTGTTGGAATTTAGGTTGCTGGGATATTTTTGGCTTTGTTTGCTGGTACATAAACACAACAGTAAAGACTTTGTTGAGCTTTGTGAATTTTGCTTGAAAGACATTAACTGTAGAGTGTTTTGATGCTAATTTGGAGAGGGGACATAACTCAGTGATAGTGCACTTTCATTATACAGTGGTACCTCGAGTTACAAACGCCTCAGGTTACAAACTCTGCTAACCTGGAAGAGTTACCTCAAGTTGAGAACTTTGCCCCAGGACGAGAATGGAAATTGTGTTCCAGCGGTGCTGTGGCAGCAAGAGGTCCCATTAGCGAAAACATGCCTATATTTAAGAACAGTTTCAGGTTAAGAACAGACCTCCGGAATGAATTAAGTTCGTAACGAGAGGTACCACTGTATGCAAAAGATCCCAGGTTCAATCCCCAGCACTTCCGGGTAGGGAAAACTGCTGTTTGAAATCCTGAAGAGCTTTTGCCTATCATTATTGACAGTACTGAGGTAGCTGAGCCAATGGTCTGACATATTGCAAGGCAGTTTCCTATATTGCAGATGTTTCATTTTGTAAGCTGACTTGTGTTTTCTGTGATAAGAGAAAGCAGTGTACAGTGGTACCTCGGGTTACATACGCTTCATGTTACAGACTCTGCTAACCCAGAAATAGTACCTCAGGTTAAGAACTTTGCTTCAGGATGAGAACAGAAATCATGCTCCGGCAGTGCGGCAGCAGCAGGAGGCCCCATTAGCTAAAGTGGTGCTTCAGGTTAAGAACAGTTTCAGGTTAAGTACGGACCTCCGGAACAAATTAAGTACTTAACTTGAGGTACCACTGCATATATAATTGAAATAATAATACTAAATGGCCTAGATGTACAAGTACAAATTTGCACATGAATTATTGCATGCAGGGGACTAACACAAAACTCCACACTGGCCAGCTACACAAACCATGAATGCTCATATTTTACAGGAGAATACTGAAAGAGGATAGAGAGAAGAGATTAGGATGCAGCCATCCATTGCAGGAGGAAAAAAAATAACACAGGTCTTTTTACTAATGTTTAAACTATCATAAGTGCTTGCTGATGCTCTGCAAATTGCCTAAATATCAATCTACCAGTAGATCTTGAGCTACTTTTTGCCCAAATCTGATATATAGTAAGCTTTCCAAAATGTTGTGAGTTCCTGTCTACCATTCTCTAACACTGAAGTTCATAACAGTTTACATGTATCGAGACTTTACTATTTGAAATGGCTGGAAGATGCTGATGACAGTGAAGAGCCATTTGTTAGGGATGGGTTTGACACAAGCCCTTTCCTTTTCAGAAATATGAGATGGAAAAACTTAACCTGTGGACCTTCACCATGAAAATAATTTGTCAGTAAGTGACACAATGTGTATGATTTTATAGCACCATGCAGGTTGAAGAGACAATAAGCAGATCTGCAACCACCCAAAGAGGCATTAAAAATGAAGGTTAGCCTTGTTAGCCCTAATGAGATTGTTATGCTGTCCATTCTCACCTGCTTTATGTATGCTGGCCATGCTATCCTGTAGTTCTGGCAGGAAGTCAAGCTCTGTCCCTGACGTTCAACACTGCCCAGTTTCACTGTGGGAAATCTTCCTTTGAGAGTACATCTGCAGCAAGAAATATGCACCTCTGACAATATTGCCCCATCCAAGAGTCTTTGTTGACAGTTGAATTTTTTCACAAAGGGTGAAATAGTTTCTTGTGTCGTCTCCAGTGGAACATCTGGGGGTGATTTTCTTTTTTCTGCCCCAGTGCACACACACACAACCTTTACCCTTCTGCTGCTGCCTGGTCATTTTCTGGGTGGTGAGCTTTCAAATACAACTTTGATTCATCTGTGTGCCAAAAAATGCACAGTTGTATGTGTCCCTTTGCTGTTCCAGCTGTAGAGCAGGATACGTGCCAGTTATATTGACCTTAAGGCATATTGCAGAAATGGGATCCAATGCTTTCTATAGCAAAATTAATGTTAGCTTTAGAAAATTTTGCGCAGTATATGGGAGGAGGCAGGGGAAATCATCCTATGTAGAAGGGGGGTGCGGGAAATGTGCTTTGGGTAGATACTTGTCAGCACAAAACTGGAGCCAAGAGTTGCTGGAAGCATGGATTTAAGAAATAGGCCCTATTTATATTTTATACCTGCCAAGACAATTAGTTAAATAACTTTATAGCAGGTTTGTTAAAATGTCTTTTTTGTTTTCCTTCGGTTGTTACTGATAGTTGTGGTTTTTGTCTATATATCCCACTACAGAGACTGTGGAATGACAGAAATTGTGCACTGCATCTAAAAACTGGAAAATAACCCCTCCTTAAGCTAAATCTGGTCTCTGTCAGCTGATCAAAAGTCACTGTTTCAAGTGCTGTGTGGGAAGGGAAGGAGGACAGGGAGGCAGGCAGGAGAAACAAGCAAGGAGGACAGGGTGGTTTGTATAGCACAGGCTCAATAATTTTCATCGTTCGTTCTTTCACTCTCTCTTGTACTAGCTCACCTCTATTCTTGTCCTATCTGGGTGAGGAATAGCTGAACAGGAGTAGCATACTTGTGTATCATATTTGGCAGATTGTTCATAATTGTGGTATGCCTTTTCTGATTTCATGAAATTCACAACGTTGCTTTTCATTTATCAAACCCACAAAATTACTAAGGTGAGGTTGACTGATGGTAAGAGGTGGTAAGATTATATGGTGTTATATTTCTGTGTCCTCTGTATGTGTAGATGTTTTTCTGTTGAACACTCTCTATTTCAATGTAATTCACTTTTCCCTCTCATTAGCTTGTTCCTTAGAACATGTGATATTATGACATAATTCACCAAGTTGAGTATCAGCTTAAGGGGAAACTAATCAATAAGTTGTCCAAGATATCTAATTACAACTGTAATTATTTAAAATGAACAGTATTTACAAACATTTGTTACTGTCTGGATGTTTGCTTTATACTTGAGATATATTGAATGAGTTTTGATATTTTTAAGATAAAGGCTAAAAAGTCCATCAGTAATCCTTGATAAATTGCAGTCAGATGTAAGCAATAAAGTTGTAGAAATCCTTAAAAAGTTTGGTGTACAAATAGAAAATGGCATATAGCTATTCAACAAAGCTAATGGAGTATGAAGCTAAGGATGGGTGTCGTTTTTTATGTTCCTTGTACTTAACATTTAAAAAGCAAATTCCAGTGAACAAAAAAGAAAGCCTGTGTTTTTCCAACAGTAGCATTGAGAAGGAACCACACAACTTGCTGTGGTCAGTAATTCTGGAAAAGCTGCAGTTCCTGGCAAGCTCAATATTTGTGCTTTACATGCTAGCAGTGTGACAATTTGCAAAAGTCAGCTTCAGAGGATAGGCAAACAGCGCTGAAGAAACTGTCTGAGGCCAGCTGTTGATTCACGTTCTGAGTGAAATTTGCTAAGTTAATGACTATATCATAGTTGCTTTTCCATGCAAAACTGTTTTGTGGCAAAATACTGTTCCCTGCAGTGATCCTCTAGTGACCACAAGATTAATTATGTTCAAGACTAGACTAGATTGAGCCTAGCATAAAGATGCCTCAACATAAAATAATTTAGCCAAACTAACTTGTGTTTTTTTATGCTTTGAATTACCTATCTTTAACTTCTAACTTTTGGTATAGGTTTCCTTATCTCTTCTTGCCCACTTTCACTGAAGACTGGGGTCTTATTTCTATTTAATTTAATTATTTTATGTCTATTAATTTTATGTCCACCCTGCTTCTCTACTTTCCCTTATGCCTTCAGATTTTCAGTTTATCACTACGAGAAAACCCAATACTGACCAAGGTACAATATTGACAAAGGGGAGAAGCTGTAGTGGGTGCTTGTGGCCAGTGAAAAGGGAAGACAGCCATGTAGACTAAACAGGACTACTGGGCATAAGTTTTAAGACAAGTTGACCAAATTTTCTCATACTGTCTTCTTTATTCTGGTGTTTGAATACGACCAGTGCAAATAGGGACAAGAAATGTAAATTAACAATGTCCACCCCCCATCTCCACCTACTTAAAAACTTTTCAGAACTATTTTATAGAAAGGAGCAATGAACTAGAAAGCAGCTGACCCCTGAAGGCAACTAAGGAACTCCTACCAGAGGCAAATGTACTCTGATGCCTTGTACTATAGCATAGTAGGATGCCATTTATCCACTCCATGCAAAGTGACTTCACTCAGGTGAACTGCCCAGTTTACATCCAAGTACAGTTCATCTTTCCATCCTAATCAGATAGACAACTACACCATTTCTGTTTATGCTTGGCTGAATGAGGACATCCTTTCATCTCATCTCACTTTTCAGTCTCTTTAAGGTGCACAGAAGTATATGCTAGAACACCTTAGGTTTGTTTTGTTTCTGACTGTGAAAAGTCAGGTCCAGGCTGTCTTTCTTGGCTTCCTTCATAAATTCACACACACCCTCCTTTTGTGTGCTAGCTTTGGCAGAATCACCCATTTAGTCCAAATCGGGGAACTCTGTTTTAATCTTTCTTAACTAACCTGCATAGTAATTGAGGACCTGATCTAACCCCTAAAGCTCTGTCATAATCAGTGGTTTAGTATGAACAGAGATCAGCCTTTGGTGCTGCTCTTGCCACTGTCACTGAATACACAGATTCACTGTACCTCTCCATTCCCAAGCATAACCAAATTCCCACCTGGAAGGCATTTCTGTGTAAGAATTGGCATGCAAGACATGTATAGGTTGCCAGATGTAAACATATCATATATTTTCCTTTGTGTGCATGTGATTGGAAGCTCTGGCAGATCCTTCATGTGCACAGCAAAATGCATGTGTGGTGGCCTGTGTCCAAACTTGCGTGCAAGTTGCACCCTCATTCCTATGCAGCAATCCTCTTGCATGCCAAATTATTATAACATATGATGCAGCTGTGATAGTCAGCTTCTTGGTGCTTGAAAGTATGCAGAGGACCTTTAAGAAGATGAAGGTGGTGAAAAAGAGTCTTACAATGGCCATGAAATGAAATGCATTTTCTCTATATTTGATTGTGCTGAATGATTGCCATAAACTTGCTTGCATCTTGCTTAAGTTTTGGGTGATGCTAATAGAAGCATTATTATTATTATTATTATTATTATTATTATTATTATTATTATTATTATTTCATGACCAGGGATGCTTATATTTCCCTGTGACTTCAGTGATAGTAATTCTGCTCTCTCAATGAAGATGTCAGCATCTGCTGTCCATTTTTCATGGGCAATTGTGATGACACTTGACTGGTGCATAGATGATGGCAAGCCAAATAAAAAGCAGTATTTGTCACATTCCAAATAAGAGCAGCTCACAGTGTCATGTGGATATGATTACATAGTCACTTTTGCCCTAAGGAAATGGTCTGCTCTCAATATTTTATTTGGCTTCTAAAAACAGCCCCATTTCAGCTAATTAAGCATACTGCATGGTTTTTAGTCATGTTTAAGAAAATGAATGCAGTAAAATGGTACTTCATTTCCAAACTGCTGTATTGAATTTGTGGGAATTATGGAGCAAAACGTCCTTTTAACCAGGAATGTCTGAAAGTTAAAAGGAGTATATATAGAGAATAAAATACAGAGGAGAAATCTGTATTCTTTGTATAATATTTGAAGAACCTTTTTTTAAAAGTACATGATATTTATACATATTAAAGCTGCTTTTCCTTATGCTTAGAAATTAAATAAAGCTTAAAGATATTAAAGGCATTATCAAATGATTATATTTGTGTTTTTCATGGTCCTTATTAGAGCAAGTTTTTGTGTCCCAGCCTCACACTGGTGGGCTTCTGGGAGTGGTGGCCATGAAATCCACAACATAATAATGTATAATGTGGCATTTGTACACAAAGATGGAAATTTACCATGATGAAAATAGCTAAGGAATGAATAAGGTAGTGTCTAAACCAGATCTAAGTGTGATCTGAAATCAGAGTAAAATGTAAGAACGATTGTAGCTGGACCATGAACTCAGCAACTGAGCCATGAAGTTCACTGGGTGAGCTTGTGCCAGCTACGGCCTCTCAACCTCATCTACTTCACAGGGTGGTTCTGGGTATTAAATGGGGAAGGGGAGAAACATGAGCTCCATCATGAGCTCCTTGGAGAAAAGTTCAGATGCAAATGCAATAATTAATTGATAAATAACATCCTATTGTTTTCTCAGTGAAACTGTTTATTGGGTACATTGCATCATATTCTAATTCATCAGATTTAAGAACAGTATTAAGTTGATTAATAAGCGCTGATTGTCCTGTTAATCTTAAATTTCTGGATGTACTTCACACAGTTTTAAGCCAACTGTAATTTGGTTCCCAGAGTTTCCCTGAAAGTTAAAATCACCCTCTCCCAAACTGCTTTTCTTCTCACGGAGTAAAAAAAAGATTGGGCATGTAATTCCTTTCTTCAAAAGCAACTCAAACATCTAGGCTGGAATCCAAGCACCTAGGCTGAAATCCAAGCAATCTCATAGACAGTTTAAGTAATCTGTTACTTTCCTCAGCGGTCAAACAGGAAAGCATGAAAGTATTATGGAGGTAGACTTGAAGGCAATTTACTCAAATTAGCACACACATTATTCATTAATACGAGATTCTGTTAGAGAGCCTAATGTAGGAATATAAGAACAGCAGGAGGAGTACTGTAACAGTAAAAATTACAAAATTACGCTGTATTATTTGACTTTAAATTTCCATAAGTCTCAGTGCTCAATTATATCTCCTCTTTCAATACCAGCAAGTAGGGATTCCCTGAGGAATTTGGTCTTTGATTTCTGCTGTACTGCACTGAGTAATTTGTGGATTACAACCAATGAAGACTGGGAGTGGCCGCCGGGACCACATAACACCGGTTCTGAGAGATCTGCATTGGCTCCCAGTACGTTTCCGAGCACGATTCAAAGTGTTGGTGCTGACCTTTAAAGCCCTAAACGGCCTCGGTCCTGTATACCTGAAGGAGCGTCTCCACCCCCATCGTTCAGCCCGGACACTGAGATCAAGCGCCGAGGGCCTTCTGGCGGTTCCCTCATTGCGAGAAGTGAGGCTACAGGGAACCAGACAGAGGGCCTTCTCGGTAGTGGCGCCCGCCCTGTGGAACGCCCTCCCATCAGATGTCAAAGAGATAAATAATTACCTGACATTCAGAAGACATCTTAAGGCAGCCCTGTTCAGGGAAGTTTTTAATATGTAACGCTGTACTGTTTTTAACACTGATTGGGAGCCGCCCAGAGTGGCTGGGGAAACTCAGCCAGATGGGCGGGGTATAAATAATAAATTATTATTATTATAATGAAGCAGAGGTTGCCAGTGCTATGGCCACAAGGGCCGATGCAGATAGTGTCCACCGCTTCTTCCCTCAGCTGCAGTCAGGCTTCAAAGACACCTTCTGTTGTAGTCAAGAAAGACTACAAAGGTGTAGTAGGGCAGTTTTAGAGGGGTTTCGGCTGGAGAGAGGAGAGTTAAATCTCCCCTCCCCACCGAAAGCACCTCTCCTTGCCACAGGTAGGCTTAAAATGAGCCTTCTATGGCACCGGCAAAATTCCTCACACACACACACCTGCCTAACTGTTCTGTGTCTGGTCTCCCTGGCTATTGCCACTGGGGACGGAAGATTACGTTTTACACTCCCCAAAAAGATCTCACATACACCCCAATTAAGACTTGGGGGGCGGAATTGCTCCCTCACCCTACCACACACACACAGCTGTGGTATTGTATGGTACCCACAACAATTTCTTGGTTTGCAGATATACTGATGGTCTCAGAAGGGTTGGCGACCCCTGGGTTAAAGACTCAAATGTGTAGATTGTAGATGTGCTACAACTGGTCAAATGGCACATGTAGAGGTTTATTCCCCCTTCAAAAATCAAGAGAGTTCCAAGATTCTACAGATTTTCATTTATTTCCTGATAGCAGTTGAAGCAAATATCAGAGAGATGTGGAAGTTGGCATTACTTAAATGGTTTAAAGCACAGAATTCTGTGTATGAGGGTTTGTTTGTGTGTGTGTATCAAATATTACAGGAATTTGTGAAAATACCTCTCTTCTATTTCCCAATACTAATTTCTGGCTTTAATACATGGAACAGTTTTTGGCTATAATTCATAGGGAATGAAAGTAAAATCATATGTACTTCTGTTATTCTATGCAAAAAACTGGAAAGGCATGCAGCTTAGGAACTGAAATCAATTTAACATTTTTAAAACCTTCACATTTCATAAAGCCAATTAAGGGTTTTCAAAATGGAGGAAGGATGGTTTTGAAACACAGAAGTTACTTGGGCAAAAGCTAAACATGGTGCATGCAAGCCCATCTTTATATCTTGCTGAATTTGCACTAAATTGAAATTTATTTATTTTTAAATGTACTTTATACAACAGTAGAAAGCAAAAGAAACTTCTTTTTAACATAAGCTATCCATGGGAATGTTGGCTTCAAAAATATCTGCTTAAAAAAAGGATTTACACATTAGAAAATGATGCATTGTTCATATCTCTGTCACATTGATCCAGCATTCCAGGTTGCTACAGGAATGAGGAAACTTTCTCCTAACTTTTACCTTCTTGTAACATGGATAAACACTTATCATACCACTAGAAACTCAGGGGAAAGGAAGAACTGGAAGCCAGTATCCCGTGGTAGCCCACCCTGTATAAAAAAACAAAGCATTGAAACATTTTAGTTAATGTCATAGATATACTCAATAATCACAACATTGTAGGTCAGGCTGGCATTCATCTGTCTTGGGAGACAATGAAGGAGTGCACCTTTGGAGGTGAGGTCAAGCTGCCATAGAGTTGCAGTACCTGCTGTGGCTATAGAAACCAAATCAGGAGAGACATGTTTTGTTGCAGCTGAAGTAGATGAAGGCATCCAGTTGTGCTGCTACAGATGCACCATGGCGTTTCTTCTCTCTGTGGTCCTCCCAGTAGTCATTTCTCCTCTGGTCATCGCTATGGATACATTACTTGATTGCCTGTCTTGAGACACTGCAGTTGTCTGCAAGGGATTCCCACATGGAAATGTTGATGTTGCCAGCTTTCATGTCATGTTTGCAGAAATATTTGTAACACAGAGTTGGTCTGCCAACCGCCCTGGTACCAGAAGCCAATTTCCCATAGAGCACGTCCTTGGGGATCCTGCCATCTTCCATTCTTTGGACATGACAGAGCCAGCATAGACATCACTGAGACAGGAACAAGCTGGGAATGTAAGCTTGGGAAAGCACATCTTTGTTTGAAATTCTGTCCTGCTATTTGATCCCCAAAATCCTCCTGACACAGCACACGTGTCGCTCCTGACGGTTGTAAGTTGCCCATGACTCACTACCATAAAGCAGTGTGCTCAACAATCAAGCCTAGTAGACCTTCATCTTGTTATTGGACATTAGCATCATATTCTCGCATACCCTTTTGGAGAGGTGAGCCATTGCTGCAGCTGCCTGACCAATATGTTTGTCCAGCTCAGCATCGATGGAGAGTTTGCTGCTTATGGTGGAACCCAGGTAGACAAAATTGTCTACCACCTCAAGCATGTGGTCACCAATGCTGAAGCGTGGAGTGCTGACGATGTCCTGATCCAATATGTTGGTCTTCATGAGGCTGATGGTAAGGTTGAACTCCCTGTAGGCTTGGGGTAGTTCAGGCAAGCAACTGATAACTGAGACTACAATCCTAACCCCACTTACGTAGGAATAAGCCCCACTGAATACAGTAGGACTTACTTCTGAATAGACATGATTAGGTTTGTGCTGTAAAGTAGTTGTAATTCAGAAAGGTCTACTTTGCTCCAGCCCCTTCTCTAGTTGTTTAGATGTTGTAACCAACATTTGAGCCAACTGATTACTCCAATAGCCTTGTGAAAGTTTAGTTCAGCCTCATCTGTACTGTTGGACTCCCATTCCTAGTGCTTGGCACACATGTTAAGAAGCTTACTAACATATAGTCCCCATGTGGAGCCCAGCCATGTGGTAATAATTTTCAGTAGCTGTCACGTGTGCACTGCAGTGTTTGAATTGACCCTGAAAAGAGCCAGCAAAGCCTTGCTTACCCACCTGCACTTGACTAAAGACCCCACAGCAAGTCAGTGTTTCCTGAAGCCAAAACAGGGAGCAACTTGGTCTGATCCGCAGACGCCTTTATCCAGCTGCAAGGCCCCTCTTCAAGCCAAGCAGAGAGGAGCTGATGATGTTGAGGCTTAATTATACTGGCCTGCAACCAGGCTGATGAATCAAATAACTGCTTCTCATAATACACTGGTACAGATAGCCAAATACAAAATACACATGCCTCATGTCAGTTCTGAATAGTGTGTGTGTGTGTCTATTTAATTGCAAAATACATAGAAAAAAGAGCTGATCAATTTTCCATCACTGCTGTATATTTTTCCAGGAAAAATGGTGATTTAAATGTGCATGAGTGTTCATGTGTTGAAGCGATATGTGTGAATACTGTATGCATCTATCTACATCTGACAACAAAAAATAAAAAGTACCCAAAGTATTACCTGTAAGATTGCTACTACTGCAAAGGGGACAATAGCAATTATTTTAACTAGGTCCAGATTAGTGCTTAAAGGGCTTTCACTAACCTAGTGGCCTCCTGTTAACACCAATTATGAGCATGCTGGATGGGCCTTTTAACATTTTACTTATTTTAACATTTTACTTATTTTAACATTTTGTTTATTTAAACATTTATGTTTAATAGTTTCAATATAGTAAATCCAATTTAAAAAGCAATAAAAGCATTCTACTAGGAAATGGTGGAGGGGGGATATAGAAAGCAGAGAAGAAACAAAGGAATATATAAAAAAGAGGGTATATAGTATACAAAATGTATCAGAGAAGATCATACTATACATTGAAACTAAAGGGAGTTGAAGTAGATGACCCTTGAGGTCTCTTCTGACTACAATTCTATAAACATGTTCAGATACACTCACACACTGAATACAATGTTGAGTTTAGGGGAACCTGTTTTTTGCATAATTTATTCAGATCCTACAGGAATGCTGAGGCACTTGGATATTTCCCTGATAACTGGGTAAGCCCATGAAAGCTGATGAGAGTAATTTGACTGATCAGATCCTAGACTCTTTTTAGTAAGGGAATGGTGTTATAGCTATCACATAATAAAAGGAGGCGGGGACTTTGATGTGAGAGTAATTGAATTGAGAAAGCTTTTAATACTCAATATCATTAGTATTTTTGAACAAAAAAACCCCCTTGATTTCTCTTTATTGAAGTATAGATAAGAAGTTGCAGAACAATCTAAAACAAGCCAGTGTTCTGTATTCCTTTGCCCACAGGTATACTTATTCTAAAATATATAGTGATGGCCTCGCTAAATCATTATTTTAGAGTACAAACATAATCATTCTTATAAGTGTTTTGCAGTAAAAAGTTGGAGCTACAGGGTATAGTCTACTACTGTACATCCAGAACCTTCAAATGTTGAGTCCAAGAAGGAAATGAAGTTACAATGAAGTTAACTATCTTCTGAAGTTACGTGCTTCAGCAGTGTAATAAGTTCCTGTCATTAACTTTCAGTGCAAGCCAGGGCTTCGCATGATGATTGTTCAAGCACAGCTGGTGAGGGTCTTGGAAATGCCATAGATACATAGCATTTATATGGTGCCTTTCATCTTAAGCACTTTACAAATTGCATAGATTCACATTAGTTGGCTACTACTAAAACGTGGTGATACAGGAAGGGGATGAAAAAATTGAGCAGCTGCTGATACTCATACTTATTACTTTGATGAGGCAGCAAATAAATATAAAATGCTTTGTAGTAGAGAGCATCAAAGGATTTTTTTTGAAAGGGTTGGTTGTAATTATCCATATTAGAATTCAGCCACTACTTCAGGAGTTATGCTCCTGTGCTCAAGTGTTAGAAATTTCAATTACATGTCTCTCTCATACACCATACATCTCAAAATGTGAGGAGAGTATCCCAAGTGAATTGTTGCTTCTCTCTCTCTCTCTCTCTCTCTCTCTCTCTCTCTCACACACACACACACACACACACACACACCCTTTCTACATATGTATTTATTGCCCTTAGTTCTACATATAACTTGTCAATCTGTGAACACATGTGCCTATTTCCTTGAGGAGTGTACAGGCCCTCACACACCAAAAAATAAATAACAGATAACATTCAATTCACATGCTAAACACACAGACTTGTACACCCACCCACCTGGTTTACATAATCACTTGTTGTTGTTGTTGTTGTTGTTGTTGTTTGGAGGTATAAATCAAATGGGCCACTTGTACTGTCCCCACGTGGTAGACTACTTCAGCTGTGTGTTAGGAAGGAAGCTTGTTACTGACTATTACAACACCCACATAAGACTCAAACACTTTTTCTGGGGGCTGTTGAAAGAAGTTGTGCTGGCTAATAAAGAAATTGAGGGATTTTATTTCTATAGGATTGCTGCTGGGTCTTGTTGTCTTACTTTAGGTATTTTTGTGAAAGCTTAAACAAACTGTGGGGAGTCATTTTGGACTCACAGCTGTCCATGGAGGCGCAGGTCAGTTCTGTGTCCAGGACAGCTGTCTGTCAGCTCCATCTGGTATGCAGGCTGAGACCCTACCTGCCCGCAGACTGTCTCGGCAGAGTGGTGCATGCTCTAGTTATCTCCCGCTTGGACTACTGCAATGCACTCTACGTGGCGCTACCTTTGAAGGTGACCTGGAAAGTACAACTAATCCAGAATGGTGGCAGGTAGTCTGGTGAAGAAGTGTCATTTATCCTATTTCTGCTCCTGAAACTAAGCCCCCTTATGGAATTAGAAGGCTCCTGTTCCAGAATGTCTAGAGCTGTGAAAAGAAGCAAGGCTTAATTGTTTCTTTATAGAGATAATTATCTAGTCACAAAACAAAATGTGTAATCTAAACAGTGAGGGCTGTTTAAGTAGCAAGACAAACTTATCTTTGGTTTCTTGGACATCTGAAATGGTTGGAATGAAATCCTCATAAAAATTTCTCTGTGATAATTGTAGCTGCACTATTAATCTGAAAACCACTATAGTAATATTCTCCATGCTAATGATAAAGCACAGTGTTTTGAATTAAATGTAAATTGAACACACTCATCAAATTACAGCTTTAGTAAGTAACTTTATCCAAGAGACAGCATGCAGTTCTGAATGTAGGAGAATGGACTTCTCAGTTATGTATGTCACTCCTTTGTTGTCTTTGAATGTAAACAGCATTTCTGTGAGCTCTGGCTTCTGTCATGATATTCCGTTGCGCCAGAAGCAGTTTAGTCATGCTGGCCACATGACCTGGAAAGCTGTCTGTGGACAAATGCCAGCTCTCTCGGCCTGAAAGCCACACCCCATAGTCGCCTTTGACTGGACTTAACTGTCCAGGGGTCCTTTACCTTCACCTTTTACCTTTGAATATGCCCACACCAAGGCTGCATGTGGATCATTTTAAGCCTGAAAACCATATGACTTAATGGGACAAACCAGGGTTACCAAAAAATGTGCTCACTTTGTATGGTTAGTGTTAGTGTTGTAGCTGAGTTTTGCTCTCTGGCTTACAGTTTGTGGTTTGTCTTGGGGAGATACATTTGACTCTGGGCTCATGGTTTAACGCTTAGCTCACAGCACCAGGAGTGGAGGAGCAAAGCAGCCACAGTGTTCACCCTGAGAACCTGTGCCGTAGTGTTTGTTCACAATAAGCCATGATTTGGCTTAGTGTTATGTGCTAACAGGGCCTTTGTTATGGATGCTGAGACTTGTTAGGAGACTCCTTTTCTCTTCACAGAGCTCCAGTTCTCTGAGTGGTTTGACAGCCAATGCTTCTTCCTGGGGAAATCTGGGAAATAAAGTTCTGTGAGGGGCACAGGTCTTCTAACAACTCTCAGCAAACTTATGACTGCGAAGAAACTTAAGACTGTGAAAGGACCGTGACCATCTACAGTGCTTCACTAAACAAAAAGTAGCAACAAAACACTGCAGTAATGCATAGAGGTATAGGTCTTCACTCCATGGCAACAGAATAAATCAGTAACTAGGGGTGGAGTTACGGCAACCATGGAATATGACAAAGAGAGACATGACTGTCTGCACCGCTGCCCTTTACCCCACTTTTAGCACAGTGGTGGCCCTGCCATTACACACACTGATATGAGTTTGGGTATCATGAAAGGGGCAACAAACTGTTTATTTCTAAATCTTGATCTTCTCTTACATAATATGTATATTATGTATAATATGTATAATAAAGCCACAACAATGAAACAATGAAAAAGATAGGTCAAGAGAAAACAGTATCCCCACCACCTTAAAAAAATAAACTACTACTAAATCAGATTGTGCTATTGTTGGAGACAGAATATCAATTAATACAAAAGAATATCAATCTGGTTGGTGCTGGATCATAAACATACTTTTGTTCTTTGATCTCCCTATTGTATAATTTAATTATAGCTGCTGTAATTGGCTTAAATCCAGTGTCATTTCTCACAGTATGCTCCTTTCACTGTTAAGTGGAACTGGAATGCCAAAACAAAAATGGAATCCCTTTGAAAGAGAGCTGATGAGTATCATGCAGTATTAGTGATGTGACACCTTAACCTCATAAAATATACTTTTACTTCTATCACTTGGCTGTGAAATTTTGTCCCTTCAAGGTGACTTCCTCAATGTTCTTATTCCCCACCCCCCAGCTGTAGCTAGGATAGCTTAGTTGATAATGAATATGCAGAAATCACCTATGCAAATACTGTTTTGAATCTTTGTTAGAACATAAATATATTTTGCACTTTTGAAAATAATTCTGACAGATGATAAGAAAAGTATGACTGTGTGCATTAGTATTTTCAAGAATTCTGTATATTAATTTATGTACCTCATACTTTTTGTTTTTGTCTTCCACAATCTTAAAGTACAAAGCTTGACAAAAGGGGGAAATAAGAGGAAGGGCAGAGGTGGAAAAGGCATGAAATATGACCAAATAAATTTACAGAGGTGGAAGAGGCATGAATCATGGCCAAATACATTGACAGAAGGGGATTCAAAGTAAGCAAAGAACAGGAAAGAATGAAGTTGACCATTGTCAAGAGAATGGTCACTTGGGAAGTTATAGTCAGGTTGTTCAGGAAAAGACAATCTTGCCAAAAGCTAGAGGGGAAGGAATAAAAGACCAGATGTGATTCAGGAGAAAACTAATAAATCACACTGACATGACAGGTGCATGCTATTTACTCACTGGTGATACCATTTTTTAAAATGGGTAGCTCTACCTATGATTCCCCCAAGAGATGATTTGACTAGGGTTAAAAATTGCAGTTACTTATCCCAGTTTAGCTACTTCTTAATGTCTTTGTATTTGAAAGTTTGGTTTAGAAATACAGTTGAAAGCTGCATTTGAAAGTTTGGTAAGGTAAATGCTTAAAATCTAGTCAATGATGGCAATGGTAATCTAATAGAGAAAACTGCATGCAAGTTTTGATTTTGCTGTCAAAGTATCACAAACAAGATTTTCTCTGGTATTAATATTGCGTTAAAAAGAAGAAAGAAAGAATAAGAATTTAAAAGTACATAAATTAAACATTTAGGTTCTTACCACAATTGGCAGATGCAACATATTATTTTGGCATTTTATGTAGACTTTGTTTTCTTTAGTACAAAAAGTGTATTTGCATGTAAAAAAACCTACTATTGGAATAAAATACATGTTGGAATTAGTGAAATGTATTAATGCTGCTATTAGTGACTGATGGATGCAGGAAAAATAAGTATCACATAGGAATAGGCTGCCTTCTGGCAAAGTTAGAAAAATAACAGTACATTTACAGTTCAGAATGGCAGGTAAGATTTTAAGGACACCAAAATAATAATAATAATAATAATAATAATAATAATAATTATTATTATTATTATTATTATTATTATTATTTATGGAGCTGCAGACTTTGAGAAGGAAGGGTATTTAGAAAATTGTCTCATGGCGGGGCACTGGGTTCTAGGTGAGTGGGAGCTTGTGCTGATCACAGAGTCCAGAGACACCAGCTCATGTACCACTAGCACCAGTTCCAAATCCAAGAAGCAGTAAAATGTTCTAGTGAGGCATGGTCAAACACAGCAGAGAATAAGTCTAGGTAAGCAATGGTCAAAGTCCAAAAGGCAAGTAGGGGAAGGGGGGAAAGTAGGTAAGGGGCTTTTTTAGGTCGGTTAGTTCCTAGACTAGGAGGCAGGCTTGGCTATTGCTCGAAACAGCAAACCAAGACTGACCCTTAAATAGACCTGCTACTTGCTTTGAGCAACAAGCCCCACCACTACGGAGTTGAGCAGGGCCATCACATACTCATTCAGCAGACACATTCAATTCCCAGTCAGATATGTCCTCTGAATCCATGGCTTCTTCTCCTGATGATAGCAAATCTGAGCCCTGGCTCGTATCAGAGGGTTCAATTCCTTTTACCAACAACTCCCCCACTTCATAGGTGAATGAGAATATTATCATGTACAACTAGTGTGCTTCCAAAAATTTATATTGCATTCCACACCCCCGCCAGCATTTCCCATCAATTAATGTTCTGGTGGATCACTATTCTGGTTGTCATGAAAGTGGTGACTTTCATTAATGTGCTAACACTACTAGCTAGTTCTGAGTAAATTAATGGTAAGCTTCTAGAATCTTTTTTCAAAGCTATTGCTGAGGAGCCAGAAGAGGAGGGTTTGGAAGGCATGGATTTCCTTGAAAGGCCAAAGCAATTCAACCCCCCAACCCTCAGTGGAGGTGTCCCTATGCTCAGCTTTCTCATGTGGGCAGGAGGCCCAGTGGTGTTATCCCTGCCAGCTGAACTCAGGGGAAAGTGTCTAAATGGGGTGCTGCAAGGCTGGGGAACCCTGGGATCCACTGGATCCTGAATCAGTCTCATACCCATCACTGGCTGGAATCAGGCTCAGTTGTTGTGCCCCACCCCAATCTCTGCTGCCATGAGTGGCCAGATGGCAAATGCGGCAGTCACTCCACAAAGCCCATCAGGTGGGGGGGGGGGGGTTTAAGGTTGCAGCCTTAGCTTTCCCAGCTGCCACCACTGCTGAAATGGTTAACTCAAATCAGCTGAGGGTAAGCTGTTGAGAAATGTCTTTTCACTCACTTTACGCACAAGTGTTCACACCAGCAAACTGCACAGTAGTAGCATTAGGCAATACAGCATACTTGGAATTCTGCACACTGTCTCTCTGTTTATCCATTTTTTTGGAAGCAGTTGACTTAAACAAGGCCAGAATTCTATCGGAAGTCATAGAAGCTGCCAGTAAATCAAATAATTATCTGCCGCATATAAATGTTAACAGAAATGATTGGCTTCTTAGTATTTTTAGTGTCCAAGTATTTAATATATTAGTATCTGCTTTGCCAAGTAGTCGAAAACGGCAAGGTTCTTTTAAAAAAATTCTTCTTTATAGTTTAAGCTGTTTCCCCCCGCAAGTTGACACGTTACACTACACACCTCTCCTTAAAGCACAAAAAATTGCTAAAAACAAAAGGGGGAATCTTGGAAAACACTTCACTCCATATTTTTGACCTCTTTTGTATTATTTGCAGATTTGCATGGGTTTCAGTTGCGCATTCCACTGGTTAGTGAAGTTTGGGGTATTTGAAAAATATACATTGCTGCCAAAGTAGTTTTGTGCTATTAACAAAAAGGCAAATTCTATTCCAAACTATCATATGCTTTTGAAAGAAAACCCACTTTATATTAAAAAAGTATCTCATAGGTCAGGAATATTTTTATTGTAGATCAGCTTTTGTTTTAGAAGCACTGTGGGAGTATGCTAAAATTGTTATGTACTTTATAAATGAAAAGGGATAAACCAGCACTCACATAGTCTTGTGTCTGTTGCAAGGCATATAGTAATGCTGAGTGTTCCTCAGAAGTTTTAGAATCCAGGCTCTGTGCAGTAGGTGGAGGCAGTTCCATTTTCATTCTTCATGTACACCACACGGTACCAGCAGCGACGACAACATCTTCCTCTGAAGTTGGGATGCTTCCTAAGCAGCACCAATTGGCTTTTGAACCTAAGGACATCCCTGACATGAAATATTTATGCTGCTATCCCTCAGCTGTCAGGAGTTTGAGTTAGGCTACTCTGTGATGCAAGTGAAAAGAACATGACCTAGGATTAAGCACAAGCATACACACTGAGTACTGTCTAATAGCATAACATGTCTACTAGATTTTGTTCATAGTGATTATTGCAGAAGCAGTGGTTTAAAATACATCTGATGCATGCTTTTCAACAACATGGTGTTGATAGAAATATACCCATTGCAAATGCAGGTATAGTTTCACCTGTGGTAATGTCTGACACAGTTCTCTAGTCTGTGACTCCTATCAATTTCTAGGGAACAAGGTATGGTGGTGGTATTTTGGTATGCAGATGAGAGGAACCTAATGGATTACCAATACTGAGAGTGGGATAGGGGACTGCAACTGTGCTTCTACTTGATTTCTCAATGACTTTTGATATCATTGACCCTGATATCCTCATGTACCAGCTCCGTGGGATGGGTATTGGGGGCACTGTTCTATAGTGTGTCTGCTCCTACCTACAGGGTCATGGCCAGAGAGTAGCATTGGGGGACTGTGTTTTGGCCTCATGGTCTCTGCCCTATGGTGTACTGCAGGCTGCAGGAAATCAAGAGAAGCTGTGCTTGATTTCTACTGCTCTATGGGTGCAAAGGTGGAGTGGATGAGGTCTAATTATTTGAGTTTAAACTATGAGAAGATGGAGACAATGGGTTGGTGGTTCTAGTGTCCAGGAGACTGGCCAGTTGCCTGTTCTCGATGGGCATGCGCTTCCTCTGAAAGGACGGGTTTGGACTCCTGGATCCATCTTTGCTGCTGGAGATTCAGGCAGCCTCAGTGGCTAGGAGTGCCTTTTACCACCTACAGTTGGTATTCTAACTATGATCTTGCTTGGACAGGGATAATCTGGAGACTGTGAATAATGCATTGGTAACCTCAAGTCTCAATTGTTGCAATGTACTTTATGTGGGGCTGCCCTTGGGCCTGGTCCAGAGGCTCTAGTTGGCACAGATTGCTGTGGCTAGACTATTGATATCACCAGCACATAACTCCTGTGCTCAAAAGCTTGTACTGGCTGCCCATATGCTACTGAGCCAGGTTCAAGGTTCTTTTATTAATTTAGAAGGCCTTTAACAACTTGGCTCCAGAATACCCCAGGGACTGCCTGATCCCTTATATCTGTACTCAATCACAGAGGCTATATATTTAGTATTATGGTCTCAATTTTGTGGAACTCACTTACAGTTTGAGTTCAGGCATGCCCCTTTCCTGTTGAACTTCTGGAGCTTACTGAATACTTCTTTTATTCTAGCAGATGCTTTAATTGAATTCTGATTGTATAGTTTTAACTCATTTTTATTCTTATTGTTTTTGGTCTCTACGTCAAGACGACTGTGCTTAATTGGTACATGAAATATTGAAATAAATAAACCTACTACTCATTCCAGTCACTGGGATCATCTGTGCAAGGGAGACTTAGCTCCTAAAAGGTACTTGGGAACAAGAGAGCATATCCATAATGCAGATGGATACTGCATTATCCATCTGCTACAAACAGGGCCCACGGGTCTCCTCATATAGACATGTACATCACATCGTAGTGGGAGACATTTCACAAGTTTTAAAAGAAAGCTGAGAATCTGGCACTGATGTTGCCCTCTCTGGGAGCTAGGTGAAGTGCCTGAATCTAAGGAAGTCTGAATAATAGGGCATATTTTATTAATAAACTTGGAAACTTGCAGAGGAATTTATGGCCAAATCTCCACACATGGTTATTTCAGTGTCAAGTGCCCATTTAATTGTGTGCTAAGTAGTGGTCAGAAAGATACTTCATCTGGTGTTAATTTATGTAGAATGTACATCAATAATAGTCCCTTTAAAGTTGGTCAGTACTTTTAAAAAAAGTAACTGGAGCAAAGAGTCTCGTTACTTTTGAGACTTAGCTGGATAAATTGGTGAGGAGTATTGCTGCAATTAATAATAATCTGACTCCAATAGTGGTGTGTTAGAGCTAAACTTTTGTGGTTATTTTTACTTTTCTCTGAGGAATCAGAGGTGGCCGCAGCTGTAAATGGGCAACTGGATAGGAATAAAATACTACAAGACAGCTAAATACGTTTTCTTGTGAGGCAAAGCTTGGTGGGCAATGATGCTTTGCTGCATATCTCACTACTCAAGTTAACAGGAAGAATCTTGTTCTTAGATCAGATTAGTTAGTACTATGATTTGCTTACTGAGCCCTGATCACAGGCATCTGAAACAGTGCACTCTAGCCTTCCTTGCTTCCCATTTGTTCCATGCTAGAAGCTGGATGATTAAGTAGGTGGCTGCCTTTATTATATGGGCTGTCATTAGGAATGTTGAGTATGGAAGATCCTGCACTGGTGGAGGCTATTAGATTACTTTTGAGGGTTCTTCATTCCTACAGTTCTGGGATTCTCTGATGTCACTAATCAATATTTGCTTACTCTTTTGCTTCTAAACAAAACAAAATAAAATTCACCAGCTTAAAGAAACAAACTATTAGAAGCAGCTCTGGTCTGCATGTAATTCCTCTGCTGTATTGTTCTTGAAATGCTAAGTGACACAGTACAAAGCAAGCATGTCCATTTAAGAGTGGCATGTTGAGCTGCCATGTGTCCAACTGGAGATTAAAACATAGGATTAGAAATGATGCAGGTGCTCGGATAACATTTCAGATCCCTGTCAGAGGCAAAAGTTCAGAGTCTAGACTGCTGGTGCCCATGGACAATTACGTGGAAAGAAGCCAGCATGGCTGTCGCTCTTAAGCAGCTATTCCTACTGACCATCAGTCACCTGACTATAAAGCCCCAAAGGTAGAACCTTCTGGTTCAAATGCAGATGGGTTGAGAATACAGGCTGCAACCTATCTCCCACCAAACAAACCTTTAAAACAAGGTTGGACACTTTAAGAACTGGATGTTGGCCCACATGGGACTTAAGTATGATCCTGCAGGGCTCTTTTTATGTTTCTATGTTTTTAATACAGCCCCAGAACCTGATGAAGCACACAGGTATGGGAAACTTGTTCAGCACCACCACCATATTTATTATTAAATTAAAATAAACTGAAAAAGCCAATAAGTAGTAATGAACCTGTTAAAATGGCAGAGTGGAACTCGTTCCTGCAGTTCAGCTGATGAATGATCCCCCTGTTGAACGAGAGGAAGGTTCAGTTCTGAATCATGTAGAAATAATGGTCAAATACAATCTCTCGATTATAACTGCTACCAGCAGTCCCCTGCAATTCTTTATATGGTACTTCCTGCTTTATGTTGGAAATCATGGTGTGCTGGATCTACATGGCAAGACCTTGCAAATAAATATATTTCTATACATATGGAAACTCTATGCAGTTGCTTGCCAATGTTTATACAAATCAGCTCAAACAAATTAAGTATGGGCTAAACAAATTAAATGTTTTAACTAACTGTGAAAGTACAAGGATGTGAGAGGTTGGCTGTGAAGTTGACTTGATCTGAGTTCATAGGCAGTCATGAGAATCTCATACACTTGCATTTTCAGGGTTGTAGAAGAAGCCCTTTTTTCATTCTCGGTACAAAATTAACTAAGTACGCTCCCATAAGTTGTGATGGAAAGTAGCTTGATTACTATTGAGATGTTGTCAAGTTACTGCAGCCTGATTCAGGCAATGGAAATATGAATTGCATGACTCTTTCATTCTCATGTGTAAGGAAGGGCATGGCAATATGCAGTAATTTCTTTTGCTTGAGTAAAAACAGGAGCTGGTAGAAGTTAAAAGCAACAAATAATTGACTGGGCAGAGATGCCTGTAGCCTGATGTTTTTACTTAAAAGGGGAAAGTATGCCACTTAACCAAGGTAAAAGGAAAATGTTTGCAGTAAGCAATCACTGTGACGTTCTGCCGTGGCCTGACAATGAGAGCTGATTAACTCCAGAGATGCATCTTTAAATGAAAGTGGCTGTTTGTCATTGTCCATCTTAGTAACTGTGGGCTAAGATGTGGAGGCTCATTGTTTTGAAAAACAGCTTGAGGCCTTAACTGCATACATTAGTTCAATGTGTTCAGCCTATTAGAACATTTTTAAACACAATCAAGCTTCTATAATTTTATTTAAAGAATTAATTTCCATAGTCAGTAAAAATAGAATATGTATATATGAGTAAGTGAGTGGGAGACATGTTTTTCACTTGGTCAGAGTGAAAGCCAACAAACAGGTGAGATGTTCTAGGCCAGGCACCCCCAAACTCAGCCCTCCAGGTGTTTTGGGACTACAACTCCCATTATCCCTAGCTAACAGGACCAGTGGTCAGGGATGATGGGAATTGTCGTCCCAAAACATCTAGAGGGCCGAGTTTGGGGGTGCCTATTCTAGGCAAACAGTGAATTTCAACTCCTGAAATTAGTAACTGCTCAAGCTCTAGACCATAGCATGATCATGATAATAATAAAAAATCCCGTGTCATAATGACATAGGCACAGACTTAAAATAAGGCACAGACTAAGTTACTCCAACTGTTTTCTGGTTCAGCTGCTTGCTTAGAAGCTTTGCATTCTCCTGTTATAGCATGCCAAATAGAAAAGTTCCCTGTATTTAAATTATCTAACTTGTTAAATTTCTTGGCTTTCTAATCACTAAACATGTGTAGGCAGTTTATTGCACTAAAGTTGGGACTTTGGCTTATGCTTAGAGTTGTTTAAACTTAAATGTTTACCTCTCCAATAAGTGCTTAGCCTGATTAACTAAACTAAACACCTGATGGGATTTATGAGGAAATTGTGCTCATTTGGCTGTAGATCTCTAGTGGATCTAGGCATCCTTTTCTCATCCTAATACCAGTCTACCTCTGCAGTCTGCATTTTTACAGCCTTGTAATTTGAGTTTTCCCTGGTGTTTCTCATTTTAAGGATCTCTCTTTTTCTACAAAAGAATATCCTTTATTTCAGAAAACCCCGCTGTTCAGAAAATAATGAAAGTTCTTATTTCAGATTGACCATGTTTCCATCCAACATCAGTTGCAAAAGAAATGTTCTTTATTTGTGACATTTTTAACTGGCAACCTTATCCCAGTCATGAATCACCCAGGCGTAAACAGTAGTGTGTTAAAGTTTCAGAAAGTTGGCCTTGACAGTTCTTTTTGTGTATTTTCATAATGGGGAAATGTTTTAAATGTATTTGCTGACTGGGTCTGAGGGTCATGAAGTCTACAGCAGTTCATGTGTGATATTGTGTAATAATTAAAGAATACCTTATAGAACCTACTCCTGTAATCTAAAAAAAAATCACATAAATGCCTCTGTGTACATACAAATGCTGTTTGGGTTCTCTCTGCTTATGTCCTATCTAATTCTTTACTGTTCTTGAATTGTCCCAGTTGCATTACTGCATTGACTGTAATATCATTTCAGTATCAGTTGACAGCAGCCAGCACTTCATTGAGTGATCCAGTGACTCAATAGCCACAAGGACATCTATCTTAGGGCTGGCTCCTAATGTTCAGAACACATTGCCTTATATAAACAAATGAAGGAGCCATGTACTGAGTCAGATCTACTCCAGTTGGCAGCAGCAGCTCAGGAAGAGATATTTGGTACCATCCATAGAAGTCAGGGAACAGAGAAGAAGTATATGTTAAAATGAGATAGTCTTATAAGGGCAAGCCCTTAATTTGCAGCCCCACAACCTGGGTGCCTTTTAAACGGAATGCAGATTATGTACTCAATTACTGAACTACCACCACAGCTATAAAAGGTTATATCCAACAAAGTACACTGCATGAATAAGATGACTTCTGCTTGTGCAACAAAGTTTTCTCTTCCTCTCCTTCCCTTGTGCCCTGTGATTTGCCCTGAGCTTTTCTCCAACCCTCTAGAGTAAATTTGGGGGTGTGGATGAAGGCAAAGGGGAATTCCATTGCGCAGGTGGAAAATGTTCCACTCACTTTGTGACTTGGTGGGATTCAACCCAAAGTAATAATAATACACTTTAAGAGCAAATCTTAGGTGGAGGCTGTAGCCAGGCCTCTTGACCGTAAAAGTGTAAAGATGACTCTTGAGTGGTATATGGGGACCTCAGCGATACGTTTTCTTCATGCAGCACAAATACAGGTTTACAAACTTTTTTGAGAACAGGTGGGAATCTTCTGTACTAATATTGCAAATCAGTTCAAGTGTTCAACTTTCTCTAACCCTTGTGAGCATTGCCCACAATCCGCCGTCACAAGCTTAAAATGTTTAAACGTATTGCTGCTCCTAGTACTCGAATATTGTTTTGTCATATGGCTTTCACATGGTTTATTGTATTATGTGCTACAATTTTCTGAGTTGCTATGTGCTATGAATTATAAGGAAGTGCAAATTGTGTTACCACAGAAATGGGTGTGCCTCTCAAATGTTAATTTCATCTTTTGAAGATTGTTAGAACAAACAGTTCCCTTTTATTAAGAAAAAATGGGCTCATATGTGTGAAATGCACTTTGCACATTTTAAATGCTAAATTCTACCTAATGTGAGACTGAGCATGGTGGGGTGGGGTGAAGGTGGCTTGCCACCCAAGTGGTGACATCACTGGGCAAGTTTCCCTTTTAATGTACTGCACTCGCTTTTGATCAGACTCTTGCAAAAATCTGGGCCTGTTTTCCTGGCTCCTGTATGACTGGAATATTGTCACAGTTTATTGTGACCCTAAGTGTCCCCAAAGGAAGAAAGCCTGTCTATAGATTGCAAGGCAGAACCTTAGAATCAGAGTCATCAAGACACCCTCTCTATCCCCATCATGTTAAAATAGAATAATTATACCTAACGAAGGCTGAGATCCAATGAACTTCTAGTTCTGCGTGCCTGGAGCGGCAGGGCTTTTATTTCTTAAATAGTAGCCCACCGTGCCACAGGGAAAGCCACTTTTGAACCTGAGGGGGCTTTGAAAAGCAGGTTGTGCTACAGCTTGGGCACCTGCTCTTAATAAATTAAATTAATTAAAATCCCATGGGGAATGCCTAATCCCGTAAAAGCACCTAAAGTATTTCTTCAGATCCTGGTCATGGTGCCTGCCTTGTAAAAAACAAAACTGGTAAATAGCATCTTCACAAACCTAACTTTTATATCTTCAGTTTCTTCAATTTGCTTACAAGCAGATAATTCTTCCTCAAATTTAACCTAAATATTTATTGAGTAGCAGTATTTAGTCTTATGCTTAAGCCTTGTTTACTCTCAGTAGCCACAAAGAACTATAGTCTGTTTAAAGCAGCTGTGAAGTATTTGAAAACAGTAAGCCATAATCCTTGTCAGTATTTTATTCTACTTATTAAAGTGTGGCGAGTTCTTTTATGCTTCAATTATAGCATTTCAAAACTTTTAATTTCATGGCTACACTCTTAAACTTTTTCTGCTTTGTCAACATACAGCTTTTTTGTAGAGGACTCATTGACATAGAACTTTTGCAGCTCTAATCCTACAAATCTAAAATGTCTAAAATTGCCACCAAAAACAGATAGGACTGCCAGATTCAGTATATGACAATTTACACTTGTGTAAGGAATTTTCAGCTAATGTATTTTTTTCCTGTCGTAGTATTGAGGAGAAACTGCACAGAATACATATCTCCTTTCTGTAGAAGAATTAAGAGCACTGTTCCGTATGGAATCTTGCGACTTTGTACATCACGTTCATATTTTCAAGATAAACTCAAAAGCTGCTAGGTTAGTCTTTGACACATTAAAATGTACCATGTGATGATTTTAGACGAGTGAATGATTTGTGAAAAGTTATCTCTAACATCTTGAAATGAGGAAATGCTGTAGTAATAGATGGCATCCACTACCCTCACATAGACTGAGTGCATGTGTGTTCCAGTGGATTGACAGCTCATTAGCAGGTTATTGTCATTATGTAACACCACTGCTGAAAGAATTGCACTGGCTGCCAATTAGCTGCTTGTGCTGGTGTTCAAAGCTCTATAAGCTTTGACCAGGATACCCAACCAATCACTGCACTCTACAGAATAAGACTTGCTGCAGATATTGTCTCATCAGGAAGTCTGTTTCATACCTTCCCTTTGGAACTCCCTTGTGATACATGTTAGGCAGATGCTGCCTCCGTTGTCTTTTATGCACCTATTCAAGACTGTCCTTTTTCAACAAGCTTTTTAAACAGAGATTTTTATCTCAGTTTGTATCTGTATTTTGCTTGATATTGCTTTTATGTATAAAATTATTTTTGTATGTCTTTATTGTTGATGTTTCATAAGTGATTCCTAAATAAAAGCGAACAAATAAGCATACTTTAATCATAATCGAAATGTCAATAACTAATTTTAATTTACTACTTAATATGAGAAGCTCTTTAAAATAGCACTGCAGGGTGCCCTGTAAAATATAGGGCTCAAATAAAAGGAATCCCATATATTTCTTCCTTAAAACAAGAAAATAAATAAAAGCAAGTGTTGTGAGTTTTAAAAGCTTCTTGATTCAGGAGTTTCTGAATGGCTGGCAACCATAAAGATGGCACATCTGGTCTTAGAACTTAGAGTAAGGCTGTTCAAACCACATTAAATTGTTTTTGGCAATCTTTAAATAACAATTGTACCATAAGGAACTTAGTAGCTGGAATATCTGAGGATCAGCCAAAGTTATTCTACTGTCTTGTTAAGACAACACAACA
Source organism: Podarcis raffonei (assembly GCF_027172205.1). Lineage (NCBI taxonomy): Eukaryota > Metazoa > Chordata > Lepidosauria > Squamata > Lacertidae > Podarcis > Podarcis raffonei. The sequence continues at coordinate 61,506,418 of NC_070603.1, read as the reverse complement.
CAATGAAATATATATTACATTGGGGGGAGGGAGAAAAGAGAATTAAACCTAGAAGAGAATTAGAGTTGTCAGTTTGACTCCACCCTCTTCTAGTTTAGTTGCATGCATCACAAAGAAAAATAGAACTTCATAGAAAGAATACATAATTCTGTGTGTCATTAAAATAACTTAAAGCAATTTTGCATTTGCTTTGGAAATCCCAAAGAGACTTCTTAATATCTAACTCTGGTAGGTTGCTTTTTATGCCATATATTAAAGTATGGCTTTGGGTGACACTCAGAGAACTGCTATGGAATGACTTCTAACATTCAGAAAGTTTCCAGGAGAGACAGTTGCTTTTGCTACCATCAGAGCTTCTGGAACAACCTAAGCAGAACATGCATTTAGATGTTTTAAGAAAACATGAGCACCAAAGCAGTATTCTGACTAGTGTTCTTCACTGTCATAGGACTGCTGTACCCATGGTGAATTTCCATCACATGTATCATTTTCAAATATGAAAAACTATACACATGGATGCATAGCCATCTGATTTGCTGCCATTCCAGTACAAAAACACAGTTATACAGGCTCATATATTTCTTTGAGGTTGTGTGCATGCAGAGTTCTAGCAATTACAATTTCATAAGTAATATTTGTGTAGGAATTTATTGTATACCTACAAGCTGGTGGAACACATGCTTTCTGGTGGTGCACATGCTGTGTATGCAGTGGGTTCCCAGTCCAGTTCCTATCATCTCCCCTTCAAAGGCACTATGGTAGCAGGGCTGGTAAAGAGCACTGCCTGAGTCTTTGGAGATCAACTGTCAGTCAGGATAGGCAATACAGATTCAGATGTCCAACATGCATGGAAGTGATAGTACCATCTAGAAGAAGTGAAGACTCCCATTATCTGAAACACCAGAGCCATATCTATTATTGTTGAATAGTGGGTAGACATGGCAGATGACACAGCGATTTCTCCAAAGCAGCTCTTTATTTTGTAAGCTGGAACAGAAAACTGACAGCAAACAGCTCAGCCGGCCTGCTTTTATAGGCAGCCAGCTATCAACATTGTAGCAACAACAACCCAGGGTTTCCCGCCTAAAATAACTGACGTGGACCTGAGTGAAAACTATCTACAGTATCCCCCTGCTGGCCCAGGGTGAGAACTTCAGTACATAACAATTATAGAACCAGCTGTCCAATGTAAAGTAACTGCCTGTCACCTGCTCAGGCACAGGCTAAGAAGAAGAGCTCACCTCTTTACTTGCAGCATCCCATTTTTGGACACTGCAAAGGTTTTCATTCTCATTATTTGCTGTACATAAAACATGTACACATGTGGTGCTTCTGCAGTTTATTAAGAAAAAATTATGAGTCCTTATCACACCACCCATTATCACTTCCTATCTGTTGTCTCCGTTTCAATCCTTATGATCATGCTAACATTCAGAATGTGGCTGCATTCTTTCCCTAATAATAGTTTTTTTGTTTCACTCTTTGGGGTATCATGGTCAGATTCTCACAATGCATTAACGAAAAGATGAAATGTCATATTTCCTAGAGAGTTATTCAAGGCAGGCCACTGACCATCTGTGCCTTTTGCTGCTAAAATAGAGTGTTGATTTATAGCTAAAATGTACAAATCAAATTTGATAAAGGCATGAATTTATTTTTTAAAAGACTTCTGAAGTGTATTTTCTGAACAATGCAGGCATTTCTTTAGTGAAATCAGGATGGAAATACCAGAGGTAGACGGCAGATATAAGTTCTTCCTGAAGTGCCTAATGTAAATGTCCTAATATATATTTACTTTATCTAAAAGATTTACAGGACCTTATAGAGCAGTTTACAGAGTCAAGATATGACACAATATTTACAAGAAAAAAGCAGGGGTCCCAGTTACATCTGTTTATGTGTACAGTTGTATGCATGCATAGATTTGGCTGTCTTCAGACCTTCAAATGAAAGTACATAGATCAGAAGTAGGGCCTGTCTCCATGGTCTTTTCCCTGCATTCATTTGAAAACATCTGAAAGGGGCTCTAGTCTATCCTAGATGGTAACTTCTCTCTTTTAAAATATACTGCAAAAGGTGGTTTAGGTATGCTTTTGTTTAAAATCATTATAGTTTAATGTTGGTGTCTCCTTGCTGTTGAGGTGAAATCCCTGGTGCATCGAATATGGCTGGCAATAGTTCCTCTGATTTTGCTAAGCAAATATACATGAAACCATAGCACTAATATATCATGCATACCTTATTCTAGGATGTAGGCTTGGTGACCATTTGGATTTGTTCTGTAAAACAATGTGAGCTTCTCTCCAGAGGTTAGATTTCTAAAACACTTATATTTACAATTGGGTAATGGAAGCTGGCAAGCTGTATGGCAGAGGGTGTTAGAAACAAAGGAATGCAGACTCTTTCTCTTGGCAGCGAAAAGGAGCTGTTGGAAACATTTCAGGGAAAGGATTAAAGCTTGCTGCTCTCTGGGTTGATGTTGGGCTAATTGGGATAGGCAGAGGTAGATGTTCTCAGAAATAAAGGATTATTGCAGAAGCCAAGATACAGTAATCTTGAACTGCCTAGTGAGGCAGAAAAGTTGTATTCCAAGAAGTAATGCCCACATCAGACGTGTTGTCTTCGAAAATATGTTTATGGCACAGAGCTGAAAGATGAGGTGTATGATGAGCAGAAGTGTAAGGATCACATGTGGCTGGAGAGATATTTTTCAAAGCTGAAAGACAAATGATTAGTGACACTATTCTTTTTCATAATGACAAACTGTAGTTCATCTTAAATAAACTGAAACAAAAGTGACCATCAATCATACCAGGTGATGCTTGAAAGAAAAATGAAAACAATGGGTGAAAATGCTTTATGTATAGCAAACTTTATGTATAGCAAACATTAGGACACTGTGCCAAATGTAGAAACTTGGGCAAACCCCCATCATAGGGCCAGATTTAACTAATCAGTCCCATTACCTGAAGCCCCTGCAAGGATTTCCACCAGCGCAGAGGGGCTTCCCTCCTGAGCTAAGTGTCTCCATCTCCTCCCAAATTGGCTCAGGAGGGTCAGGAGCACAGCATGGGCACAGAGGCAAAGGGAGACCATTGCATCAGGCAACCAGTAATGTTTCCACTGATAGAGTGATCTCCTTAGAGATACTGTACTGTTTTAACTATGTATCCAGTTCATGTTTTTCTTTTTCCAGAACAGGGACTGTTTCTTCTAGTAATTGATTTAATTACAGTTGGTGGGGAAGAGATTAAGATAGTGTAATTGGAAGAGGTTTTACCAATGTACAAATTTATAATACAGTTGCATTCTCAATTATATGCCTCGTTGTGGGTAATTACTCTGCTTGAGCAGTACCGCGTTATCCAAACACTATTTGTGGCAACACTGAATTTGGAGAGCTTTATCAGTTGTGCAGATGACAAGAATATTGTTACGAAGTCCATGCTCTTTTCTGTTTATTTTGCAGTTCCAGCAGCTTAAGTTGCATTTCTGGCAACTGCCTGTTTGCTTTGGGCAGATGGAAATTAAAGTCTAAATGCATTCTAATTATTCTGTCAAATGTTCAGCGTACTTCAATTTTTAAACAGTTTCCTGTTGAGGTCAATAGGTTTTCCGGCATGGACTCCTCTGCAATGCATCCTATAGTGTCTTATTCCAGAAAGTGGGGTGGGGGGGAGAATCTGAATGACATAAAATAAAGCCAAGCCACATGCTTTACAGGAAACTTAGTAAATCTATTCATCATTTAACAAAGGAAGGAAAATTTGGAATAAGTTCTGAAAATCCTGTGATTTGGTCTGTGAGGTAGAGACAATTTTAAATAGATCCAACTGACAGCACCAAAAAAATAGTGTTTATCAATTCTATTATTTATTGATTTTATGTAGCACAAGCTATATTCAAACATGAGGGAACAATAGAAAAGGGGAGGAAATGGAGACATGGGTGGGCAAGGGGAAATACTTTGATTATGTGATTATTTCAAAAATTAAAAAATTGTCCAATGTACAGTGGCACCTCAGGTTACATATGTTTTAGGTTACATACACTTCAGGTTACAGACTCCGCTAACCCAGAAATAGTACCTCGGTTTAAGAACTTTGCTTCAGGATGAGAACAGAAATCATGCAGTGGCGGCGCAGTGGCAGCAGAGGCCCCATTAGCTAAAGTGGTGCTTCAGGTTAAGAACAGTTTCAGGTTAAGAACGGACCTCCGGAACGAATTAAGTACCACTGTATCTGAAGTGTGCATGCACATGAAAGCTTATACAGTGGTACCTCGGGTTACATATGCTGGTGGCACTGTGGATAAAACCTCAGCTCCTAGGACTTGCCGATCGCATGGTCGGCGGTTCGAATCCCCGCGGCGGGGTGCGCTCCCGTTGCTCGGTCCCAGCGCCTGCCAACCTAGCAGTTCGAAAGCACCCCCGGGTGCAAGTAGATAAATGGGGACCGCTTACTAGCGGGAAGGTAAACGGCGTTTCCGTGTGCGGCTCTGCCTCGCCAGGGTAGCTTCGTCACACTGGCCACGTGACCCGGAAGTGTCTGCGGACAGCGCTGGCTCCCGGCCTATAGAGTGAGATGAGCGCACAACCCTAGAGTCTGTCAAGACTGGCCCGTACGGGCAGGGGTACCTTTACCTTTACCTAACAGACACTTCAGGTTACAGACTCTGCTAACCCAGAAATAGTACCTCGGGTTAAGAACTTTGCTTCAGGATGAGAACAGAAATCATGCAGTGGCGGCGCAGTGGCAGCAGAGGCCCCATTAGCTAAAGTGGTGCTTCAGGTTAAGAACAGACCTCCAGAACGAATTAAGTTCTTAACCCGAGGTATCATTGTACCCAGAACAATCTTAGTTGGTCTCTAAGGTGCTACTGGACAATTTTTTATTTTTAAAAATTTATTTCGACTGCGTCAGACCAACATGGCTCCCACCTGAATCTAGTGATTTGTTCAGTTATGCATGCTTTGAGTTATGTTGGCAATACTCCACACAGTTACTTTGTCTCTGTATGAACATGTCCATCGCTCCAATACTTTTTCTTAGCTGACAGGCAAGATCCATTACAGTGCCACAAAGTAGAAGCTTGTGTAATATTTGCATACCGTATTTTTCCCTCTATTACACGCAGATTTTTTCTCCTAAAAAGTAAGGGGAAATGTCTGTGCGTGTTATTGAGCGAATATGTGGTCCCTGGAGCTGACAAGCGTGAGTGAAGGCAAAAATCAGGCAAATATCAAATCGTCCGGAGAAGGGAGGAAAGCTGCTGCTTTCCTGCATTCTGCCTCAGGGTCTTACTGCCCACCCGCTTCTGTTTCCTTACTGTGTTTGCTCAAACGGAACAAAGAGCAGAGAAAACCCCTCCCCTCCAGGCAAGCAGAATCCTTCTAATTCCTCTCCGTGCGTCTGGGACTTGAAGGCAACATGCAGGTTGGGGGGGGGGGAGAGAGAGAGAGCTGGCTGGCTTGTGGGGGGGGGGGACTTTTGCCTTCCTTTCCTCCCTCCGGTAAAACCCCTCTCCTGCATTCTTAGCCAGCTGCTTCTCTGCACACCCCTCTCCTTGTCGCTTCTATGTTTTTCCTTCCCTCCCTACTTAAAACGTGGTTCCAATCACGGATCCACATGGATCCTCAGGATCTTTGCATTGAGTCACCCCAAATTCACCATCAGATCACATAGCAATGATCTGATGCAAAAACAGGGCTGCAATGGTGCAAAAACATGGTTACAAAGCACGGATCCACATGGATCCTCAGGATCTTTGCATTGGGTCACCCCAAATTCACCATCAGATCACATAGCATGTCCATGGCTACAGCCTGCACCAAAAAAATCACGCACCCACTGTTGCCTGGGGCTGCAATGGTACAAAAACGTGGTTACAAAGCATGGATCCACATGGATCCTCAGGATCTTTGCATTGGGTCACCCCAAATTCACCATCAGATCACATAGCATGTCCATGGCTACAGCCTGCACCAAAAAAAATCACGCACCCACTGTTGCCTGGGGCTGCAATGGTACAAAAACGTGGTTACAAAGCATGGATCCACATGGATCCTCAGGATCTTTGCATTGGGTCGCCCCAAATTCACCATCAGATCACATAGCATGTCCATGGCTACAGCCTGCACCAAAAAAATCATGCACCCACTGTTGCCTGGGGCTGCAATGGTGCAAAAACGTGGTTACAAAGCATGGATCCTCAGGATCTTTGCATTGGGCTACCCCAAACTCACCGTCAAATCACATGTCTGTGGCCGCAGCATGAAGCACAAAAATGATACATCCACTGTTTCATTCAGAATTTTTTTTCTTGTTTTCCTCCTCTAAAAACTATGTGCGTGTTATGGTCGGGTGCGTGTTATAGAGCGAAAAATACGGTATATGGCATGGATAGATGTGTGGAGTCCTAACTGGAAGCCAGGAGGTGTTGAGTGGGGGAAGAGTGTCAGAAGGAGAAGGAATTGCTAACCGTATTTATATATGTATTAGTAGTTTATATTCAGGGCTTTTTTGTGTATTTTTGTAGCATTTGTTGTTGCTTCTGTTATCTTTACACCACCTAGAGACAGAAACCTATAGAAATTGCCTAAATAAATATACAGCCGTTTCATAAAAATGCTTTCTGTGTGGGAAATCTGTGCGGTCAGATTTGTATGCACTAATTCTGATACCACAACAATCCTACTGATGTGCTACTGTTTCAAAGAATGTTCCTGGAAGTGTTCACAAGATGCTTTATATTGTGGCATCCATGGGCTACACTGGAGCATCACTTGCTTATCCTGGCATCCAGAAGTGCAGGGCTGAGGTACCTCATATATCAGATTAAGTGCATGGCTAGTTGCTCCAGCTTTACAACTGGGACTAAATCCACCCTAAAATCCAAAAAAGAATTTTGTAGTTGATACCTACTTGATAAGTAGTTGATACCACACTCTTCCATATTGATGGAAAGAGATGTAATGAAATTAGTGAGTTACAACTACATCAGTTTCCATTCTCAAGTCACCCAACTCCCCTAGAATATTAGTGTGTGTTTTCTTCTCCTAAACTTGACTGAGAAGACCAAAAGAATTTCCCCAGATCAGAACTCACCAATTTATTCTATGAACAGTATAGATTTGTAGTCAAGGAAAATACACAGAGCAATATGTTCATCCTAGCTTCTAAGATGTGCCCTAGCTGACGTGATATACAGAAAGGTACTATCTTCTTCTCCTGGCCTCTCCAAGCAGTGATGAGTACAGATCAGGAGCGGGGAACCTTTTTCAGCCTGAGGACCGCGTTTCTTCTGGGCAACCTTCCAGGAACCACATGCCACAGGTGAAGAAGACCAGAGACAAAAAACAGTGAAACCAAGAATGTAAATTTTACCTTAAACTCACTCAGAAGCCCAGCTCTATTTTCCATCCCAACAAGCAAAATGCATGATCAGAGTTGAAGGCAGAAACACTCAGGGTGCAAAGCAGTGCCGCTCAGGGGGTGGCATTGGGGAAAATATCAAGGGCTAAATAGGCTTGTAGGGTGGCATTTGGTCTCCAGGTTTGAGGCTCCCTATCCCTGATGTTAATAATGAAGTGGCATCTTCCACTTGTCCTGCACACTTCCTTGGGAGGTTGTAAAGATTGGGCTAGTGGGGGAGGACAACTGAATGGGCCATGGTGACAATGGTGAGAAGCGGAGGCCCAAAAACCCTTGAGCTAGCACTGATCATAGAAATAACGGAACACAAGAACAGGAGATTTTCTGACAATTGTCTATCAAGCTAAGCATTATTTATGCCAACTGGCAGAGGCACTCCAGTTTTTCAGACAGGAATTGTTCCCAGCTGTACCTGGAGAGGCCAGGCTCTGAAGCTTTGCATGCAAATCATGGATTCTGCCATTGAGTCATGACCCTTCCCGTGAATCACATTATTAAACTTGGGGGGGGGCAGTAGACCTAATACTGACCAAAATTCCATGCCATAGGGCATGGGTAGGCAACCTAAGGCCCGGGGACCAGATCCGCCCAATCGCCTTCTAAATCCGGCCCACAGACAGTCCGGGAATCAGCTTATTTTTACATGAGTAGAATGTGTCCTTTTATTTAAAATGTATCTCTGGGTTATTTGTGGTGCCTGCCTGGTGTTTTTACATGAGTAGAATGTGTGCTTTTATGGGTTATTTGTGGGACATAGGAATTCGTTCATATATTTTTTTTCCAAAATATAGTCTGCCACCCCCCAGAGTCTGAGGGACAGTGGACTGGCCCCTGGTGAAAAAGTTTACTGACCCCTGCCATAGGGTGTGGGTGAGTGTGTAGTTGAAAAGTCAGTAAGAATTTAGCCTGCTCTCAGTTTTTATTTTCCCTAAGGCTATTTTCTTCAGGAGTACAAACACTTATCTCTGGATCTGACTTACTTCCTGATAATTTACTAAAAACTTGTGGAATGGGCATTCATACTAAATAAAAGCATAGGATTTAAAAGGCTGTTGGTTTCAACTTTATATCCTCACTAAATTAGCATCACTCTTGTCAGAGTCAGCATAGCTAAATAAGATCCTATAGTTTATGGAGCAGCTTCTCTGTTGGATCAGATGTTGACTTTGACATCTGTTTCCATCAGCTCTGCTGCTTTGATGGCAACTACTCAAAGAGCACAGGCAACTGTGAAAGAAACTCTCAATTCAATTCATTCCGTATTTATATAATAGTGTCATTTCCTGGCAGAAGGAGTTCATTGGAATTTGTAAACTAATCTATGCATTTCTGATAACAGGGATAGAACTTTCAGCAGCGTTTCAAGGAATAGATTTTAAGACCCTTAAAAGCATTGACTCTTATTAATATTCTATTTGCCAAAGAACTCTCTTAAATTTCCACAGAAATCCAGTGTTTTATGCATAGTTTCATGATATATATATAATAAACATTTTATAGATCTTAAAAAGAGAAATGTTTTCATATATGCAAAAACCATTCACTGAATACTTTCTTCTGTCACCACAGAATACTGCTGGAATCCATTAAAATGCACACAGCCTGCATTTGACACACACACTGATTGTGTTACATACTTTAATGCTCTAAACATGTCATAGGGTTTCAGGGTCTTTTTAAAGATTATTTATTAATCCAGTGAATCAATTTAAACATAGGGTAATAATATAAGATACATCATTCTTATTGGTTATATGAAGTGTTACTTTAGAAAATAAAATTTGATACCGTAGTTTGGCTTTGTGGTCCATAACTGAGAGCTGAACTTGCAGCATGTTTTTGGTTTTTGAGGGGGGCAGGGTTCTTCAGTCTTGAGCCCACACTTAAATAAAAATTAAAAGGCTTCTTTGTTTGGAAATAAATATATACTTGCCCAGAAATCATTTCTAGGGTTAAGTATTTGGATTAAACTTTCATAAGCATCATGTGGTTTAGGTCCCTCGGTTATATCACTTTAGAATTGTATGTTTATATGGCAACCCACCTCAAAACTGCCCATACCTAGAAAGCTAGCAGGTAGAGATAAGGGGTTCTCTATACCCTTCTGCCTCACATGGTTACTATTCTTCAGTGGTTTGTTGCTGTTGTTGCAAGGATCTTAGCAAAGCATCTCCTAACTATATCCAAGGATACACTTCCTGAATCCCAAAATGGTTTTCAACCTTCTAGAAGGACAGTGGATATGATTTTCACTGCTCGACAGCTTCAAGAAAAATGCAGAGAGCAAAACCAACCCCGGTATATGGCATTTATTTACCTTACTAAGGCCTTCAACACTGTAAATCGCACTGCCCTGTGAACTGTCCTTCTGAAAATCGGCTGCCCAGATAAATTTGTGAACATCTTTCAGCTCCTCCATGGTAATATGACAGCAACAATTGTGGATAACAGTGGCTCTCTAAGTGAAACATTCACAGTGGGATGAGGCGTTAAATGGGTGTATTATCACCCCAATTCTATGTATTATCTTCATCACCATGATCCTTCACATTGTCGAAGGGAAACTCCGCATCGGGGTAGAAATCATATATCCAAAAGAGGAAAAGTTCTTTAATCTGAGTAGGCTGAAAGCAACAAGTAGGGTTACCATAACTTCTGTCATAGAGCTTCAGTATGCTGATTACAATGTAATGTGTACACACTCAGAGGATGACCTCCAAACCATCCTAAATATTTTACGGAAAGCTTGGCCTATTGCTCAACATCCAAAAAACCAAAGTGCTGCACCAACAAGCACAAAACAAGCCCTCTGCAGCGCCCACAGTTGGGAAGCCCAGCTACTCTTCCCCCCTCCCTTTTTAGTCAGGCATACATAGAAGGGCATACATAGAAAAGTGTAAGCCTAGAGCATGTGAATCTGACAGCAGGTTAGACTGATGTTCCATCAATTCATGTATGCATGAATTATGCAGATACATGTATTGAATCCCTCCCTAAGAAAACAGGAGCATAGTTGTTTTCTTAATAATTCTGCTTGAGACTCAAGTCCTCATAATGCTCCCTCATTTGTGCTCATTTGGTAGAGGACCTTGAGGAGCCATGCGATGGAGAGTCTAGACACCATTGCATTGGAACTTAACTAGCTATTGTAGTGAAATCTTTTCTCTTGTCCCTTTTCTATGGGCTGACTAGTGCCGAAAACAAAGCCTTGCAGACTTTGTGTCTGTCTCAAGATTTATTTTGGGTTTAACAAGAAGCAGAATTCAGATTGTTGTGTTGCAAAAGAAGCATTAGACACTAATTTGATTTTATTTAAAATCCAGAGACGCAAGGAGGCTGGCATCACATCAGTAAAATATGAAGTCTCTTGTCACTGCCCTTGTTTGTGGGAATTGTAAGAAAAAGAACTCCTGTAGTAGTAGTTGCTCTGTTGCAAAGGTTTTACATGCAGCATATGCAATATGTTGCATGAAACTGTTCTTTCTAGAGCAAGTTGCTTATGCAGTATTTCTTCAGCACTCTTAACAATCTTCCCGTTGTTGGTTGTTTCTGAAAACTTTAGTAGCGTGCAGATATTCATCAGTGGTTGTACTTAGATTTACCTCCTGTGGCCACAGGACTTTACTAAAGTAGTGACTTTTGTCGCTTGTTATGCATTAAATTATCAACAGCAGATATCCAGTTCTACCACAAATTGTGTCAAACTAATGGGTGGTGCTTCTAAGAAATAAAAAGTAGTGTTATGTAAAATTACATGAGTGGAGATACAGCAGCAGCCTACAGTGGTTGTGGTATTTTTTCCCTCTTCTTGCTTACCTCTCCAAATACAGTGGTACCTCGGGTTAAGAACGTAATTCATTCTGGAGGTCCGTTCTTAACCTGAAACTGTTCTTAACCTGAGGTACCACTTTAGCTAATGGGGCCTCCTGCTGTTGCTGCGCCGCCGCTGCACGATTTCTGTTCTCATCCTGAAACAAAGTTCTTAACCTGAAGCACTATTTCTGGGTTAGCGGAGTCTGTAACCTGATGCGTCTGTAACCCGGGGTACCACTGTACAGGTTTCTACCTGAGTCAATAGTCAAATCATTGTTATTGTATAAGTGAAAATAATCCAAATACATATAGCTGGTTTAATAAAGTGGCTTAGAGACTCTGCTAAATCTCTTGTTAAAATCTCACCTCCTTCATTAACTTACTAGGTGGCCTAGGACAAACAACTCTTTTTCAGCAGCCTATCTGGAAATAATAATATTGACCCACCTTATAGGGCTGTTGTAGGAATTACTGAAATAATATAATACTAAGTGCCTTGTCAACTCAGAAAAGCTAATATTTAGTTATTTGATAATTTGGTTTATATATTTCATACACACATGTCTAGATTCATTTATTTCATCATTAGAAGCATCCAAGATAATTGACTGAACTGCTGAATACAATTTTTGTCAGAAGTTTAGATTGTTCAGTTAATGTTTGTCATATGGCTGAAAGGTAGTTAAACACACTGAGAATTCAAGAACTAGGCCTAAACACCAGAACAAGAGAATGACCGCTTAAGTGAAAGTCTGCCGTAAAGGTTGTTCCCTCTTCGTGTTTGTTGTTCAGATTTTTTCATGGTGCTTTTCATTCCATTATCAAGAATAAAAATGAGCATGGCACTTAGGCACAAATGTAACTTGAGTTTGGGCCAGAATTCCTTTTACTGCTCTTATGTGAAATGAAAGCCAAACAGCTGCTTGTAGCTTAGGTTTGACTTAGCAGCCTAATGCAATTGCCCTGCTCTCCAGTTTGAGATGAGCAACTGCTGTGCCATAGCCTCGGACAGCTTACCTGCTCCCAATTTGTGAGAACAAAGCAGTTTGATACATAACTTTGTATGGGTCAATGGATTAACATTTTTCTATGTAACCTAAACCCCAGTGTGAGAACCAAAAATGATTTACACTCGCTGTTGTTTTTCCCCCCTGTGCAACTTCACAACAGTACTGGGCAAACTAAAGAGTCCTGTTCCCTCTTTGCACCGGCCCTCCAATCACATCCCAAAAACTATAAAATGTTGTCAGAGAAGAACATGTTATCTTGTTCATGATGCACTTAAGGATAGCCTGGTCTTTAAACTCTCATTTTAAATTTCCTGTTCTGTCACAGCCTTACCGTCTTAACAGGGCCTAGTGTGCCTTGGGTGTGCTCTGTTAACTTTTGGGGGCATACATATTGTTTAAATTGCATGTGTGTGAGCTTTATGTAGTAAGTGGAGACAAAAGCCATTGGCACTTATGATCTAAAGTCTTATTGGAGCAGATCCTCAAGCATAGGGGTCAGCAAACTTTTTCAGCAGGGGCTGGTCCACTGTCCCTCAGACCTTGTGGGGGGACAGACTATATTTTGAAAAAAAATAATGAACGAATTCCTATGCCCCACAAATAAGCCAGAGATGCATTTTAAATAAAAGCACACATTCTACTCATGTAAAAACACGCTGATCCCCGGACCGTCTGCGGGCCGGATTGAGAAGGCAATTGGGCTGGATCTGGCCCCTGGGCGTTAGTTTGCCTACCCATGCTCAAGCACTTCTAGTTTGCTCTCAGTTAAGTTTGCTGTCCTATGTACATTTCACCGTAAGAGCCATTGAGCTCTGTGGGATTTACTTCTGAGTAAACATGCACAGGATTGCATCACATGATAGGGTAGGTATGGGGGGGCAGTTGTTACTACATTTTTTTCTTCAACTTTGTACTCCAATCAGATAAGGTGGAGAAAAGTTTCTCAAACCATACCAATGTTGTTGTTTTTCTCCTTGTTGTTTAGTCGTCAAGAGGTGTTCAAGAAACTGAATAATAAGGTGACCTCACTAAAGCAGAATAACATTTTACATGAGCTAAAAATATCAAAATGAATGTCTCCTTTTCTTTTTATTTTGGAAGATTAGTCACAATGCAGAGAACAGTCTAGAGTCTTTGCTGCAGATGTGGAGGTTGGGGCTTAGCAAAGGGTGGGGGGAATTTCTTGACTGCTTGGGACCTATTTCAACAGACTATCACCCATCAGAATCTTCCCATGCCAATGGATCCCAAGCTCTCCTTGCTAATGCCAGCGGAGTACTTGGGAGACCCAAGGTATTCACTTCATGACTATAGAATATTCCTAGTCAGTTTCCATGCCTGAACTGGCATGTTGTAAATACTGGCAGAGTCTCCCAGCCAGAACCCTCTTAGAACCCTGTCTTAGTTTAAGGCTATTAGTTCCTCTTTGCCTGTTTCAAATCCTAGCTAGGTTCTTCGATGTAATAATCTTGTTCTCATACCAAATCTAGCATAAGTTCCTTTTTCATAGATTCCTTGGAATAAGCAGCATCTCCCTGCTATTTCCGTTCTGTCAAGCACTCAGGTATCAAATACTTTTTGTTGATAATCATCAAGCACAGAATCTTTTAGAGGTAAGTTATAGCCTTTTATGTTCCTTGGCTCAGATATTATCACACTTTAAACTACAGTGAATGAAGTCTGCATCATTGTTTCAGTGCTTCACTCATGATAGTATTGTGTGCCTTATTCAGGTTTTAGGGTTAGATACTATCTATAAAATCATGTTTTATATTTGAGGCAATACTATACTTTGCCACTTATTAATAATAATTTTTATTGTACATCTGTAAAGGGACCCTTTGGATCTTGCTCTCTTTTGTCCTTAATAATTTCGTAATGGATCTCCTGCTTGAGTAATAACACAGTATCCTCCTATATGATGCTCAGGAGCCCTTTTGTACTCTTCTAATTTTGAATTAAATTCTCAATTTACAAGGGGAATCCCTTATGTTTGCTACCCTTTCTTACCTTGTAAGAAAATGCATCACTTGCAAACACTGATAAAAGGGATGATGTTGTACAGATTTTGACACTCTCAATAAGATATAATATTGCTACTCGTATAAAGATTCATATTTCCCAACTCCTGCTTTTGAAACTGTGTGCTCACTCTGAGGGGGAATCATAATTAGATGCCGCTTCCCTGTAGTTTGTTTGAAATTTAAGTGTAGCCACTTAAAAATCATATGCATGGATAATCTGCAACAAGTACTTGCTACAATGAAATTGTAGAAAATTGTTTATCTAGAATGATGGGTAATTATATAGGAAGATGGAGTTTACAGTAATTTTAAATAAGAATGCATTTTGAAACAGTGCATCTTTTGCAACAGATCCAAAGCCTTTGTTGAGAGCCACTGCTCTCAGTAAGGGTACATGAATTGGTTAAGAATTCTAGGAGTTACCTGTAATGCTTTTTTCTGGGAAGATTACTTATTTGACTCCACTTGCTCTTCAGGATTTTTAAAGGGATAGATCTGATTAGTGTTTATTAGAAAATTAGCTTCGCTCTGCGATAGCTAGCTTAAAACTACAAAGCTTTGATAAGGAATTGGCAGTATGTCTGCATTCCCACTCAGTCACATACTGAATCTTTGCATTGTAATCTCTTGTACGTGCCTTACGCACAGAGAAATCTGATTTTCAAAGAGGCTGAAGAGGAAGGGTTATTACATACATATTGAGTACTAAATGTGTTGCTGAAGGAACATCAGAGTTCTGTTGTGCCTCAATATTTACAGCATATGAAGTCATGGAAGGGGGAATTTTTTTTTAACACCATTCATCAAGTAGACAACTGTTAGGAATGGGAAATAATCAATGTGGGAATTCTTTTAACAGCTATCACTGTCCCAATTGTTCATAACTCAGATTTGTACAACATGACACTATAGGAATAGAAATAAAAGCCCAAAGACAGGCAAATTGTCCCCCCGCCCCCAGATTTATTTTATGCTATAATTGTGCAAATTAGATGTTTCTCTTCAAACAAAGAGTGAAAAAAGATTTCTTCCCATTTTAGCAGGAAAGTTATGAAAATACATTTTATAAACTGGGACAACATGGGCAGAAGACAACTTAGGGCAAGTGGACTTGTGCTTGCACACTGGAACTTCATTTTCATCTCCTCCCTCTGCAGCCCTCCCACATGCCTCAAAGATCTGCTCCAGAGGATGTTCCAACCCCCTGGCACTGTGGATGGGAGCTGCATGGGGAAGGAGAGGATGTTACATGAGCAGACGCCTGTTACACATGCACACAGCCAGTCTTGGATATGACCTGATGAATTGCAGCTTTGTTGTTTAGTCATTTAGTCGTGTCCAACTCTTCATGACCCCATGGACCAGAGCACGCCAGGCACTTCTGTCTTCCACTGCCTCCTGCAGTTTGGTCAGACTCATGCTGGTAGCTTCGAGAACACTGTCCAACCATCTCGTCCTCTGTCGTCCCCTTCTCCTTGTGCCCTCCATCTTTCCCAACATCAGGGTCTTTTCCAGGGAGTCTTCTCTTCTCATGAGGTGGCCAAAGTATAGGCGCCTCAGCTTCACAATCTGTCCTTCCAGTGAGCATTCAGGGCTGATTTCCTTAAGAATGGAGAGGTTTGATCTTCTTGCAGTCCATGGAATTCTGAACACCATAATTCAAAAGCATCAATTCTTCAGCGATCAGCCTTCTTTATGGTCCAGCTCTCACTTCCATACATCACTACTAGGAAAACCATAGCTTTAACTATACGGACCTTGTTGGCAAGGTGATGTCTCTGCTTTTTAAGATGCTGTCTAGGTTTGTCATTGCTTTTCTCCCAAGAAGCAGGCATCTTTTAATTTCGTGATTGGGTATAAATTGGAGACTTTCTGTGGAATTCTAAAGTTAATCTTTAAAATCTGAAAAATGCTAACAAATCAGTAGTATTCTTCTGAAATAAAAATAATAAATGTAATGAGTGCTTATGAGAAGTGTTAACCTAAGTACTAATCTTTCCCCACCGACACAATAAAACCAAATTCAGGAAAGCATGAGAGAAGAAGACTGACAGGGGCTGTTACTGATAAAAGGCAAGGTCCAAGCAGTAGTACAGATTTGCCCTCAGGCCAGGTGAATGAAGAGACCACCCTGCCCATGCAAACCATCTATGCAAAACTGGGAGGGGAATGAGAAGGAAGTACCAGGGTCTACAAGGCTGCTGCAGGCATACTGCACAACAGGCAAAAATTGATTTCCTACTTTTGGGAGTCCTACTTTCATCACATGTGATTTATGGAAGCTGTGATCATGGAGTCACCTGCACCATTTTGTCATTCTAGTGTTTGCTGGGTGCTGGTATGGGATGACGTTACATTATTTAGATGACCCATGTATCTGAATTTTTCATGTATTTAACTCGTAATAGTCTCCAGAGTTGTGCAGCACTCAAGTTGCAATTGGAGGCTTGAAGAGCTAAGGAGCTGGACAAGGAGCCAGACCAAATTGGGGGCTTTGAGCCTGCTGTTGGAAATCAGGAGACCACTGCACCTGAGGCTCAGATAGGTCCCCCAGAAGAATCTCATGTACCACCAAGGCCTGTAGGGTGCCTTCATAGGTGGCTTCTCCTGAACCTTAGGAACCAAATTCCTTGCACAGTACCATACAAGTACAGTGGTGCAAAGAGTGTTCTAGAAAGGAGGCTATGGAATAGAGGAGGAGCACTTATCTGCAGACCAAAGGGTTGGCCCTTTTAAGAATCTGAAGTTTTCAAGAAGGAAACGAAATCTAGGAGAACTGATCTGGAGGCAAAGACTAAAACCTATCTGCGCCCTTACAACTCCTGATCTACCTTGCCATGTGCGACCTGGTATCAGATGAGAACACAACATTACTGATGAGGAGCCTAACCACATTTTTGGTGCCTGCCTTACTATGTTGGTAACATGGGAATTATGCCTAGTTCATTACAGAATTTGAGGTAGAGTCACTTCTGTAGTTTATTTGTCAATCAAATGTGGTGCTTGAAGGGATGCAAGTCATTAGTTAAGAGTTCAACACATGCGTGTTCTGGCTGGGGGAAGTTCAGGCCATCTGGGACCACTGACTGGGACTTGTTTTTCCACTGCACCAGAAATCAGCTTTATCCAGGCAAACTAAGTATCTCCTCCCAAATCTGGGCCTCTGACACTATTTGACAATGTTAAGCTTTCCCAGTTCTGGGCCTCTTAACAGACATTACACTACAATAATAATCTTTTCTCTACAGTCATGGAGGCTCAAAATTTTTCAAAAGAAGCTGGAGGATTCTAGGAATTTTAATTTTGTGCCTGGAAGACATAGGACACAGTTCATTAAAGTTATGTCCCTTTATATCCCATTGATTTAATAGAGAGAGCCAACTTTGGCTGTATTGTCCTCATTGTTTTGTATGTAACTTCCTCAATATGAAGAATATAACACATATGTAGCCAATATTTTATCTGTTATGTTTGAAATTATATTGAAAATGATGGCTTTTAGTGCTAGAACAAACATACTTTTCCAGTCAACAAATTTGTAGTATTTGTTTCAGTGACAGACATCTTGAATTTTTTTTGCAATGAGAGGTGGTAAAATTTAAACAAATCCAGATTGTTTCAGCTTTTGTATCTAAGCAAGCCATTCTAAATATAATTAATCAGAAAAAATGTGCTGCTTTATCATATCATAGCTCAATTAAGTGTTTGTGTCTACTGTAATAATCTGACTGGTGAGCCTCAAAATGTGTGGTTTTTTTCTGCAGAAACTGCATTCTTAGGAACATGACAGTGTCAAATGGCTGATCTGAGCTGGGGTCAAATTTCTCTTGGCTAACAAATTACTGTACCTTGAGAATGGTAGAACACACTTAACAGTTCATATTCTGCCACAGCACAATTACCGGTATATTCTCAATATGCTTTCCTTACAAGTATATTTATAGAGAAAGGTTTTTTGGAATCATGCTTCATTCAGAATCAGACTTCAATATCCCTTACTCTAAAAAACAAAACAAAAAAACCTAAAGTACTTGCTGGTGAATTTTCTTGTTAATGGTACAGTAAAGGTCCAAATGAAATATATTGTACATGCTGAACTCATTAAGATGGGAGTAAAACATAAGGAAAATATGATGCTTTCTTTGAAGTCCACAGTGAAGACTTCTTAACAGGTTTCTGAAAATTATACAGGGATGCAATGGTGACATTGAAATAACACGAATCTGTTTGAATTGTGAAACAGGAAAGCGATAATTTCCATCCCTTATAAAATGAACTCTAGCTGTTAGTGTCAGCTTTGTTGCCATCCTGAGAATCACTATCAGGAACTATTTGTCCTCTCATCCACCCCTTGTAGATTTTGGGCATCTTCGACAGTTAGCATGTAACCAATTTTTATTACATTAATTTGGCTGTGAATTGTGATAAAAATCCTAGAAGAAGTCATCATCGTTCTTTAACGATGTTTTTGCAAATGTTCATGTATGAAAAAACGCAACATGAATTTGATAAGAGTGGATGCAATGTAAATGACATCACTCTTGAAGATGTGGACAATTATACAGTAGTGCATTTGAGATTTACTGTCTTCAAACTGTTGCTTTCATGCATGTACGTAACTTTATTGTTTATTTCAATTCCAAGAATTAACAAAGTAGGGTAAAGGTGCTCTAAGAAAATAAAAGTGAAAAGTACAGGAAAAATCAATGCATGAGATCCAACATTGCACAAGTTGGCGTCTACTTGCGTGGGGAACCTTCTCCTTCCTCTCCTCCCCCTTGCAGCCCCCCCCCAACCAGTTCCAAAGGGCTGGGAAAGATTCTAGAGCAGATCAGGGGGGGACACACAGAGAAACTGAAAGGGGGGGCAGTAACCAGAAGTCCCCCTGTTGTACAAGTGGGCAGACACCACAGGATGTCTCCCAAGTTTGTCAAATGAATTGTTGGTTTCAAACGGCAGTGCTTATTGTTACAATAAAGTTGATGTGCAGAAAAATAATGATCGTCTTGCCAAAAAGGATGAAATTAAACGATATTTCAGCAGCAACTGCATCCTTTTTGCTATTATGTAGCTTTCCACAATCAATGTTGAACATGTATCTCCTGTTTTTACTTGTGTGTTGCTCTTTGTGGCTGAATATCTAAGATTAAATATGGTAGAGTAAGCAATTTAATTATGATTGAAATAATGACTTCCCTAAGTTTTGAAACTATTCATTTTCCAGATTTACTTTAAGTTCTTGCATCAACAGGGTAGCCTAGAATTATCCATGGTTATATTTTTTTTCAAAAAGTTGAAATCCCTACAACATTCAAACTATTTTATCTCTGGAAAAAAAATGTGTATGCATCCTTTGTGGAATTATTTAAGGCAACCCTAAGGAATCTGTTTTTTAACACTGTTCAGAGTGGGGAGGGTACTTGTCCCTGAGTGATGCTACTATCCCACTTGCAGAGGCATCAACTAGTGTAAGAGGAAGGAGGCAGTTTTCTCTGGTTGCCCCTTCCCACTGCAGCCTCTTACTCCACCTTTCATGCTGTTCTGGAACAAATCTTTGGGGTTGCAGGTGGAATCGGAACATTGCTTCTCATGTTAGCAGATGCTTCCACAAAAGCAAAAGTTTTTTCCACAAGTGGGACTGTAGCAATGGATTTCCGTCTCCCCACCCCCCACCCCCGCAAAAAGTCATAGTATTGCAAAATCGATTCCTGTACAGTATTGGTCTCAAAAATGCAAACGGCTAGAATAACTAGATTGTCCTCACTTATTCTTAGGAATTGCAACGCATCACATACCATAGGCTTGTCTTTCACTGTTGAAACATACTCCATGGTTGCAGGTTGAAAATGAATACTTCAATCTTTACAGTCTTTCACTTGTTCAGTTTACTTCTTTCAATTTTCATTTGTTTTGTTTGTTTAATTTCTATACTGTCCTTCATCCAAATATCACAATATAAAAACAATAAAATATGTCCCACGATAACAAACAAAAACAGAAACACCACAGCACCACACACACACACACACACATCTAAAAGGGCTAGCTGACTAAAAACTGAAAGTTATTTTGTAACTTAATTTATAAATGATGTAGTAAGAATTGAAGTCTTTCCATTACTATCTCATCCCCATCATTGATTAAGACAACAAAATTATATCATCTGTATCCATTAAAATAGTGATTTGCTGCGGGCCTTTAAAAAGTTTAGTCACATTAAAATAATGTAAACTTTTAAAAGCAATCAAACAAGCACTGCTATTTTTACATATCTAGAAGTAATATGATGGGGTCTGAATTGGCATCAAATGCTAAAACTTTCTTTAATACATGAGATTGCAAACCTCACTGTACCAAAGTGAGTGATCTCTCTGGTCATTATTTGACTTTTCTGGTTTAGACCAAAGTTGGTCCCAAATTAATGATCAAATGCTGAAGTAAAATCCAAAATTATAACAAATAATATGCAGTTTAATTGTATTTATATATTTGTTACAAATAAACAGAGAAGTAGAACCAACGTTTGGCTTTTTTCTTTTCTTTTCGGCATCAAGTTTAAACAGAAGTAATGCTTGGAGGCTATGACAATCAAACAAATTGATATGAGGTCATTTTGTCAACTTTTGGTACAATGGTATAATAATTCAAGTACATTTGTTGATAATGTGTTATCTGGTTAATTTTAATGGAAGATGTTATTTGATCATATAGCTCTTGCTGTTTAGGGCATATGTACAGGACACTTCATTATGTGTGTCAGTTGTAATTAAGTTGCAATGTCTCAGGATAAACTGTCATGATTAAGCAAGCAACTTACCAAATATGAAAGTGAGCACCCTGCCCCAGCCAACACCATAAAACAGGCGTAGGCAAACTCGACCCTCCAGATGTTTTGGGACAACAACTCCCATCATCCCTGACTACTGGTCCTGTTAGCTAGGGATGATGTGAGTTGTAGTCCCAAAACATCTGGAGGGCCGAGTTTGGCTATGCCTGCCACAAAACAACCAAAAGCTGTTAATTCTGTGCATTCTGGGTGGACTGCATTTCTTATGTATACAGATCTAGCATATAAATTTTTATGGCCTCTCTGTTATCAGGATCTGTTGCTGTGTTCCAAGAATGCTTTCATTTGATTGTGGATCACTTAGAGCTACAAAACCATTAATCTGTTTGCAGCACAATTTTCAGCATGCTTATTCTGAAGTTGGTCTCACCAAGTTCAATGAGGTGCATCTGTTTTTGATTATAGCTATGCAGCATGATCCAGTGTATATTTCTTCTGAATGAATCCCAATAATCTTCATAATTTCTCCAATATGTAAACTTACTAATATCACATAAGCAAAAAAAAAACTTTCCCCCAATTTTACATTAGCCGATTACAAGGGTGCAGTGAGATTTGAAGGACTCTGCCCCTTGATTATCTGATTGTCAGAAATATAAGCACTCTAATATAGTTGTAGACATTTGCCAGACCTCTGGTTTTCTTATGATGATGTAGTTTTTCTGTTTACATATATGTATTACATTACATATGTATTTTACATATATTATACTTGCTGTTGCTGGTGACCAACATGATAGATAAAAGTAATCTAGTCTGCTTGCTTGTATGAATAACTTCCCATTGTTGGACGCATTTCCTATTTCAGCACTGCCCACATTTTTTGAATAGAGATCTTAGTTTCATATAACCACTGCATTCATGAAGCTGAACCAATAGTAAAGCTGAAAAGGTTTCATTTACATTAGCCCTGAGTTTTAAGCTTGTCTCCTTTTTAAGTACAATTTTTTATTTATATTGAAGGAACTATGCAACAACATTAATGTTATTTTCTTCTAATGTAGAAGTGCCTCGCAATTCATGGAAATGTTCAAGGGAGAATAACATTCTTGTCAATTACTTCTTTACATTTTTGTGATGTTCATGAAGTGGAGCTTATACTACTAATAAAATTTCAGTGTATGTTGTTACCTTCACGAAAAGTCCTCCTTGTTGTATTTTAGGGTTTTATAAATAAATGAAAACAAGGACTGTAACCTCAAGAGTATGGTAGATTCCAGACACTTTAATATATGTTACCCTGTTCTCCACAACTTCCACCCAAGAGTATGCTTTTTGATTAACTTTCATTTATCATTTATTCTTATAACACTTATAGCATTTGCGTCCAGTTGGCGCATGAGATTCACAAGGGAAGCAGGTAGTGCCCAACCACAAGTCCAACAGAGAGCATACAGGACCTTGGACAGCTCCTTAGAGCTCTGCTAAAGCAGCTACAACAGACATTTCTTCTACAAGGAGCTAGAGCAAGTAATCATGTTTAGACTGAGCAGACCTAAAGTGTGGTAGGCTCTGCCTTTCTAGAGGAGTTGGCTGGCTGGTTGACTGGCTGGCTGGTTAAAGGGCTTGTGCTTAATTGACGTCTCAAGGTTGGAGAGACAGAGGCTCATCCTCTGAGTCTGAGGATGTGGCAGGACTGTGTTCTCTATACTTAAAGAAGGTTCTGGTGGTTCTTCCCCCCAAGTCCTCCACCATGCAGTGCAAGGTCACAGGGTCATAACAATTTGGAAGAGAGGTGTTTTTTTTTTTGTAGTAGATTATCTGTTGCCAATGGGACTTTCCACAAAATGTTTCATTGTAGAGTCCCTGTTCAGAATTCCACCCAATCCATTCCATTTCCTCTCCATATTTTCCATTCTCCCTTATCCCACAACAGTCAAGCATTATTCCATGCCTAATGAGCATGCTTGGTCCTCATCAGGCTGAAAAATGACTTGTTTCTCATTTTGTCCTTGTAATACCAATCTAGGTTTGGTTAGTGTTATGTACTGAGTTGAATAGGATCCAAAATGCAGCAGTCTGATTGGTCCTAGAACAATGCAGCAGTATGATTGGTCCGCAGGAGCCACCCAATCCAGCTCCAGGTGGAAGTTAATCCACAACCTGATTGGCTTACAGGAGAATCCCGGAATTAGCCAATCATGTGCAGCCCATTGTGTAAATATTGTATATAAAACAGATATTGTGGGGGAACTTCCATTCCTCCTCACCACTATGAGCTGAATAAAGAGCATGAAATCCACTCTCGACTCCGACTATATTTCAGTTAGGTATAGGTTAGACTGGCACATTGTGATTGGCTACAACCCAGTGTGGAATTAAGAGTGATTGATTAATCCCATTAATTTCAGTGGCCTTAAGGGTTTTTAAGTCTGTTAGATCATAGTCAGTGATCTTAATTCAATATGTTTTGGCTTTACTCTCTCATTTTCAGGGTAGTTAAGCATTGCAAACAATCAATGTAGGTTTTAACTAACATGGGGTTAAATTAACAGTCCCTATGGAGTGCATGAGTTGGATAGATAAGATACATGTAGTGGCCAATATTCTGAGACATGATAAGGATGAGAACATATGCATATGTTTTATGTTTGGAAGAGAAAAAAATTCAAACTGTATCAGCTTTTCTTTTCTTTTTTTCCTGAAATTTTAACTTAAGCAGCTACCCAGAAGCATATGTTCAAAATAGAAATCTGGCCTTGAACTGTTTCTTCCCCTCCTCCAAACATATGGAAGCATAAACTACTGCCAAAAAAATAAGCATTCTCTGTTGGAAAGTGTATATATAAAGTGAGTGTTCGCGTCATAAATTCAGTCATGCTCACCCTTCTACAAGGGTAGTGGCAGCAGTGCCAGGGAGCTATCAGAAAATGGCAGGGATAAAAGCAGCCACAGCTGAGAAAAATGACCAGCTAAAAGTACCTTTGTGGGTTTGGTGTCCCTTCTTATTGTACAGCTTACATTTTCAAAAATCTAAAAGCCACTTCACATGGCTAGCTTATAATGAGGTGATAAACCAAATTAAGCTCTCTGCCGCATGTTTCTATGGCAGGAAGAATGAGAGACTATGTTCTTTAAGAACAGAACATAGACATTGAGCACTGGGGATTTTCATACCACTTGTGTTCTTCTAGTGTGGGAAGTCTGGATTTCCAGTCTCAGCCCGTCAAGGCCAAGCCAGGCTGGAGCAGAATAGGAGAGCAGCTGCAGGGAAGCAGGAACTTGGGAATGTCAGTCCTTTATTTTTGTTTCAGTTTCGTTTCAGTTTCGTTTCGTTTTGTTTCCTTGTTACTGGTGCTGCCTGTTGTCAGGTGAAGGAAGAGGTAGCTTTGCATCTGCTAGGAACACTCTTCACTCACACTGGCAGAAGAAGAGAAGAGTTTGGATTTGATATCCCGCTTTATCACTACCCGAAGGAGTCTCAAAGCGGGTAACATTCTCCTTTCCCTTCCTCCCCCACAACAAACACTCTGTGAGGTGAGTGGGGCTGAGAGACTTCAGAGAAGTGTGACTGGCCCAAGGTCACCCAGCAGCTGCATGTGGAGGAGCGGAGACGCGAACCCAGTTCCCCAGATTACGAGTCTACTGCTCTTAACCACTATACCACACTGGCTCTCTGAGTAAGAAAGAAGCCAAGGTCTGGTTTTCTGCTGCAGCTGCCATCTCTGCTTTGCCCTGACTAGGCTTCTGCCAACAGTGGGTGGAAATCACTCCCAAAATGTGGGATCCACCTCTCCTGACCTCCAGATTGCATTCACTTAAGACAGTTTGATGCCACAGCAACTTTCATTAATAAGAATAACATTGAGTAGTACTGTCTGTGACAATTCAGTGTATGCCTGGTAACAATTTGCTAAGAAAATGACAGGTTGGAAGGGAGGTTTGGAAGCAACAAGGGGAGAGGATTTGTAAACAGCTTTTATGTGCCCATGACCCCCCTCAGAAAACCGAATGCTAGCCCTTACTCTGCATTTTTATTTTTATTTTTTGTTTCCCTTCACTCAGTTGTGCCCCTTCAAAACATCACTAACGCTGCTCTGCATTCAGCCGCAGCAGTTTTCTTAGCATCTGTGTGCTGTAGTCATTGGGTGGTGGGATGTGTGTGAGAGATTAATGACCACATTTTCTTTTTATTGATTCAACTATCTCCCAGACTAATAATACATACATAATTATTTGTGGCGCTCTGCACAATGGTGAATGTTTACTCTTTAAAGGTAAAAGTTAAGCATTAATTGGATAGGAAACTAGCTTTTTCCCCCTCTGTGTAGAGGATAAATGTTAGCTGAGCAATTAAAACTAATCCAGCTCCTGTCTCGCTGCTCTGAGAAGGCCAATTGGGTAATTGATATGCTTTGACCTGTTGGCAAAGGACTTTAGAGTAAAGTGGTTCCTAAATGTGTTTCCTCTCTTGATTGCTTGTGAATGCCATGGGAGGATTCGTTTTAGACACCCTGCTTTTTTAATCCTCCCATGTCTCTTGACAGAATACTTCTGGAGGAGCTTAAAGTAGTGTTATTATGGTGTCAGCTTACTACAGCTCTTTGGTTCATGTTTAGTACAAAACCAATTTTCCCACATATAGTCATATTATGTTTGTTGGCTATGGGGTATGCGAGCGTGTGGTGTTCATGAGACAGAGATGCCTTGATTAATGTGCATGTGTCAAATTTGTCTACTGTCTGATATTAGCTGAGGTTTTTTTAAGGTCATCTAAGTGGCTAAGCATCGGGCTTATTTTGAAATTATACTTGGAGTAGTCTTATGGTGAAGCTAGGTTTTCTCACAGTGATTCTTGATTTTTGAAGTACAGAGTACCAACTGTCAAAGAAGCCTACTCTCCAGAAGGTGCGAAGTCACAAACTTCTATTACCACAGCTTTTCCCAACCTGGTGCCCTTTATCTGTTTGGGGTCACAACTCACTTAGTCTGAGACAACATGCCCAACGGTCAGGAAATATGGGACGGGTTATCCAGCAACATCTGGGTTTTGGAAGATTGTATTACTGAATGAATTTTAGCATTCAAAGACCAGTCCTGTTCAAACGCTCTGGCACTAGTAATGGAAATGAATTTGAAATTGGAGGACTTTGGATTATGAACTTCCCCATTTAGAAATCCACTCCTTTCTATGAACCTGGCCCCTCAGAACCCAGGCATAGTATGTACAGTAATGCAATTTGCCCCCCCCCCTCCAGGCAGTTCTCCCTACAGACCCTCTCTTCCAGCCATATTTTATTCCAAAGGAAAGATGAGTAAGTTGGTAGCAGGAATAGTTCACTGGTTGAACCAGAAAATGCTGTATGGGCCTCTGCTTAACTGCAATGTTAGTGGGTTCATTCCTAGCTTCAGTAAGCCATTCTATCATTGTTCCCAGTTCCCCCATCCTTTCATAAGTTTGCTTGGAGATAGTATGTTTATATAATTGGAAGAGAGAACCAAGGACTCCCTTCCTCACATTTGTTTTTGTCATTCTTTTTCAGAAGTGGCTTAGAAGGTTTTTTAAAAAAATCATTGAGAGTGTGTAGAAAAATCAAATGGTTTCCAAATCATGCAAAGGGTAGTTCAGTCGTCACTGGTTAGTATTTGAGGATGCTAGTTGTGTTAAAAAAATTATTTATGCATTTCACTTCTGCACAGAAATATTTCAGCCTCTTAGATCCAGTTTGCAATGCTTCTGCTACACAGTGTGTTCATGTCTATAAGAAAGAGGGAAATGTTGTCATGTTGGCATATGCTTGTATAACAGCACAGGACTAGGAGGTGGAAGCTGAAATATGTAATTTAGCCAAATATGTAATTTATTTGTTTTATTTTGAATAGTTCTTGAAATAAATGCTGTTGGAATTTTTATAGCTGAAATTCCCAGCATGAAATTGTCTCTTGAAATTGAACATTACAAATAGCTCCATTGTTAGTTTTAGGCCACAAAATAAATTAAATTTCATTTTATTTTTGGAGTTCTGAGTATTCCCATACAAGGTATCCTACATGTATTTGACTGCCTCTATAAAAAAGAATATTACTTTTTAAATACTGATTGAACAATGCAAAAGCTTCCATATGTAAATGGGTGGGGAATTATGTGCGGGACCCCACACACACACAGAGAGAGGTTTGATTAATGACTGAGTCATAAGACCCTTCCATACCTTCACTAGAACACCTGGAAAGTTTGGGGAAAGCTGCATTTTGTTTGCTGCTTGAAATTTGGTCATGTTATATAACTTTTTACTTCACAGTTTGAATTCCTAATTCAAATATTACTTTTGGTATGGAGGTAGGTAGGAAAATCCTCAATATTAGTTATTACATTCTAGAATGCTGGTGAAATAATCCCTAGTGTTAAAAATGCCTTTGGCAATTTTTTATTTTGCTTATAAAGATGCATGGTTGAATTCAACTGCATTTTCACTGAAAGGTGTGTCATTGTATCTATGCCTCTCTGGAAGATAGCAAGTCAGTGCTAGGGTTTTAGATAGTGTTGTTTTTCTAGAAAAAGAGGTGCCGGAACTTAACTATGAACTCTCTTATAATGGCAATGGTCCCCAACTGAGAGGTGGGGAATTCCAGCCTGAAAAAAGTCCTTGTTTTAGGCCAAGTCTACCAGTACATCTTCCCCCTACACAAGCATTCAGAAAAGGGGTGGGAGGATAGTATCTCAGTGATAGTGTAACTGCTCTGTATGTAAAAGCTCCTGTGTTCAATCTTTGACATTTCCATGTAATGCTCCCTCTCTGAAACCCTGCAAAGCCTTTGCCACTCAGTGTAAATAGTACTGAGCTAGATGGACTAGTGGCCTGACTCATTTTAAGGAAGATTCCTATCTGCTTATCAAATATTGTGCCCGCCCCATGCATGATAAATTTATAAAGTGTGGGTGGCATGCTTCACAAAAGTCTCCAATTGCTAGGGATATTCTGATAGCAACCTAAATTGCGTCTCAGTTTTTGAAAAAGAATGCTGCCTAGTTCTTCTCAGGTTTCCTGCAGTTATGCTTGAAGGCCCCTTGGATGATGCTCACCAAATTAATAATGAAATGTACTTAGTTGCTCTGGCCATTTAGGTTTTAGAAACTGCCAGATGTCAATTGCAGCACCACTAGTGCCATCTTGTACAAATATTTGGATACTTCTCCGAGCAGTATTGCTTCATATCTATTTTTATATAAAATTGCCTCATTTCACATTGCTTTGTTCTTTCAATTTGAACCAATTTTCCCATAGGAAGCTGTAAAAAGGGCTTACAGAAAGTGATTCCTGATGGCGGAGCACTACACATCCGGCATAGTTTAAAAGTCGCCCATCCTGTTTGTCATACAAAGTATGTGCAGCATCCATGTCACTATCAGTCTGTGCCTGGGATTCCAAGTATAATCCAAATGAGGAAATGTTGCCTAAGCTTTTCCCCACCTCCTGTTCTTCGCGTGTGTGTGTTGAGAAAGTTTTTTTTACGACTAAAAAAACAATTTAGGATTAATGTGCTGTAGTTCATGGCAAATGGGGGCAGGCAGTTGGTAGAAGGTTTGCTAAATTGTGCTGTTGTAATGCTGCAATATTACTTGGTAATGTTTGCTGGGTGTTCTTCCAGTTTATAGGCATATTCCTATAGTGAAGCGGTACTGCAGGAAACACTCAGTGGCCTCGTTTCCACATGATGCTAAGCCAAACTATGACTTAGTGAAAAGCAAGCATGCAGGGAGCCTCCCCCAGGCAAGCCAAGTTGGGCCCAACATTGGGGGAGGAGGCATCGCATGTGCATGACATCACACATGCAATGCACCCCCCATACCCCTGTCTGGCCAGGTCTGCTGGGATGGGTGGGCATCCCTTTAAGGCAGGCAGAGTGTGGAGGGTGAAAACCAGCGCTCTTGGCCTCCCCAGTGCTGCTGCTGCAGTGATACCCAGAGCTAAGCTATAGTTTGGCATATCATTATGTACCTGCTGCATACAAACTGCAAATAGTTAACCAAGAACAAACCTTGCTTATAGCTCAGAGTTTGTTTGAATCGAAACAAACTGTAGCCCAGGTTTGCATTTAACACAAAACCAAACTATTGCTTAGCTCCAGGTCTTGTGGCAGCAGGAGGACTGGGGGAAGAGCAAAGCAGTTGTGATATTCTCCTGGGTGCTTCACATAAAGGAGTGCTGCTGGGCAGAGACGGCTCTGTTTTTGTTTTTTAAAATTGTTTTTATTTTTTATCGATGTTATTTTAAATTGTGATACTAAAGCTGTATTCTTAGTTTTAGATTTTATGATTTATACGGAAATTGTTTTCCATTTGGTTGTGTACTTTTTGATGTGTTTTATTTATTGTTTATGACTTTTGTTATGTTGGTAATTATGTAAATCTTGTCATGCCTTGAGCATTGTTTTAACTATGGAAAGGCAGCATACAAATAAAAGGATGGATGGATGGATGGATGGATGGATGGATGGATGGATGGATGGACAGACTCATTCTCATTAAGTCATAGTTTGGGTCCTTAGCATTACAAGGTGTCTACATTAAAAATAATATGCAAAATTACAAAATTAAATTACCTGCTGCCACAGGCACTAATCTGTAGGTGCTTATGATACCTGCACAATCCTATTCTACATAGAGCATAAGAAAAGTTCTGCAGAATCAGAGCAAAGCCCCATCTAATCCACCATACTGTTCTCGCAGTAGCTAACCAGATCGCCATGGGAAGCCCACAAGCTGGGAATGAGCTGTGTGAAGAACTATAAATTGTAAAAGGAATGAAGGTGATTGACTGAATATTATAAATTGATTACTGAGGAAATTGCAGTTTCCTCTCAGTAGAAGCACTGGCAAACCACCCATGACAACTGAGTAAGAATAGGTCATTTCCAGCATAGTTGTAATTAGACAGACGCTGTGGGTTAAACCACAGAGCCTAGGGCTTGCCGATCAGAAGGTCAGCGGTTCGAATCCCCACGACAGGGTGAGCTCCAGTTGTTCGGTCCCTGCTCCTGCCAACCTAGCAGTTTGAAAGCACGAAGTGCAAGTAGATAAATAGGTACTGCTCTGGCAGGAAGGTAAACAGCGTTTCCGTGTGCTGCTCTGGTTCGCCAGAAGCGGCATAGTCATGCTGGCCACATGACCCAGAAGCTGTACACCGGCTCCCTCGGCCAATAAAGCGAGATGAGCGCTGCAACCCCAGAGTCGTCCACAACTGGACCTAATGGTCAGGGGTCCCTTTACCTTTACCTTTACAGCAGAGCATAGTGTAACCATTCAATAGCCTGTAGTGTTAAATTCTGGTTGAGTTCTGTCTATAACTAGCAATAGAAGGGGGAGGTGTGTAAATAAAATATTCCTCTTTTTATAGGGATGTGATGGCAGCAAATACTTTATAAACTGGTATTGATTCCTATATTATTGTATGTCATACTATTTACTCTTCCCAAAAGAACTAGTAAGGAGAATAAGGGGGGTTTCTGTTTGCTTTTAAAGATCAATGCTTAGCAGTAATTAAAAGTTCGTGCTTTTCACAAAACATACTTTTTTCATTCTGGTGCAGCCTAATTCAGATTTCTGTCTCGTTAATGTCAACGCAGCAACAACAAAGATGATTTCTTCTTGTGGTTCTTTGAACAAGAGTCCTTTATTTACATTTTTATGGAAGTTTTTTGTGAGTGCAGTGTAAATACAAAGCATAAAACAGCGTACTCCTCAACATCTTGTCACATTCCAGCAAAGCATGCCTCTTTCTATAGGAATATTGAGCTTATTAGGAACAACAGAACAAAAGAAGAAACACTTCACAATCTGGAAACATTATGAGGAATTGTTGATATACATCATAAAACAGTTGCCATTTGATAACAAGTGATAATCAGTCCAGTTTACTAGTTGGTGCTGAAGTTTCTTTATATTCACTGTTGAATGGCTAGTAAACAAGGCATTAAAATGAGCATTGTGTTAGCACTCATCACTGACAACAAGATGCTGTAAAAATTAAAAACAGTACATATTCTTCCACTCAATAAATTGCAACCAGTTAAACTACTTTCCCCATGAAAGTTGGAACAGGACTCTTTCCCTGTTGTACTGTTCTGCAATCTAGCTGTCTTATTCTGGATACCTTGGTGCAAATCTTATATCCAGGTTATTTATAATGATTTCCATTGCCACATACTGCTAAAATCCAGCAATACAGATATAATAATAAAGCAACAATAAACAGAAGAGATAGTACGGATTTTCAGTAATATACTATCCCTGAATAAGATAGTATTGTTAAAAACTAACAAACCCAAGACTGTAGGTATCTTGCAGAATATAAAAGTATATGGAAATATTCATTGGCCTTAGTCGTAGCTACTTGTGATAGATGGTCATCAGTTTTCATCAAGTACACAATGGGATTTGTATATCAAGTTATTTCAATGGAATACAATATAAGCTGATGATCAATTGTTCTAGCTGCTTCTCCCCCTTTCTCTAGGATGGGGGTAGCTACCCTGTAGGTCTCCAGATGTTGCTGAACTACAACTCCCATTGTCCCTTACTATTGGCTGTGCTGGCTAAGGCTGATAGGCGCTGGATCCAACGTCGTCTGGAGGACCACATCTTACCCAACTCTGCTTTAGGGAGACTATCCCCTCATACATTGAAAGAACCCATGAGAGGTTTAATATATCAGTGCTCATCAGAGTTGTCATGTTACAAACAAGCTTAGGAATGCTGAACCAAAGATTTAAGCTCCCTCTCGACAGGGTGGGGAATACATAACTGTATACAAACTGTTTACAAACCAGGACTTTTCCCACTGCCCACATTTGCCGCCATGCATGTCCAATGAGTATGTGTCCACCTACAGTCAAAATCTTCTCCAAATTTGCTCATGGTCTCTGGCCCCAAACAGCCAACCCAACATACCCAAGCCTTCCCGTCCCCACAAAAAAAAAACCCACACAAAAACAACAACCAGCCTGTGCTCTGTATAGCAGTCCCTGTGGAAGAGCCTGAAGCAACTGGCAGCTTCAGCATCTCCATTTAAAATAGACTTCTTTCATGTGGATTCAGTTATGAGGAAGGAGTCTTTCTGCTTCATCCAGCTGTCTTGTAACTGGCATTGGGGAAAGGGATGTGTATGCCTTTTCCAAAATTTTGATATTGCACACCTGTAAATAAACAACCCCCCTGAGCTGTTTTGAATCATAAGGCTGTCACATAGCTGTCAACGTTTCCCTTTTTTTAAGGGAAATTCCCTTATTCTGAATAGGATTCCTTGCAAGAAAAGGGAAAAGTTGACAGCTATGGTATCTCATTGTATGCCTTTCATTCCCCTCTACAACCTTCCTAATTTTGGATTAGTCGGAATCCGGGGCCCAGTGCAAACCTAGCAGGAGTTTACCTGGAAATCGAACCAGCTAGAAACACAAAGCCCTCCAATAATTCTATGTATAGTAGGTAATATTAACCAATTTATTGTTAGATATTGATATCATGTGAGCTGCTGTCCTGATAGAGTACATTATGAAATCAAGTGTGTGAATCAGCATGCTGGTGCTTTGACACTACAGCAACTGCTGGGTGGCATAAGGCAGGGCAAGACGACACAGTACCCAAAAAAGAAATTAATCTGCAATGCATATCTGTAATATTTTACATGGTTCAGTTTGCCACAGGATTAAGGTTTAGAAGAAAACTATTATGAGTACACTGACCTCTGTGCTATGCAGCCTCTTTAGTATGCTTATATTGCTGCAGTTTAAGGACACTGCCATCTTCAATGACTTGTGGGATTTTCACATACATAACTGTACAATTAAATGTGTTCTCCCTCTTGGTCTGTATACAGTATATGAAATTTCCCCTTGGGGTTCACAAGAGTATTGCAGTGCAGGCAAGACTATTAACAAGTGTTGTTTGTATTTCAAGTATCTCTAGATCTTGGCTAATACCTCTTTTACATATGTAGAAAGGAAACATTTTTTTGGCAGTTCAACAATTATTTCATAGACTGGGAATGCCTAATAGTCTAGATCTTTTTATATGGTTTCCACTAACTGAAGCGTTTATACAACAATGCAGATGATGAAAACATGCAGCATTGTAAAAGCTGACAATACAGTGTTACAGATGGAAAGCTTTCTTCTTGTTTTTTTAAAAAAGGAGTAGTACTTCTATCATTTTTCTCACTGCCTGTTGATTGCAGTGGCTTCAGATCTTCCCTGCTGAATAAGCAAGACCACCAACCACAGACATATATCTCTTTCCCACTGGCACCCCATCACAAGGCCCATTCCAGCTTCCTTCTCTCCTTCCCTCCTATTCTCCTCTCTGTCCCTCCCCAAGGCTTGATGCAAGACAGGAGGGCCATTCCACTTTCCCCTATCCCTCTATCTTTCTGTCCCCCTCTCCCCCATACAGCAATGCAAGACAGGGAGCCATTTCAACCTTATTTGTTTAGAAATTTTCTTAAATTTAAATTCTGCCATTCTTCCATCATGGATCTGAAAGTGACATACACATGTGGTTTCCAGGCAATCAAATGCTCACCAAACCCAGACCTACTTAGCTTCAGCAGGGTGGTGGCCTCATGTGCCTTTGGGCCACACCTTAGTTTTGGTTTTCTCCTCCCTTCACCTCTCTGTCATTCCTATTATCCTCTTCCTAACAGGACTGCTTTGGTTCCACACACCCTTTCCTTTCCTCCCCATCCCCCACCCACTGCCCCTTTGCTCCCATTCTTGCCTGTTTTTGCCACCCACACCACCTCCAGGGATGCCCTGCAAGGCAGTGGTGTCATGGAATCATAGAATCATAGAGTTGTAAGACACCCAAGGGCCATCTCATCCAACCCCCTGCAATGCAGGAATCTCAGGTAAAGCATCCATGACAGATGGCCATCCAACCTCTGCTTAAAAACCTCCGAGGAAGGAGAGCCCACCACCTCTTGTGGGAGTCTGTTCCACTGCTGAACAGCTCTTACTGTCAGAAAATGTTTCTGAATGTTTAGTTGGAATCTCCTTTTTTATAACTTGAAGCCATTGGTTCAAGTCCTACCCTCCAGAACAGGAGAAAACAACCATGTTCCCTCTTCCATGTGACAGCCCTTAAGATATTTGAAGATAGCTATCATACCTCCTCTTTTCCAGGCTAAACATACCCAGCTCCTTCAAGCACTCCTCGTAAGGCTTAGTTTCCAGACCCTTGATCATCTTGGTTGCCCTCCTCTGCACACGTTCCAGCTTATCAACATCCTTCTTAAATTGTGGTGCCCAGAATTGGACACAGTATTCCAGGTGTGGTCTGCAGAATAGAGTGGTACTATTACTTCCCTTGGTCTGGACACTAGACTTCTGTTCAGCTTCTTTTTCCCTGGCATTTCTCCACCACTGCCATCAATCCGTCAGGAGTCAATAGCATGTGAAGGTGCTTGAGGGGCATTCGAAAGAGGCAGATGTGGGCCACAGTATCATAGGGGGCTGATGGCACATGCAGCTGAATGAAATTGGAGGGCTGCATCTGGGCTGCAGATTCCTCACCCCAGCACATGATGCTATTGCATTGTGAAAGCCAAAGAGGCCTCTCAACCTGGTCACTGCCTCAGTGGAAGACTGCTTGGGATCCCCATGTAAACTGGCTTAAGATTTCTGAAAGGTGGATAATTGGGACCAAAGTTACATGTATGTATTTTTACCCCCTGCACAGGTCCACCTGGAAGGCGAGGAAAGGCTGGACGACGAGGAGATCCAGGTAAGTCCCTGTGTCTTGTGCAAAAATGTTAGTAAGCTGTCGACATGAACTAGGAGAGGAAAGTTTGAAATGGTGGTTTGAAAAGTAGTGTTCTCGTTCTCATGCATAATAGGCCACCAACTGTGAAATGTTTACTGTTTTCTTAGCTATAGGAGCAGCCTATTGAATTACTGACTACCAAATAAAAACTTACATGTTCAGCCATTTCTTTCTGTTGTAAGGGCTAATGCTGGGTTCAGATTTGACTTGTCCTCTGCGGGCCATTTTTGACCTACCTGTCAATCACCTGACTTCACATGATGTCAGGCGATTCAAACTTCAAAGAAAAATCAAGAGCACACTTGTAAGTGTGGTTCTGATTCTTCCCTTCTTTTACAGCCCCAACTTTAATTTAAGCCAGGGCTGCAAAGAAAGGTTTTGTTTTGTTTTTTTGGTTGTGTTATGTTTTGTTTTTGCAGCCATGGGTTGAATTCAAGCAAAGATTCCTTCTGAAAGCATGGTTTGCATTTAGTGTTTTCAGCAGGGATCGACTCTGATTGGGAGCTCCCAAGTGGAATCCATCCCAGTAGAGCTTGCATTTGGCACCAAATTTAAAAGATGCAAGCCATGCTTGCCAAGGAAAAATCAGGACCATGCTTTAAGGCTCCAGATTGTTCCTTTGCAGCTGAAGCTTTCCCTGCCCAACACCAATGACTGGGAGAAATAGCTTTGCAGGCATAATTTGGCCATGGGGTCAGAGGTTCCCCATCCCTTCTATAAATAGTCGTAACATCCTTAATGCAGAGGGGGATGAGGAAATATACAAACCACATGGATATAAGCCAGGGGTCAGCAAACTTTTTCAGCAGAGGACTGGTCTACTGTCCCTCAGACCTTGTGGGGGGCCACACTATATATTTTTTTTGGGGGGTGAACGAATTCCTATGCCCCACAAATAACCCAGAGATGCATTTTAAATAAAAACACACATTTTACTCATGTAAAAACACCAGACAGGCCCCGCAAATAACCCAGAGATGCATTTTAAATAAAAGGACACATTCTACTCATGTATAAACACGCTAATTCCCGGACTGTCCGTGGGCTGGATTTAGAAGGCGATTGGGCCAGATCTAGCCCCTGGGCCTTAGTTTGCCTACCCATGGTATAAGCCATAGGAGAGCAGCTCCCATACATGCCCTAGTTTAGGGAGCTAAAAGCTCATTAATAATCTGAGGCTGAAAATTGTTATAGAGAATGCTGCATAAAGGGCCAGTCCTGCTATTTAATTTTTTGTACTTAAAGATGACTTAAAGATGACAAGGAGTAAAGCACACTTGTATCTATACCAAACTGACTGCCCCAATTGAGGCTGGTCCTCAACCATAGTCCCATCATAGTTAATGGGATTTTTTCCGGTTACTACAGATTGAAGATGTGGACAGGTATACTTGCAGGGTTTAGAGTGACCATCTGCCCTTTTGAAACTTGCCCATCTTGGTTTGTGAAATCTAGGAGGGAGAGATCGACTGCTAGGGATGGAGTGGGGTGTGTCCAGGGAATTGTGAATGCCTTGAGATGGAAGAGAGTGTTGCCCAGAATCACTGGTGGAGCAACTTATGAAGTCACCCTCCCTGAGCACACTGAGGCTTTTGGATAACTACTGCCCATTCTCTCCTTCAACCCTTGGCACTTTGATCCCATATTGTCTCCCATGCTATTTAATATCTATATGAAACCACTGGAAGGAGGCATCTGGGGATTTGTAGCACCAATGTGCAGATGACACTCAGCACTTAAGGCAGTAAGGGACTGGCCAAATAACTGAGGCTGAATCTCAATAAGAACAAGATGCTGTAGATAGGTGGTTCCTATGTCCAGGAATTAGGGAGACAGCCTGTTCTTGATTGGTTATTGTGATGGAGGATAGAATGGAATTTAATAATCCAAGAACTACTGTCTAGTGCATTGTGTTTTACTGACTTTTATTATAAAAAATATGGTCAGTAAAAAACAATATTTGTTGTTAGTTGTCCATGGTTCCTAAAGGAGAAACAGTGGGATTAATTAATTAATTAATTAATTAATTAAGTGAAGAATTCTGCTACTGAGCTGTGTAGGTTCATACATTTGTGGGACTTACTGCAAACAGAGCTCATGTTCCACCACTGAGGTATTTTTCCTCAACATATGAATTTTACTTTGAAACATTACATTTTGGAATTGGCCACTATGTGTGTCTTGTGTACAATTACATTTTCATTGCTAGCCAGGGATTTTCTCAAAAGAAACAGTGTAATAATGATGATGATGAACAATAACAGTTTAGAACAAGAGAGAAGGATGAAATACACAGCCAAGGCTGCACGCCTGATCAGCCTGATCCATGGATGTAAAGAAGAAGAAATATATTGCTATAGATCTTAGTAAGAAACTCCTGCTCTTCTGTATTGGGAACCTTTCTTGGAGCAAGAGCCTAGCTATTAATAGCTTCAGATTTAAACCTCATGTTTTTTTTATTTGTTCTTACAGATAATACAAATAGCACTAAGGCAATAGTTCTGTCAGTGCAAGCTTTCCAGCTTGCCAAACAGACTAATCCCTTTTCTCCTCCACTCACATGCTGTTCTGGGGGGTTCTCTGGGGGGTGAGCCAAATTTGTGGGGGTCACTTAGGGGAGAGAGAAAACAACGCTCCATTGCACTAGTGAGATCCCTTGCACTGGCTTCTGCTAGTGTGATTCTTTAGTTGAATCTCACCCCATTGTTCTAAAAAAAAAATCTGATTTATTTGCATTGCATAATTGAATTCCATGCTTATATCCAACTTAGAGATGAGTGTACTAATTAAGGACAGACCTTAATTACATTGATTATTTAGTGTGTGGTGTAATCTATCCCTGTGCCTCGGTTCTGATCAGTCACTTTCCACAGCTTTTGTTTCTTTCTGCTCCAGCGCTTTTCCAGAATTCTGCCTTGGGGACCAAAGATTAGACTGGAAGTGTGCGGAAGGGCAGAGCATTAAACATAAACTTCACATATTTTTATTTAATGCTTTAACCACATAATTATTGTTCATCTGCAGCAGTAAAAGGCTGCCTTTGGGTCATATTACAAACACCGCCAGCAGAAGAGGAATTATAAAGAATTAATATGACTCAACCATGTCTATTTAGATTTTTCTGTAATTGGGGAGGAAAACTAAGAAGTGATTTTAGTTGTTCTTGGCAAGGAATCCCATGCACTGTATCGTTTTTTAAGCAGATGGTTATATTGATATATTCTTCTGTAATAGAGGGAAAGCATATATAAAAATAGGGACGCGCAGGGGCAAACACAACGCAAAACTGAAATACAACATGCTGGATAGACAAGGGCTCTGTAATGTTGTGCCAGAGAATGCTTGCCGTTATCTGTAATACAGCCTAACCAAAGAGCAGAAAGCTC
Source organism: Podarcis raffonei (assembly GCF_027172205.1). Lineage (NCBI taxonomy): Eukaryota > Metazoa > Chordata > Lepidosauria > Squamata > Lacertidae > Podarcis > Podarcis raffonei. The sequence goes on along the minus strand of NC_070603.1, from coordinate 61,468,149 downwards.
ATGGTGTATTGGTTTTGGCTTAGCTGCCGAATGTTTGTTATCACAGATAGCTTGGATATATATTTGTATATTTGTTTCGGAGCCTTACCACACAGAAACCAGGTCCTTGCTTCTTTGCCACAGCTGATAAATGGGAGTAGAAATTTATTTGCTCTGTATGATAGCATCCCTCCCTAGAGGCTTGTATGTGGTTACAACTTTACAGCTTCCAGACAAATCTGACATAGAGCCAAAGGCCCAACAGTAGTTTGGCTTGCTTGAGGGAGCTTTGTGCTGGCTATCGAAATGAAAATTTTAAAAACTTTATTTTATTTTTTAAAAAACCTATACTGTATAGTGAAACCCTCACTACAGCACTTTCAAGCCAGGACATTTTGCCAACTTCAGCACAGAACAGCAGCTGAGTTATTAGTTATTGTCATAATTAAGTCAATTCACAATCCACTGGACCCTTAACTCTTTTACCTTGCAAAATAATTTATGAACTGTGATACTCGTGGACCAGACCTCTGGAGTGTGATACTGTTGGACAGGTAACAAAAACATTTTTTGCTGTTTTCCATTGATAATTGTTTCTTCTTTTTATCTGCAAAATTACATTGGGGTTCAAGCCAACCAAGTGGACAAGTGGTGGAGTAGATAACCATAAAGGAACAGGGTTTTCACCTTCACCCCATGGCACAGAGTAGGAAAGGAAGGGCAACAGTCCTTTCATTTGGTACAGGGTTTGCAGAAAGAGGTGAGGAAGCAGCAGCACAGCTTCCTCTTGTCTCAGGCACTCTGTACAAAATTTCAAGGTTGAACTCCTGTCTGATTCATATATGTGCAGCAGTTATGGAAAGGCAACCATCTTAGCAACGTCTGTTGAGATATTTCTTCACTCAAGAGAGGGTAGGAAGCCATTTAAAGGAAGAGCCTGTGACTTTTCATGATGCCTGCCATTGGGCAGAAAGGAGAAGTAGCTGCTGCAGTTCGTTCTTTCAAGGTTGGCCCCTACTTCCCACTTAAACCCCTGCCTGAACTGGAGTGGCGAGACACAGTGCCCAATCCTATCACTGTAATAATAGAGGGGGAAACATGATTTCCTTACATCCAAGGTGGCCCTTACCCAATAAGTTGACTGATGATGTAGGAAGTTCACCACCTGAATGGTTGACCTGTGTGGAACTTACTTCCATGTAAATATAGCGAAAACTGAACTGTAAACTATCCGTTACCAGCCATTTTGTGCCAGGTATAATCTGGCATCAGATTTCCTGTATATTTTGTCTTATGTTGTCAGGTGCTGTTGTGGTTGCTCGAGAGTAAGGCAGGACTCCGACCTGTCTTTTACAGGCTTTATTTTGGTGCAAACTATTTACAGTCAAGAGCATCATAAGTTCATGTCTGGCTCAATTGCTAGCAGAATCCGGGAGTGGTCTGTTCTTGTAGCTCCCCCAACATAAAATTTTCATCACTCCCAGCCTTTTCTGCCCCTCCCTGTGCCTCAAACTACTTCGCATGAAGGGCAAGGGCAGGGGTGTGCTTCCCTCCTCTCCAGCTTGCTCAGGCGTGGTGTTAAGGCTCTTTCTAGCATCCTCTGGTCCTTGCACCTCTTCTCCACTGGAGGTGGGGCTTTCCTCCTCGCCGGAAGAGGAACTGCTTCACAAGATTTTCAGAGGCTCCCTGTAACACAACTCCCCCTCTATCTCTTGCCTCTGAGCCAATGGCAGTTCCCTGACATATGTTAACATTTTAGTTATTTTTGTTTGCAAAATATCTTTAAATCTCAAAATCTCTTGAATCAATTGTACTGTTAGCCCCAATCACTGATGGATCTTTTTTCTCTCTCCAGAATTTCTGTAATGACATACACATACAAAATTCAGACACTAGGAGTTTCTTCAGGCCCAGCCCAATGTATTTCTTCCTCTGTTTGTATTTTCATTGTGTCGTTGACCTTCATTTCTAAACAGGAAAAGTTCATTGATTCTGAAGGTCTTTCCCCTGCAGTGTGTATATAGCAAGAAACTCAAATATATTGAGTCACTTGATTCTACATGATCCGTTTTATGTATTTCTGGTAGTAATTTGGTTGCTTCATTTAATTGTTTCCACATGTCTGTCTCATGAGAGCAGTCACTGTGCACTTCGTGGTATTGGCTAGTAAACTGCAGTGTTCACTTTGCTAATAGGCTTTATGGGGTAGCCTCTTTTGAAAGAGGCTGCTCTTTAAAATCAATTGGTTTTACAATTGGACTATGACTTCAAGATGCTTAAAAGTGACCACTTGGAAAACCTGGTCTTCTCCAACCTTCTATGATGTGCCTCTGCATGAAAGTAGTTTCCTTGCTTGCCTTGCAACAGTTCACTAACGCTCTCAACAGTTCACTAATGCACTGTCTATACTTGCTTTCAAACTATCCTGCAAAACACTGGGTTTCTTTGCAACCTTATTGAGGGCTTCTCAATTAGAAGATTAGTAACATTTATTTATTTATTACATTTTTGCCCCCTCTTCTCCCCAGGAGTTCCTCCCCCCTCTCCAGTTTACACTCACAGCAAAACTTCGTAGGCTGAGACACCATGACTGGCCCAAGATTACACAGCATACCCTCTGACATTTCTCCAGTGAAAATAGGGACATCCTATCATACTCTCCAACATTTTTCCAATGAAAATAGCGACATCCTAATGATCCTAAGGACATTCTGGGATCAAAGCAGAAACCAGGATGGCTTCTCTGAATCAGGGTCGCCCCTGGAAAATAGTGACACCTGGAGGGTCTGCCATAGCTGAATTGGGATTTGTATCTTAGTCCAGATGTGGAAGCCTCTGAGAACCTTAAAATCCACTCCTGATTGTTCCTTGGCAAGCGAAGGATGCTAGGGGTGCTGATCAGCTAATTGGCGCTAACCACAAGTCCCAGTGGGATGGGATGCAATACAGAATTTCGCAGCAGGCGCTCCATAGCACATCCAGCCCTACCAGTGCTTGCTGTGCTGTATCATTGGTGATGACAGTAATGGGCAGGGCTGCATTGTGAAATTCCCAGTGGGAAAACTCTGTAGTGTATTTGAACTCTCTGGGATGTGCTGATATATGTGCAAGTACAAATATTCATTGGCAACTTGAATTCAAGCCGGCAGTGCAAATGATGATTCTCTGCAGGCATGACTCAAGCTGCACCTACAAAGGAAAAATGTCCCTTTATCTCACAGCTTGGATTCAAGTCAGCAATGAAAATAATCTTTGTAGGCACAGCTTGATATTGCCAGTATCTTAGATCCAACAAAAAGGAACTCTGGTCTTGAAGAAGATGGAGATTTCGGCAGATAGTATTTATATTAATACTCTGCATGGATTAAATATAAATGTACCATACAGGAATTCGAGAAAATAAACAGCATTTATAGTTGCTCAAATGTACAGCAAACCCCCCGCTCCCCAGCCATTCAGAAAGGTTAATTATTTCCAGCACTGCTGTTGTTTTAACAACTTTCCACAAAATATTCCCAGGACAAAACTATCTAACAAGTCTCAGCAGATGTTTGTCTTGTCCCAAAGTACGATTACAAAAGTATATAAAGAAGAATGTAAGCAAGTGAAAATCATGAATAAAACTTGGATTTTAATAAATAATAATAATAATAATAATAATAATAATAATAATAATAATAATGTAACATAGTGCTCTTCAGGTTTTTTTTTGTTTTATCTTTGTCACATGGTGGCCATAAATTTTACAAATCTCTCAGAATAGCTTGCGCTGGTAGCAGTCGTTGTTACAGGGAGGAAAAAACGAAGGTCACAGTTGTGCTTTAACTCCTGGGACCATTAGAAAGGATGTATTTATATATACAGGACTCTCTTTGGAATGAAGCTCCCATTCATAGTATTTACATGATCATAGAAAAATAAGGAAACGCTCTCCTTGCTCTGAGTGTCTCAGTATCTTAAGATTACTGCACACTGGGTGAGTTGGAAGTAGGTGATCTTCCTGAAAGGCAGGTCACAAGCACAATCCCGTGTATACTCTTTCATACATTATATTTGTATTCAGCACATGTTAAAGACTTTTTTGGTGTATCCATTGAAATAGCTATATGTCAATTTTAAAAAAAGTACAAGTATGTAAATTAGGGAGCAAATTTACTTAGGTACTTAAAGCATTATTAATCCTGCTCTTTAAACTTACTACTACTACTACTACTACTACTACTAATAATAATAATAATAATAATAATAGTGGATACAGTTTTAGGAGATAAGTGCAATGAGTGAGTCAGTTCTGACTGGAGATGATCAAGCCCATAGGGTTTGGTATATGTCAGGCATTCCCCACAATGTCTGCAGGCACTAAGAAATTTCACTTTGGTAGATGCACACTTTTTACGCCTGAAAGGCAGAAACAGGAACTGTGAATGTTTGTTTGCTTGTTAGTTATTTTAAATAGATTTGTATTTAAATGACATCAAGCCAAATAAGTGTGAGCTCCATAACAAGTCTGCATAGCCACATGTTTTCCTCGTTGCAACTCTTCAGTCCCTATCCTTGTTTCTCTTGATTGTTTATCTGAGCCGTACTTCCAGCGTACACAAAGCCAAGCTTTCTTAAATGCTAGCAGGACTGTGTTCCAAGGCTTCAAACTCTTTGGAAAGAATTCTCTCATCTCATCACTTATGCTCTCTCTCAAGTTCCATCATGTTATATGTTCAACAGATACAAAGTCATATTTCATTTTCTAAAATTGGGAATGGAAAATTCCTGTTCCGGTCCTGTCATCTAGCCATCCTCTGAAGAACAAATATGGTTCAGTAGCTAGGAGCCAGGACACAAAAAAAATATGACTGAACTATTTAGTATTGGTTTACTGAATAAGTCGGTTTTTACAGAATAGTATTTGTTTACTGTTTTAACTGCTGCTTGCTTGCATTTTTGGATGAGGTCATTTAAATTGTTGTTCAATTTTGATTTCAATCCACCATCTTTGTAATTTTGAGAATTTTTAATTCATTAAATGGGGTGTACATTTTTAATTAATTAAGCAGGGTGTACATTGATAAATAGATTTGTACCAAGAAGTCTAAAGGGCATTGTTTTCTCAGGCAGCATGTAGTCTTTCAGCTACATGCAAACACCATGAAGAAGAATCTCATAAAGTGTTTGTGGCGTGATCAGGGCCAGTTAATATGTTCTAAAATCCTCCACATGGAGAGATGCAGCCACATAGAGGAGGTAACATATAAACTGGTGTGGCCATATTGTATCTGTTATCACTTGTCCATCCTAATGAGGTGGGTAAATTGGTTACATAGATGGGCAAGTCGCTGTCTTTTAGCTTTATTCCTCCTCTGTGAAACAGGAATAATAGTGACTTATGTTTCCTTCTTTCTTAGTAAGTGATATGCGGTGGAAGTCTATACACGACTAATCAGAAGCATGTTTCATTAAATTTAACAAAGATAGAATTGCAACCAAAGATGGCCAGTTTTTGAAGTGCTGTAACCATGGTACTAAGTTAGCACTAGCAATTCTAGATGGGCATTTGGCCTGATCCAGTAGCCTCTTCTTACATTCTTAGGTTCTTTGTTTCACAATATATTGCTGTCATGTTCTTATTTTGCCCTGTAAAGCATTCCTGTTTCTCTGCCAGTTTATCTCATGGTACATTATGTAGAAATTTTACTTGTCACCTAATTCATACATCACTTAGGCAGTATAGGTCATAAAATATATCCTGGAGAGCATATAAATTTCTCTTAAGAGGAATAAATGAAGACTTGTGATTTTCTGACCAATAACTTGTAACTAAGCCAAACCACAAAGTCTTTGTACTGGTCAACTTGAGAAGTAAAACCAATTCATCCTTCCATTAAGTTTCATACCTCAGGACATGTTAGGGTTCCGGCATGGAGCCTCCTGGTTTTGTAAGTACGTGAAAACTTGGACGGAAAGGGACAGTCTTGACTTCCTAGGCTCCATGCCCCAAGTAGTCTATTGGTTTTTCCAGGTCAGGATTTGATTATAAATAGTTCCAAGTAAAGCCTAGATCTTTGGCTAGATGACATCAAGATTCTGGCCTTGTCTATATGAATCTCTACTTTCCCTTTAGAATACCCACAGCTAGAGTCCAGATTGTCTTCTGGTCTGCCACATCCCAACACCCACACACCCACCAGCACATCAATGTCATCCAGCTCCCTTGTTCTTATGCCTGCTTGCCTTTCAACTTGCTGCTTCCCATCATCTTTGTTCTAGTAAACTGCTTGGCTCAACTGTATTCCCTGGTCTGTGACTGATCCTGCTTTGAGATTTACCCTATTATGCAATGTTTGGCTTAGGCAGCTCTTCCTCTGCCTTTCAATAAGGTCTGATCTATTGCAGTCTCTGCTTCCTGGATCCATACTTTCCACACACTGTGTGTTTGCCTTTGGCCCAGCTCTGACAGTACGTAAGATCACATCATGGTTACCATTTAACACATTTTCACAGTGTACTCAAAACCCTTCAGGTCTGCATTAATTCACCCATCATTAGCACCATCACCCAATTACTTTCAGACTTCAGTACTGTGCATAGAAAGGAAGGAATATTTCAAACTTTTTTTTACCAGTCATTCAATTAAAAGATGCTATGCAATAATTTATATTTGTTGAGCCATCCGCTATTATTGATACGGTTATTACTGTAGAAAACAGCTCTCTCAAAGCATTATGCAGTGGACACTCGGGTTGCGAACGTGATCTGTGCGGGAGGCACGTTCACAGCCCGCAGCGTCCGCAACCCGCAGTGCTGTGTCTGCGCACGCATGGGTTGTGCTTCGGCGCTTCTGCACATGCTCAAAGAGTGATTTAGTGTTTTTGCGCGAGCGCCAAAACCTGGAAGTAACCCGTTCTGGTACTTCCGGGTTTCGGCACATCTGTAACCCAAAAACGCACAACCTGAAGCATCTGCAACCCGAGGTATGACTGTAACAGCCTCCCACCCAAGTAGCATCATGTGAAGGAGAACAGGGACAAGCATGCTAAGATACACCTTCAGCCCTGTCACCCATTGTGGCGTTCGTACGGAGCCCCCGGTCGTCTCACGAACTATTGACCCGTACACCACTAATCCGCTGCCACCAACCAGGTCCTCCCTGGTAAAATCACTTCAGTCTCAGTCAGCTTTTCAATTAATAAAGAAGAGTGTATTTTATTTCAGGCATAAAACAAAACTTTTACAGCATTCCAAACGGTGTTCCTCTTTCCTTTCTTAATCTTATGTTCCCCTCTCTATCTCTGCTACCTCCCCACACTCAAGGACCAACTGCCCTAACTGTCTCTCTATTACCAACTGCCTTTCCCAACCAGCCAACCCATGAAACCCAACCAACTGCCTACCAACAACTCCCAACAAACTCCCCCCGGAACTCCTCTCAGAACTAGTTTTATAGACCCGCTGACTCCACCCCCTGGGTCCTGTCTGTGCAACCTATTTAACTATTTCCCCTCCAGCACTCTCTCATATATGTTAACGTCACACCCATCACTACTTGTCAAGCAGGGAGCTTCATGTACTTATGGAGACTCACTACATGATTTAGAATGCTGGAATATCAGTTTTCTAGATTGTTCAGGAATCTGCATGAATACGGGGTTTCTGATGTGCCCCTTCCAACTTGTGGAGGCTACCGGGGTAGCACCAGCAGTGGGTAGAGTCTCCCTCCCACGTAGTCATCTTCACATGGGAGATGATAGTGCTGGATGTGAGCTAATAAGGTTAATTACTTTGTCATTTAACTCTCCAGATTGCACTCACTGTTTAATGTAATGTTAAAATGTGATATGCCTCCCAGCGCTCCAGGTTTCTCATTAGTTACTGTTGGGGTTGGCAATTCAATTTGGCTGAAGATTTTGAACATGAGTGGCATTTGATTGCAGTGGTGCTGATTAGAAAATAGCTAGGTTCTGTTAACAACATCAAGAATAGTTTATTTCTACCCCACTCTTCTGCATTTGTACTTGGAATAATTTACAACTAATACATAAAAGGCAAGAACGGGCCTTTTCTGCAGTGGCTCCCCATTTGTATAATGCTTCATTAGGCATGATGCAAAAACATTCGTTTTTAACCAGGCCTTTGGTTGATTTGATTGACATCCTATGCCCTTTTAAAATGTGTTGGGGGGAGTTATTGGGTTGTTGTTGTTCTTATTTTGATTATGTATTTTGTGGTTTTATATTCTGATTTTATTCTGTGAACCTCCCTGAGACGTGAAATACCATTAGAGGGTATTCAACACTGATATAATATGAGGACAGTATTGTAGACATGTCATGGTAAAAGGTATATGGTGAAATCAATTGCTAGTCATCCTCAGAGTAGACCTGTTGAAATCAATGGACCTGGACCCATAGAATATACTGAGAAGCTTGACTGAAGGCTTTAAAAGAAGACTATACAATAGAATGTGCCTCACAAAAAATACCTAACTTGTTTTGAAATGCACTGTACTGAAATACAATGCCTGCTTATGGATGATGAAATGATGCCCCCCTTCCAATTATGTTGTAAAACTTAGTGTGTGTGTTTCAGATTTTCTTCACTTAATCACAGCTGCAAGTATTTCATAGCCAAGTCCAAGAAAATGTCCAGCAACATGGGTTCCTTGTGTTAATGTGGGTGATCATTAACAAAATAATTCTGGAAATGCAGGGAACTAATTAATCTTTGAAATTAATTTTTCCCCCTGTAGAGGTTATTTTCATAATGAAAGAAAGTGGTTATGTGATGTAACACATGTCAGCTCCACTTGCCAGCTAATTATAGTGCTGACCCAAGAGCCTAATGATGGCCAATGCAAATGTTTTTATTTTTTTTAGTTGCAAATTGTTAGGCCTGTTGAAATTATGAGCTTGGTTTAAGACATGAAACTACAGTGGTACCTCGGGTTAAGTACTTAATTCGTTCCGGAGGTCTGTTCTTAACCTGAAACTGTTCTTAACCTGAAGCACCACTTTAGCTAATGGGGCCTCCCGCTGCTGCTGCGCCACCGGAGCACAATTTCTGTTCTCATCCTGAAGCAAAGTTCTTAACCTGAAGCACTATTTCTGGGTTAGCGGAGTCTGTAACCTGAAGCGTATGTAACCTGAAGCGTATGTAACCCAGGGTACCACTGTATTTTGATTTTATGACATTTGAGACTGCAATCCTAACACTACTTATGTGGGAGGAAGACCAGTTTGAACAGTAGAACTTGCTTCTGTGTAGACATGGCTGTTGGATTTGCGTTGCATTCAGTGTAGTGCTAAGCAAAACATTCCATCAGCACAAGGATTTCTCTTTGCACAATAGAACATTCTCTAATGTATCTGCTTGTGTACAATCCCTAGAAATGAAAGCAGTGTTCTCCAGCTCAGATCTCTACATATACAAAACACATTTCCTTGTATAAGAAAGCCTTTTAATTTCTGGTCTAGACTGAACTTGCTGTGCTTCCATCTACCTTTAGACATAAAAAGCCATAGTTTCCTGCATAAGGAGACCATCATCAATTCATGAACCCCCCCCCCGTACCCAATGTATGGAAGTGTTGTTATGATGTGCAAAAGGTTGGATCCACACTAAACATGAGCAGAATTCTTCTCTTGGGAAACACAAGTGGCAACTGGGAAACACAAGAGGCAATTTTGATTAATTCACCCTACAACCTACCACCCTTTAAAAAAGGATTGGATAATGTTTTGGAGCAGCATGGGAGGCAGGGTTGGAGACTGCAGGGAATACTGGTGAAAATTGCATCACTCTCCCTTCCTCAAGCAGTAGCCCCTGCAGGATCCAAGTCTGCATTCAAACACATTAGCTTTAATAAAAGGCTATTTAACTGGGGCTGGTTTCCCACAGCACCCTGAGCTGTGGCTCTTCAGCAGCAGCAGCGTAAGTGATCTGGGGATCAGACAGTAAGGCACAGTGAAGTCAGTGGATTCTGTAATGTGCCTGTGATTATTAATTCCATTCTTCAGGTTGATGATGGTATTAAAAGAGGCTTTAAAATAGGTTTAGTGTTTGAAGATACTTGCATAAACAAACAAAAGCATGTTTCTCATTTTATATTGTTTTCCAGGGAGTTCAGTTTTTCTTTAATTTTTCCCACATTCCCCCCCTCCTTTAATCCTTCTGGTTTTGATCATGTAGGAAATGGAGCATGAAGAAGCTAAAAGAGAAAGAAAAGAGAGTGTAAAATGCCTCTTTTAAATAGGAGTGAAATGTGGATTCCATTAGTCTCTTCAAACTAAATGCTCACCTCTGTGTTGGGCAGGGGTCTTTGTGGGGATATAGCAAACTGAGCTGGGGTATGAAGAGTCCGCCCTTATTGGCGAAACAAATATTAGCGCTCCAGAGGTTTCACTTTATTGTGCTTGACTGCGAGCCAATTTAAATATACAAAAAAATAGTTCAAGGTAAAGTCTTCTTTAGAAAGTACCACTTTAGACTTCAGATGGGGGGCTATTAGCATGAGAGAGAGAGAAGGCTGAAGCCATTGTCTTTGATTTATTAGCTGCAAAGTAGTCCAAACATGTGATCCACCACCTGTAGTGTCCAAAAAAGACACATATGTATACTGTGTCTTCCTTTGTAGGTAAAATCTCACACATGAAGATACGAGAGATACCTAGGAAGCCTTTCCAAGAGGGAACTGATTCCAGCTGAATTTTTCCTTCTGTGTGGGGCAAGGAAAAGATACATTCTACCAGCTTCTTGGTTAACGTATATATAAGCAGCTCTTGTGGCATGCAGGTTGAAAGCTTAACAAACTAGAAGTAGGATGGTCACCTGCCCTATTTAATCTGGCCCCAAAATGGTATTTTTTTGACCCTACATTCTTCCAGCTTCACCCTTAGGAGTCAAATATGTTCTGTCCTTTCTAATGGTTCAGCACTCATACCGTGAAGTAGCCTTACTATTTTCTTTTTGGGGAGGTATTTTTCTTTTCTTTCTAAACCTTCTATACTAATTTTCTTAACACTACATGATATCACACTAAGAACTGATGCTACAGTGTGAAATACCTGTATGTTGTACTGTTCGTGCTTTGGAGGAGAGCAGTTCTCACACAATTTGTCATCCTCAGAATGAACATTTATATGGTAGGAAAATACTCTCTGTTCTCTGTAATTAATGCTAAATGTGTTGTGTTTTGTTTTTCAGGTCCTCCAGTAAGTACATGGATGTTACTCTTGATCATGAGTCAACAAAGTTAAGGCATTTATTTTCCTTTCTGTGTCATTTCACGGGAACAGTACTTTTGGTAGAGGTGTGTCTAGGGCATAAATTGGTACCAGATGCTGCTTTCCCCTGTGCTTGTTATAGGAATGTTTGGGAAATGCTTTTTTCACTCTCTGCCTACATGGCTTTTTGACCATTTTAAATCTAGTAAAAACATTTTTTCAAACATCTTTTTGTAGGTCTCAAAAATAAATGAACAATATGCCTGCTTTATGCTTGTATTATTTATTGCAAATGTTAAATTGCCTCACCAGCTCCCAGCAGCCTCTAACATGTCTGAGGGGTGGTTGCTACTGATGCTGATGGCACAAAGCTGTGACTAAATGCACCACATTGCGGCTGGGGAGCTGCGCAATTGAGGTTATTCAGAAAGTTGTAAACACTGCAGGCCCAGAACTTACTCAAAAAAAGTTTTAAACCAGTGTTGCAAATGTGTTTTAATGGGACAGTCATCTAAATCCTAGCTCTGCTTTCCATTCCTACCTACACTCTTCACCCTTACACGTGCTGCCTTAGCAATTACATGAAGAGAGACCAGTTATATGCTCTATAACTTTAAAGCACATTTGAAACGCATTTCCCCCCCTCAAAGAATTCCAGACACTGTAGTTTAAGAGTTCCTGGAAATCGTAACTGTCTGAGGGATTGACTACAGTGCCCTGATTTTGTGTGTGTGTGTTTCGGGGGGGTGCTTTGTACATGCTTTAAAGGTATATTCTGACATCCAGCCAGGCACAGTGTACTTCAGCAGCACAAAGGCAAGTGGGAGGCAGCTATAGTGGGGGAAGAGGAGGCAGAGCTGGCCTCCCCATGAGACAGGGTGAAGTGCCCACCTCAGGCAGTGGAAGTGCAAGAGGTGATGCTCCGCCTGCTCCGCCACTTCTGCTGCCAAGAGGGAGGCGTTCTGGCATGCACTGTTTCCACTCATCTTCCCCACCTAAAGGTGGAGAAGCTGAGTGAGCAGCAACCGTGTAAGATTGCCCCAGCTCCCACCAAGTTTGGTGAAAGCCAGGGCTCTACCACACTGCCAAGCAGCTCCCTCAGCTGCAGGGAAGCTGAGCGGCAGCACTTTATATAATAATAATTTATTATTTGTAACCCCTCCCCATCTAGCTGGGTCTCCCCAGCCACTCTGGGCGGCTTCCAACAAAGATTAAAAATACATTAAAATGTCACACATTAAAAACTTCCCTGAACAGGGCTGCCTTCAGATGTCTTCTCAATGCCAGGTAGTTGTTTATCTCTTTGACATCTGATGGGAGGGCGTTCCACAGGGTGGGTGCCACTACCAAGAAGGCCCTCTGCCTGGTTCCCTGTAGCTTTGCTTCTCGCAATGAGGGAACCGCCAGAAGGCCCTCGGCGCTGGACCTCAGCGTCCGGGCAGAACGATGGGGGTGGAGATGCTCCTTCAGGTATACTGGGCCGAGGCCATTTAGGAGCACCCTGGCTCCTGACGGATTCGGTGAGAGCTGGGGCATTCCTGTGTGCCATGTTGCCCATCTGCTCTGCTTCCCTACAGCGGGAAGCCAAGCAGCAACTCTTTGAGCAGCAGTTTGGCGAGAGCCAGAGTGTGGCAGCAGCGGAAGTGGGGGCACAGCACAGGGGCAGGAGGCGGCAATTCCTGTTTCACCTCAGGAGAGGAAGGGTGCCTTGCATGGGTGATCTACCTAGCTTTTCATTTTACCCATTAAGTTTGGTTGGGTGTGATTTGTCAAAGGGTCCAAGGGAAACACTGTGTCAGGCTGTGAAGCTGCTTTGAATAACTTTGCTCTCTGTGGTTTCATCAGCTGGGCTCATAAAAGTTGTATAGAGAGGTTCCTTCAAATTAGTCAGTTCCCTCTCAAATATAAGAGCAAATACAAATAAATATTTAAATTTATTTAGCGTCTGGTAGTAAAACAAACAACCAAAATCTATCAAGTAAGAAAATACATATTTGGAGCTCTGTTGAATTCTGCCACTTGTGGCAATTTCACAAAAGTGGTAGTAAGTGTGTTTTTAGTTTAATAATCACTTGTGAAGCTTTTGTGCCCCATTTCTCATCTTTCTTAGCACTTGCCTGCAATTGTGAATGGTGGAAATGCAATTTAGTATCCTTAAGACTCAGAAAATGCTTTCCATATAATATTTAAAATGTAACATAAAAAACCCCACTTCTGTATCCCCTGCATAAACATCCTTCTAATACAGCATTGGCTAATATAAATTTTAAATTGTTTGAGGTTGGATTTGAGGTTTCAGATATTTAATTTATCAAAGTGCCAGTTTTGAAATTTGCTGTTGTATCTTGAACATTAGGCATGCCGTGCAATAGGAGTTTAAACTTTTTTTTTCCTTCTTGAGTTTGCTGCAGAAAAATTGGAGGTTGTAGAAAACTTGTTCTTGCTGTGCTTTGTTATCCTGCATGAGCATTAAGCCAGTGATGGATGTTATAAAGAAAATTCATGAGAAACATATTTTAGTGGTATATTTTATTCTACTGGATTCTTTGAAACAGATCTGCTCAAAGTACTCTCCAGTTCAGGCTTTAAAATATAGATACTGCACTAATCTACCGGTTTCATGGAATTTGTGGGTCACTGGTAATTATTAGTAGAATTTGACTATGGCAGTGGGAGCCCATTTTAAAACCATTGCACTGAGGATTTATGCTGGGCTATATGACAGCTTGGCACTCTGTTTAGAGTCTTTTAGCCAATTCTGCAGGAACTGCTACAATAGAATTTGCAATGTGTGCTCACTGATAATTCATGAGAGACAAAGTGTGGCCAACTTGTTTATAGTAACTTTTCACTGGATTTTTTTAAAATCATGGAGATAATTAAATGTTGTTGCTTGCCATACCTCATAATATTATAACTGAAAATGTAACCTTAATGGGTTCCAATTTAGCTATCAATAACACATGTGAATTATCATGGTGTGTTTCCATGAGGAGCTTCATAGATGTTAAAAGGACTGTACTTGGTTGCTTTAGATTGCATCCATTGCTACTTGCAAGACCAGACCCTGATACTCCTTCCACTGTGCAGTTTGTTTACTTTTTAAATTGGACTGTTCATGCAAGATTTATTCCATTTTTGCATCCAATCAGTTTCATTTGGAACTGATGTACTATGACTGAATTGCAAATATGCCTTTTTCACCTAAATAAGGTTTTTATTTACTTCCGTATAATACTTTTTCATAGTTGCATAGCATAGTTTCTTTCTAAGCCTTAACTACAACAATGACAAAGTCCTTCTACTGTCCACAATATTTTTGTATTTGGACAGCATTACATTTAAGACAATTGGTTTCTTCTGAGTATGCCCCCCTTTATTTTCTTTCTTCAGCCATAAGGAATTCATTACTACACATACCATAAAGCATCATACTATGCCGAAAATTCATTCTTCACTCCCTATGCCACCAAAGCTGCTTGTTACTTTTCAGTTGCCATAAATTGGGTTCACATATTAAATATTAAACTTTGTGGTTCAGTATTTATGGCTACTAGATGACTGACCATCCTGTCTGCAGAATGAGTATGCTGTTCAAAAGTGCTTCAAAAGAGCTGGTTACAGAGGATATTAAAGTCACATGCTGAGTAGGTAATTTCTGCAGCCTGAATAATATATTTACCATGCTCTCATAATTTAGCACCAACCATACAAAATATTATAAAACACTCTGTATGGTAAGGTAGAGAGTATGGAGGGTCACTGACACAGGAGAGTTCTGAACTGCATAGTACATACTGAGTCCATTATTATTGGGTTTTCAGTATTATTATTACAATTACCACTACTACTATTACTACTACCTCTACTACTGTTACAGAAATGGGTAGGCCTGTTGGCCCTAGGCACTCCCTCTGGTAGTGAGAGGTGGACATATGTCTCTCATTTTAGAGGTGACATGAACAAAGCAGGTGAAAAAAGATAAAATAAGTGGAGAGACATATTCTTTCTCCTTTTTCACCTTCATCTACCAATTGTCATCTCTAAACCTTCCTTTCTTATGAGGAGTTCCTCTAATCTGAATGTCACCCATTGTAAGAAGAAGTGAGCCAGCTTGAAAAGGTACTGTAAGGAGTGCATGGATTGCCTCTGCCCCAGATAATCTTCAGATATCTAGAACCAATCCTATATTTCGTTCTGAGTTCCTATTTTGCTAAGCAAAATTATCGCAATGGGTCAGTTTGGTGTGAGGAGAATTTTGAATGGATCAAAGTGCTCCATTATTTAAAGCCGTTGTTTCTTATTAAGCATTTCAGCTATGGAACCAGGCAGAAACTTTAAAAAATTGGAAGAACATTTGTCTGAAGGTGTAAACTGAGTTACTGTTGTCCAGATATCATTCAGTGATCCAGATGCCAAATATATATTAAACTTATGCCCATAAAAATACTTGCATATTCCCCTTCGGCTCATGACCTTCTCAAGGGTTGTAATAGAAGAGGCATGAACTTCGCAGCATAGAATTAAAGAGTGTGTCAGCTAATACATTTTTATGCCACTACTGCATGTATATATAAATAATATAGGTTTATGCCTCTGTTATATGTACACACTGCATAGTGTAACCTGACCCTGCTGTACAGATGCAGCTCTTGCTGCCTTACATTTGCAGAAAAGAATTTATATCTCTGGTTGGAAGCAACATTAGGCAATGGGCCAGCCTAAGGCAAAGCAAAGGGGTCAAGGAAGCAAGCTGCTCTTCCTCTCCCTCTGAGAAGGACTCATCTCCCCCCAGCTGATGTCCACTTGTAGCTCAAAAAGAAGAAAAAGCAGGGAGGCAAAATTCACCCATGTACTCTAATTGCACTCTAAGTTCGCCATGAGTATTCCAATTGCACTTGAACAGCATGACCATAGAGCTACAGAATCAAATATTTGGCTACAATTGTTTTTTAACAATGAAGGTGATTGTGTGTGATCCTAGTGACTTGAACATGGTGATGCGTTAAGGACTACAAAATCAAGTGGGATCATGAGGGCATGTTTGGGGAAAGCACCACATGCATTAACTAACAGAGACACTTGAAGGTTACTTTTCAGCTGAATTTTGGGTTTTTACACTGCTTTCAGTTCTTAGATATACTGTATCAAGTATCCCCTGTTAGTAGAAAAATTACTCTTAGAAAAAGTTGTTCTATGTGGACTAATGCAGATTAATGCAGTGTTGGGTCTAAGCCTGCAGGACGAGAGTTTAAATCTTTGCTGGTATTCAACTAAGTTTTACTCAGTGTAGACCCATTGAAATTAGAGAACATGACTAAGTCCATTAATTTCAATAGGTGCACTCTGAGTAAAACTTAGCTGAATACTACCCATAATGGAGAATGGTCTTAGGCAGATCACAATCTGACAACCCAGTCTACCTCATATGGTTGTTGCACAGATAAAAATTAAAAAAGGATATACTATACCCAGACATGAGCTCTGTTCTGCTCTCCTGCTGCTCAGGGGACAGGAGTTGTCCCCTGCAGAGCTTCTGTTCCCTTTCAGATCAACCCCTGACTTTTTATATTCTATGATGCCTTGCTGTTGTTAAGTGCAATTGACTGATCTTATTGTTTTCCTTATTTAATATCACAGGGGCAGTCAGGACGAGTTGGTTACCCGGTAACTTTGCCTTTCCCTTTATTTTGTAATCTTTTCTCCAAACTGCACATCATTCTGAACCTCAGTCTTTTTACTATCCCTGTCAGCACACACTCTCTCTCCCTCCCCTCCCCCTTCCCCCTTCAATCATTATCATAGTTTTAAGGTTTTAATATTAAATCTTTGAAGAGATGTTTCCAAATGCATTGGTAGCAATTTATTTAATTGGCATTAGTGGATGAGCAACTAGAATGCAGGTTGGCAGTCTTGGATCTCATCCAAAGCTACATGAAACACCCACGTGCACAGACTTCCACCTTCTGTCCAGTGTAAGGGGGAAGGCATGTGCATGCAACAGAATATGCATCTTAGAAAAACAGAATAAGCATTCTCAAAGTCTTCATTCACACAGGAATTACAAGCCTGTTTGGCTCGGTTTGTTTGTTTGTTTTTAGGAAGGCCAGTGCTGAAACAGATTTCCATTGAGATATCTCAGCGTTTGCTTAATTGTAAACAGAGAAAGGCTTATATTTAGTTGTGATCTACAGATTATTACAGTACAGCAAATGCACAGTTATTTATCTGGCTGTTAAAGAAAAGAACAGCTGGGGTGTTTTTGAAGTCATTTGCATGAATATGTGTTAGGGCTAGTATCTGGGATCTGCCTTGCTGCAAGATCAGTTGATAGGCATTTGTTACGTATTGTCTACTCCAGATATATTCTCTCAAATCTTGCTTCTATTGCTGGAACATCATCATTATTATTATTATTATTATTATTATTATTATTATTATTATTATTATTTCCAGCATGTAATGTACCATAGTTGTATCTGGGGAAATGCAATTTGTTTTCCAGATAACACATCCATCGTTGCTGTTTTTACTGTGTGAAATGTGGTTGCATGGCTATCACGAATACCTATTTGATAATGCTGTGATAGAAATGATAAAGGTGTCTTAAGTCCTTCCCAGTACCTGTGCAATTTTTATGACTGTTTGTTTAGTTTTATTTAATAACTTTTTCAGCTTTAGGGTGCAGTTCCAAGTGCATTTTACCTGAAAGTAGCTCCAGGTTATCTCTGCCTGATTTCTGAGTTGATTATACGATTGCACTATTAGAGGCAGACACGTTTGTCATTTTAGTACTCCAGTATGACAACATCATGTAGCAATAAAAAAGTCTGTTGAAGCAAACATTAGCAAGGTTACTTCCTTTTTACATACCTGCATGCCATTTTTTAAGGTTAAAATCAGACTGTGGTGTATTCTTCCTCTGTAAACACTGTACAAATACACTACTTTTGTTTGAGGGTTTTTAAAGAACAAGTGGCATGCTCCTAGCTCTTTTTCCCATTCATTACATTGGCATAGCATGAGAAGCAATTAAGTGTAGCAATTAATTACTGATAATGTGAGTTGTGGGTGGGTGGGTGTGGTCCTAAGAGGAGAAACACTTCTGGTGATGTCTGTATTAAAGACAAATATAGAGCATAAATGAGCATTCTAGATAAGAGAAAAGTTGGACCAGCTATAGAAGTAGCAAAGATTTACCTACTGGGTGGAGTTCTGCGAAGGGCAAAAGCAAAAAATAGGTACCAACTTGTGTAAAAACCTTCTTGGCTTTCAGGCACTAAGAATGTAATTTATTAAAGATTAGGCAAACAGGGTTTGTTCTAAGTGGTCTGCTTAAATATAGTCGCTAGGAATTTGAATGCTCATTTATGAATTAGCATGGGCCGTAGAAATACTCTTACTGACTACTCTAATCGTGTGTGTGTGTGTGTGTGTGTGTGTGTGTTTTTAAAAAAAGCTTATTTCTTGCAGTCTTAGCTCTATTTTTAGTCACAATCCCCTGCAAACAGGAAATGTTGGAATGTACTAATCCCCTATAGTTACATACCAATGGGTCTGTAATACATTTATAATCTGTCCTCAGTGGAGGGATGCTTGGATACTGGCACATTAAAATTCATTCCTGGGCTCACCCTTTGTTCCAGAGCAAATGATCCATTATTGTCCTTGGCAAGCATCAAATTACTTCCCCTGGACTCAAACTGGTATGTAGTACTCCATGAGCACAGTTGAGAAACTCCATTTTAAGGCTCCACTATTAGCTTTGTTTTCAGTGTGACTACAAGATCTCCATTGAGGTAGAGGGACATAACAACTCCACCAACCTTTTTGGACCAGTGGGCACATTTCAAATTTTGAGAGAGTACTGTGGGCACCAGTCATAAATGACCACAGACTTTTGAGTAGACCTGGATTTCATTGTGCTCTAAGTTTACTATACAGTGAATCCATAACGACTGCCTGGCCTGTACTTCCTGCACACCAGGAAACATTCCTAAACCTCTGCAAAGTTTTCACATTTTGAGAGGAGAGTAGTATTTGCAGAAAATAACTTCTAGGGACACAGGAAAGATGCATCCTGGTTGCTGAGGAAAAACAAAGGGAGATTCCAAGGACTAGAAAAGAAAGAAGCAGGAAAAGTGCAGTAAGCAAGGGGACCATAACTCTTTAGATCCCCAGGGTGTCCAGCCATTTCCTGGTGTCCAAACAACTCAAATTATCAGTCATAGCTCTGACTTCATACAGCGGGTAAAAACACTGTGACAGGCAGGAACTGCCAAGCTGACTATGTCAGAGAAAATGCTTAGAAGGATACCTGCACATTTTGCTTTATAACTTTCTTTCTAGGAGGACTAGATACTTACAATAAAACAAAACAAAACAAAACACAATAAAAAGCTCAGTCTGGGGGCCTTGCCTGGGGGTAAGGCAACGCCTTCACAGGTAATAGGTTGGCAAACCCTGACATAAAACAACAGATCCTTTTTGGGAAGTCCCAATTACAGGTGCAGTGACCTGATCTGGCTTGGGACCACAGTTGAGTGTAAGAGGTTAAAACCTCACATGTACTAAGGAGTTGAAGATTTCTCCTTCCTCTCTGTAGTTTGATCACTGCACTTGGGCGTGACAGCCTAAGAAATATGAAAGAGAGAGAAGTACAGTGGTACCTCGGGTTACATACGCTTCAGGTTACATACACTTCAGGTTACAGACTCCACTAACCCAGAAATATTACCTCGGGTTAAGAACCTTGCTTCAGGATGAGAACAGAAATCGTGCTCAGGCGGCACGGCAGCAGCAGGAGGCCCCATTAGCTAAAGTGGTGCTTCAGGTTAAGAAGAATTTCAGGTTAAAAGCGGACCTCCAGAATGAATTAAGTACTTAACCCAAGGTACCACTGTATCCCACTTCTGCTGGTATGACAACGTTTGATAAATTCCTGTGGGTGGAACTGATGTTTTACACACTTACATTCTAATAATGCTACCCATTGGCTGCCTTGCCAATCACTTCAGTTCTCTTCAGGCCAGTTAATCCTGGTAGTATCATAATCCTTGCCAGCACTAGCGTAGCTGATACCAATTTAGCTTCAGCCTTCAAATAGCTATTAAAAGTACAGTAAGCATTATCAGGTATTGTGGCCAAAACAAGAATGCAATCGCATGGTCCTTCGAAGAAGAAAGTGGATAGATCGAATAAAATGTGACAGTCACAGCACCATCTGGTACGGAATGTTCAGAGTGGGGAATTAACTCTTTATTGTCAAAATTATACTTGCAAGTTAGGGAAGAGTGTGTCTATCAGTCCAGCATCTCTCAGCTTCTCCTAGGTGTGCACCCAATAAGGCAGTTGCAGCAACAGAGAGGCCCTGCCCCGACTTCAGCTTATGTATCTCCCCTATCGAAGACTCCAACTGTGTGATTATTTTAGGGAATCAAATGAGAACTATAATTGAGAGCTAAATGTGACACCATTCATGCAATTAGCAATTGTGCAATATTTTTTTTAAAAAAATCTGTAAATAGGAGGTACAGCTGAGGGGGGCTAATCCAGATCAGGAGTTTGCCATGGGAGGAAAGATCCTCCTGGATCTAGTGTTGTCACTTGAGGCCCAGGTGGCTTTAGTGGATAGGAGTGCCTATCTGCAGGTATGGCTGGTTCTCCAGCCAGGTTTTTCCAGGATAGAGAAAGTCCAGCTACAGTAACACATGCTCTTGTAACCTCCTGTTTGGACACTTGTAATGCGTTCTTTGTGGAGCTCCCCTTATAGATACTACAGAGGCTGCAGCTAGATCAGAATGCAGCAACTAGGGTCCTAATGGGCGTCACCAGCCAGACACATATTATGCCAGCCTTAAAAGATCTGACCTACTCATCAGTTTACTTCCAAGCCTCAATCAAGGACCATATTTAACATACGAAGCCTTAAATGACTTGGGCCGCAAATATCTAGGTGGAGAGACTCCACTCATATTAACATGTCTCTCCACAAAGAGGCCCTGGTGAAGTTCAGGCAGTGGTAGCGCATGTGAGGGCTTTCTGCATGACAGCCCTGAGGCTGTGGAATGCATGCCCTTCCAAGCTACATTATATGCTTTTTCAACATTACAAGTTTCCTCCTGTCAGACCTAATCCTCGCCAGTACCAAAATACAGGCAGGCCCACGGTATTTCCCCCTAACAAGTAGCAACCAAGAAGAAAATGAACACAGGTCTCATTGCTCCTGGATTCTGCCAACTGAAGGAGGACCTTCCCATTGCTGCTTCTGGGGGAAAAAGCATCACGAAGCAAAAAGGGAAGGAAACAAGTTGTTTTCCCAATTAAAGTCTGTTTGGATGTTTTATAGTGAACTAGTCCAGTGATTTCTGTTTCATTAAACTTTATTATATTCTTCTCATTTAATGTTATTTTTTGCCAGTGTGTAGTCATTATTCACATATTTAACAGAGAATTCTTACCTACCCCGAAATATATAATTATTCTAAAGGTTGTACAGAGAAGCACCTCATTGATTAAGCGTGACAGCAGGCCTACTGACCAGTTTTTATGAATAGTATGCATGTACGAGCCAGTGTGGTGTAGTGGTTAAGAGTGGTGGACTCGTAATCTGGTGAACCAGGTTTGCTTCACGCTCTTCCACATGCAGCTGCTGGGTGACCTTGGGCTAGTCACACTTCTCTGAAGTCTCTCAGCCTCACTCACCTCACAGAGTGTTTGTTGTGGAGGAGGAAGGGAAAGGAGGTTGTTAGTGGCTTTGAGACTCCTTAGGGTAGTGATAAAGTGGGATATCAAATCCAAACTCTTCTTATCTTCTTTGTTGGATTCATGTGTTGTGTAAAAATGTATCATAAATGGTTATGGCGGAAAGGAGAAATAATATTAAGTGCATGCGGCTCCTTGCTTCCGAAAGCTATGGGAAGATCCAGATGCAGCTGCTGAAGTACCTGTTTCCTTCTAAGGAGAGAGAACTGGCAATTTAAGTTATTTTTAAGATATATATTTGATTGCAAAGTTAGCCTGCTGCCTAGGTGCAGTGGAGAACTTTACCTCATCACCAGCATTGAAGTAAGAGTCACCTGCCTGTCTTATTGGTTGTTGTGCAATGTGCAGGCATCATCCTCTCCTTTGTCTTGGGCAGCAAATGTCTCTTTCTAGTCCATACTCGAGTATCTTGTGTGTGTTCTAAGTAGTAAAAACCAACCATCTTTGCCCATTCATGGAATTTCTTTTAGGATCTTCAACTAGCTCTTGAGACACCAGCTGTCCACCTGCAAATAAATCTATGCTCACAACCAAATAATTAAAAAGCAACCTTTTTACTTTACACAAAACAGCATTACCAGTGCAAAGTTGTTTCGGGTCAATAATGAGAAAATTCTGAGTTTTTTAATGCAGGATTTTCCTTTCTTTCTTTTTAGAAGAAGATAGCAGTATAAGGCAGTACTGTTTCAGTACTCGTTCCCCATTTTAAAAACAAATTGCAAGACAAAAAGAAAATAAATCCAAAATAACAACAAAAACCACCCGGAGAAACTGAAAACTAACACACAAATACAACAGTAAAGCACTAATTAAAAGGAAACCCCACCACAAATGGGTGGTGTATGCCCACCATACACATACCACAAGTACATTTTGGGATATGGTTTGCTTTCATCTTGCAATTTGGTTTAGAACTGGAAATGAGAAAACTCTGCAAAAGGCTTGGAAGAGAAAGCAGCAACTTACTGTGCTTCATCCTAGAACTATATTTATGAGAACGGCTTTTGTCAAACAGAGTAAAACCATTCTCTTCCCTTTTTCTCCTCCCTTTCTCTATTGCCTGTCACCAAATGTATTTTCGTTTTCCAATATTCTTGCAACTGCTGAGAAGCAAAAAGTGTTTTCCTTGTGTCTTGCGTCCCTAAATCCCCCCGGGACTCACCAAGAAGCACTTTGAATCAATCTAAAGGTCTGATTGGATTTTAATTACAGGGAATAGGGTTGGAAGGTTAGTGACCTTGCCTGCTCCTCTCCGTGCCCCGCAGAATGAAAACCACTTGAGTTCAATTTACTGCTTTCTGGCATCCCTGCACACATTGGTGATCTCCAAACAGTGTCTCTGTGTCTGAAGTCTGTCAAGTCAATCCTTCAAGAACTGCAATTAGGTCATGCACAGTTGGGAAATATTGGGACTCACAATATCATTGCAATGTGAGAACAGATTTCAGTACCCATTATATTTAAATTAAAAGTTTCTCAACAAAAGCTTTAAAAAAGCAATTGCAGAATGCAGACCACCATTAGCTCTCATGCGTCCAGCAGGCAGTGGGGAGTTGTCAATGTGGTGTGTTAACAAGCAGGAAATGATTTCCAATATGATGGAAGACTGAATAAACTTGCTGAAAGAGGGTTCCATGTTGGGGGGGGGGATAAAAAACGAAGAATTCAAAGTTTATGTGGAGACGGATTTTGCTAGAAATAGGAGAAAATAAGATTAGGCAAAATGTTTCTCTCCAACACCTGCAGTATGTAGCTTGGAGTGAGTAGAATTGACCTTGTCATTAGAAAAGTACCTGGGGCACCACTTTATTGGGGTCCTGCAACAACCAGTTTAATGCACATGTTACTCGGGAGCTGCTGCTTCTTCTTTGGCGATCACTCGCAGCCGAGTAAGATTGTCTTCCGTAAACATGGTTTTAACAATGAGTCCATAAGTGACTGTGGAGGCCAATTCTGGACCCACACATCTTTCCATAGTGGGGACATTGGTTTCCGGGCAGGAGTTGATCACGGTGTGGATTTGCCAGGCGTGCCTTCCTCTTAGCACGTTTCTCCCTTGCGTTCTGAGTTTGAGTGACCCTGCTGGGAGTACAAGATTCCCGACGGCCTCGCTCACAAGGGTCGTGATCCAGTGAGGTGACAAGGTGATGATCCAGTGAGGTGAGACTCAGGAGCAATAGGATGCAATAGTAGATCCTGCTCTTTGGGGGGATAAAAAAAGAGGAAGTTGAAAAATGAGGTGTTTTGACCACAAGAGAAAGGCACTCTACAGTAATTCATTGGACCCAGGGATGGGAAATATGTTGCATGAAGCTGAATTTGAATCTGGGCTTTTCACGTCCAGGCCATAACCACTGTACTTTGAATGTATGGTAGTTTTTTAAAAGATAAGTGGAGGTGATGCGGTTTCTATGTTTACTAGAAATGCTGGGCAGTAATCTTATCTTCTTCAGTGTTATCCAGTGTCCTAATGACACGTGTAACCCAGTTTTAAGAAGGGGCAGGTTAAGAAAGGTCTGCTGTGAGGGTGTGTGTTCTGCACACACACACACACCTTACTTAGTCATGGTGGGCAAGATGAAGGTGCACATTTGCTAACTGGATGTACCATCTCAGGAGAAGTATGAGTACCTCAAGAAAGAACAAAGGGTCAAGGAGCAAAAATTATCTAATATTTCTTCTTAACAATGAATTATTATGATGTAAACTTGCCTAAAAATATTTATCATCCTATTCTCTTATAGTATCTAACTTTTGAAACAAGTGTTCAATGAATGTGTCTGCGTATGTATTCAGGTACTGATCTCTGATTGTGACAGAAACCTTAGTCATGATCTTGATCTTCTTGGATTTGCTTTCTCTTAATGTGGGCGGCACTGTGGGTTAAACCACAGAGCCTAGGACTTGCCGATCAGAAGGTCGACAGTTCGAATCCCTGCGCGACGGGGTGAGCTCCCGTTGCTCGGTCCTTGCTCCTGCCCACCTAGCAGTTTGAAAGCACGTCAAAGTGCAAGTAGATAAATAGGTACCGCTCCAGCGGGAAGGTAAATGGCGTTTCCGTGTGCTGCTCTGGTTCGCCAGAAGCGGCTTAGTCATGCTGGCCACATGACCCGGAAGCTGTACAATAAAGCGAGATGAGCACCACAACCACAGAGTCAGTCACGACTGGACCTAATGGTCAGGGGTCCTTTACTTTTTAAATGCAGGAGGCAGGTAGAAAAGCTTTCATTGAGTATCTCCAAGTAACTTAATGAGGTTCTTTTGCTGAATATGGTCTGGAGCTGAGGCAGTGCATCAAATTGGTACTATGTCCCAGATAGGGATTTCTGTACCCTCCCACTGACCTCCTGGCCAGATGGAGTTCTTTCTTCCAGTGGTCTCTGGGCCTCAGAATATATATGAAACCTAGTTGAGTTAAGAGCCAGTTTTGTACTCCCAGCAAAGGGACTCTAGCCAACACACTGAGTAATTTGCCAGACTACATTCAAAATGTGTCGTATTCCTAGAGGTAAAATGAAACTTTATCAGCATTTTATTTCTGTTAGTTAGTAAAAGAGCTAAGCATTTTAGAATGGTGCACCAAACATAAACTTTTTTTTATATAGAAACAGCCACTCTATTTTTATAGTGAAATAGAGATTACATCCTGGCAAGGAAGCATATTCATAGCTAGTTTGAATGTAAGCAGTTTTGTTTTAGCTTAGGTACACATAGCAAGTGGTAAAATGTTATGTGCTTTCCCCTAGAAAACGTAATAACCCGCTCCCCACAACAAATTGTTCTATGTATTCAGAATTAAACAGCTGCACAAGGAGGAAGACATAACGAGAAGTTTTGTGTTGTTGAAAGACTGCCTAGTCTATCCATGCAATTGTGTAGACTCATCTGCATCAGTTATTTAATGTCCAGTTATTTTTAATTGTGGGCAAAATCACTAGGCAAATTCAAGTACAGCCCAGCATCCACAAGCAGAAGGATTTCCATAGGGCTCAAAAGAACCAAATTTCCCCAATTTATGCACATAATGGTTGTGTGTGTGTGTGTGTGTGTGTGTGTGCAATCAGCACACCAAGTAATTACAGTGGTACCTCGGGTTACAGACGCTTCAGGTTACAGACTCCGCTAACCCAGAAATAGTACCTCGGGTTAAGAACTTTGCTTCAGGATGAGAACAGAAATCGTGCTCCGGCGGCGTGGCAGCAGCGGGAGGCCCCATTAGCTAAAGTGGTGCTTCAGGTTAAGAACGAATTAAGTTGTTAACCCGAGGTACCACTGTACAAGTATTTGGAGTTTCTTTCCATGCCTCTTATTCCTGTCCAGCCCTTCTTACTTGTCTTTGTATGTGCCAAGTACGGAGAAAACAGGGCTGCACTGAGTCCTATGATAATTCCTCTCTGTATGAGTACTGCACATGCTGGGATGGAATCATTCCCATAATATGTTTAAAAGGAGAACGTTACTCATGAACTTAGAGCTAGATGAACCGTTATTGATTCCCCCCCCCCCCCAGATAATCAGAACTGAAGACTTTGCTTAGTGTTCGAAAGTCAGGGTAGTACTAGCACATTGTGATTTTTAAATTGTCTGTATAATGTACATTACCTATTGTAATTATTGGCTTGTTATCCCTAGTATTTTTTTTTAAAAAAACCTTTTATAATAAAGTAGGGTCAAATATGTCAATTTCCTATTCCAAGGTGCACCAGCTTATCAACAGATATGAACCCAGAGAACTGGAAATTTGTTTGTTTGCTGCATTTATATCCCACCTTTTTTACCAAGGAGCTCAAGGTGGGGTACATGGTTCTCTTCTCCTTCACTTAATCCCCACAACAATTCTGTGAGGTAGGTTAGGCTGAGAGGCAGTGACTGGCCCAATGGCACCCAGTGGGGATTTGAACCCTGGCCTCGCAGGTCCTACACTAACACTCTAACCACTGGTTCTCGGTTCTAGAATTTATTTGGCTCCATGATTCTTGGGGAGCAGGTGATATTAGCTTATCTACAGTCCTATGTACATTTAGAATAGTCCACCCCAAAAGGACATAGAATTAGAATTCATATTGAGCTAAAGTGCAGTATTAAAAATATCATGTGCAGCAGTATCCTGGTTGTATGGTAATGATCAGGTGACAAAGGGAAGAGGCAGAACTTGTACTTTGTCTCAAAGCAGCAGCTTTGAAAGTGTTTTCTTTGGACTGCTTGTAGGGGCAGAAAGGAATAGATCAGCCTCCTTAAGGAACCAAATTTGATACCCTCACCTTGCTTAACCTTTTACCATCTTGGAGCGGCCCTGTTGAACTATTTGAGTAACGAAGTACGAGTCAGCATAATAAAAGTGACAGGCTCTATATTTGGAAGACATTTACCGGCCCAAGCACCTCACTGAGATTTAGGCATAACTTGGCTCCACTTTAGTAAAGAATTCAAGTACATGGTCTAAACCCCACCGACATAAACAGAGCTTGAGTTTATATTTTGGGGGTTTTGCTAGTTAGAGAATTTCCCACTGCAGCTGATAAAGATCCCTAGTGGAAAGCTCAGCAATCTACACTGGGAACAGAAATTACAGTCTTACCAGTGCTACTTAGAAGTGTCTAGGAGAAATAAGAAACCACCTTCTGCAGCAGGGAATCCCAGAGCTGGTAGACAAGACTCTTTCTTGCCATACCTAGTTGAGCTTTCCCCATAATACATAGTATTCCTCTCCCCGTAATTAAAGTTGCAAGCATTTTGGCTAATCTTGGTCCTTAGCACTAACAAACTTGGGATTCTTTCCTACATAGATAGGAAAATATCATCCATACCTGTAGGTACTGAGAGTTACTTGTGTAGACCACAAATATCCTCTCCCAACTCAATTTTTATTTGTGTGTGTGTGTGTGTGTGTGTGTGTGTGTGTGTGTGTAAAAACCAGCACTCTCTTGATGCACTATGGCTTATGCATGGGGTTGTCCATGTTGTATATATTTTATAGTGGCCTTACAAAACAACTCATTTATCCTGTTTTGAGTCAAAAGCTTCTGTGTGTTTGTGTGCCTTTCTTCTTTTTCTACCTTGCACATTTTTCCTAAGCTTAAAGGCGCCCTCTAGTGCTTTTGGGGCTGCAAGAAGACAACAGTCTTATGTTCTGTTATTTCAGGAAAGTGTTTACTTCAAAATATAGCTATTCCCAGCTCTTCTGTGCACTGATCTGTATCTAGATGCAGTATTCAGCCACAGCAGAGATATAAAGCAGATGCAGAAACAAAACAAAAGCTTGAATCAGTGGGATAGCTAGGCACCACGTAGTCCTACAGTTGACACTGCAACTAGACTGCTGTCGTTGCCGAAGGGCAAGAAGGAGTAGATTAATTAAGAGGTAGGTATCAAAAATATAGACTATTTTAGAAAGGAAACACCATTTTAACATAAGATGAGTTCTTTAACATTAGAGTTTACATTTTAATCTAACCCAAGAACCCTTTAGCATCTAGCCTATCCCAGCTCCTCTGTTCCATCAAGAGTGAGCTAATGGCAGCCATAGAGAATCTGGCAACCCCACATGTAAAGCTCTTTTGTAAAATCAAGCATATCAGTCAATGCCAATCAGTGAAAGGACAGGCAGAGAGTTCAGAGGATATGGAATGGAGTTAAGAAATCGTACAGAATTTCTTAATCAGCATGGCTAACTTTAATATATTGTGCAGATAAACTTTTAACATCATTTCATTGATAAAATTGGATCATATTTGGATATATTTGTAATATATCACATCTGAAATAAGAATGGAGCTGTGTAGAGGCAATGGCCGGCTTCACGTTTTTTCCCACATTGTGATTTTTGCATAGTGCACGCACACACACACACACATCATGATTCGCAATACATTGGCAGGTCAAAAATTATGAAATCAATATCATGATATGGACTTGAAACCAGTTTTGGAAACCCAGCCAAATGGGCAGGGTATATTGATTGATTGATTGATTGATTGATTGATTGATTGCCCACCCCTAACACACATCATGATTCGTGATATATTTCCAGGTCAAGAAAGATGAAACCAATATCACGATATGGACTTCAAACCAATTTTCTTTCAAACACAGTCCTATTCCGGACTACTAAATAATAATTGCTGCAGAGACAATGTTCACATTTTCAGTATTCATCAGTTATGCAGGATTGTTTCCAGGCCTTTTTGCACACTTTTTTCCAGTACACCGTGACATCTTACAGTTTGATTGAATCAAGAGTTCGAATGAATCAAGAGTTTGAATGAATAAAAAGTTTCTGCAATTATGGGACAGATGGCAAAAAGCAAGAAGCTGTGCTACCATTGAGTGTAAGTGAATGATGGTAGCAGAAGCTTTGCTATTTTCCAGTGAGAACAGGGAAAGATCTCATGACAGCTGCCTGCGTTACTTCAGAAACTGATAGACTCAAAGGATGGTGAGGTGAGCACATGAACCTGGACTGTTAAATGCAGTTCCAGGAGAAAGGCAAGTTACTTCTATGAGCTACAGAACCCTTGTATCTTGGGTCCTGCCACAAACCTCATAATTAGGAACTAAAGAGCACTGAAAAGAATCATATTTTCACTGTAGCTTTGCAGATCTACAGAGTTTTGTATCTTCTTAACCAATCCATGGATGTCTCAAGCAAAGATTTGATTCACCGGACAGTTCAGGTTGCTTAGCCAGATAATCTGATGTACTGGTTTCAAAATCCAGATGTTGCAGCAGTTCTTCAGTGCAGAGCTCTGTGATCTCCTCGTCCTGCAGGTGGAGCTACTCTTTCAAAGGGGCATGCACTTCCTGATACTGCTGCCACCTCTGGACCAGGGACACAACACAGGTCCAGAGCAAATGCTTGTTGTGTTCAGTTGTTGTATACCTCAGGTATACAATAGCTGATTCAATGCATAATAAACCAAGGACCGACTTTTAAAGTTTATTGTAGATGTCAGCTTCTTGGCATTTCTGATTATGTATCTGCTGACACCCCTCTATGCTTTCCTATCACTGGCTGGCAAATACTTTTGTTGTTGTTTAGACAGGCCTTTGGCTGCTAACTGGCCATCGCAGCGGAGTCTCTGAATCATGGGTGGTGTGTATTTTCTTCTCCCCTTGCTGTTGTTTGAAATGGTTACAAGTTGTTATGCTTCGGTACTATTTTTAATATGGTAACTTTTTTTGGTTAATATTGATAACTGATTGACATGTCTTTTAGCTACACCTGTTTTTAATTCATGTTGTGAGCCGCCTTGAGACCTGTACTGGGAGAAAGTGTCGAACTAGGACCTGGGAGACCAGAGTTTATTTGCCCACTCAGTCATGGAGCTCACCTTGGGCCAGTCGCAGTCTCTCAGCCTAACCTACCTCCCAGTGTTGCTAGGAGGATTGAATGGAGAGGAAATGAACTATGTATGCCACCTGGAGGTTCTTGGAGGAAAGGTCAGGTGTAAAGCCAGTAAATGCAATAAATACGCCGGTGGCACTGTGGTCTAAACCACTGAGCCTAGGGCTTGCCGATCAGAAGGTCGGCGGGCTCCTGCCAACCTAGCAGTTCAAAAGCACGTCCAAGTGCAAGTAGATAAATAGGTACTGCTCCAGCAGGAAGGTAAATGGCGTTTCTGTGCACTGCTCTGGTTTTACCAGAAGTGGCTTAGTCATGCTGGCCACATGACCCGGAAAAAACTGTCTGCGGACAAACGTCGGCTCCCTTGGTCAGTAAAGCAAAATGAGCGCCACAACCCCAGAGTCGTTCGTGGCTGGACTTAACAGTCAGGGGTCCTTTACCTTTTTTGATGCAATAAATAAAGGCAGGGTGTTAAATAAATAAATGCAAATTTGTTTGTCTGTCGTTCTTGCTTTATTGCCAACCTTTCTACCGAGGGGATCAGGGAAGGAAGTGCATGCAGAAGTTATCCTACGGGATTAGAATCTCCTCATACTGCAAAGTCTGGAGTATTTCCCCAGACCTTTTATTGTGCTGTATTTATTATGTATTGTTATACTATTAAAGTATATTGCAAGAGCATTCAGGAGGAACCTATGGAAAGAGGTTTACTGTGCTGAGCAAACCTTCCATTGGAGGGGGAGGGCAAGTTATCAGCATGGCTTTATGACTTCAGTCTGATACCTTGCCTGTGACATGAACACTACGGCCATCTCTGAATCACATTAAATGCATTTCCTTCTACTAAACCATATGCCATTACGATAAAAAAAAAAATGTTTCAGAACTAACATTTGTTTTGTTTTTCCCCTCACCAGAATTTGTAAGAATAAACACTGCCACACTGAACTGGAAAACAATAGGGATGAGAACATAGAACATCAGGATCTGCTTTCATGTTTGCCAAAATATTAGCACGTGTTAGGTCTAGTTTGTATTACCCTTTACTCTAAGTGGCATATGCCACTTACTTTGCAAGTAGTTCTGTTGGAGTCAATGGGGCGGTAAGGACATAATAAATTACTGAGGCTGAGGATAAAGCAGAATATGCTCTATTTTCCAATTTCTACATATTTTAGCTGTTCTCGATTTAATGGCTTATTAGAAGGTCCTCAGACATGGGCTCGTTAATTTTGATTTTATACGCTGCCCAGTCTTGTGTTTGCCTGCTGGTGGGCATTTATCCTCATAAACTGCAACAGCAATATATTATAAAGAAGGAGATTGGGTTAAAGAAAAGCTAGGACAGGGATAGTTTCTGATGCTTATATTAGCACTGTAGACAGCTACATCTGGAAGAGAGTAAGAAGAGGGAAAATGAAAAACAGATGCAAGTGCAAACACTAGAAGTAGACCTTTTCAGCTAGCCCATAAATGCAGCCAGATTTTCCCGTTGTTGCTATTTAATGGTTCAAATTATTTATACAAAAAATAAGCAGTGATGACCTGATTATTTTAGCAGTACCAGTAAAACATACTGTGCTTTGGGGACTGGGAAGAAGAAAAGGTTAAAAAAAATGTGAACTTTTGATCAGCTGGCCCCATCTTTGAGAGACACTCAACAGCATGTCAGGTACATTCAGTGAGCACTGGTAAGAAAGATAGAAATAAGAGCTAAAGGAATGAGAACCTCAGTGTATGCTTAATGGTAGAGCATTGCAGACAAAAGGTCCCAGATTCAATCCCAGGCATCTCCATCTGAAAATATCTGAAGTAGAAGATTATGGGAACGACCCTGAACAGATACAGTCAGTTAGAGTAGTTGCTCCTAGGTGATACTGGACTACATGGATTGACAATCTCACCACATACAAGACAGTTTCTTACAGTCAACAAATAGAGCTGCTGTGGGCAAAACTTGCTTGGAGGATCTTCTCCATGATAGTGTGTCATCAGTTGAATCCCAAGGCAAAAACATGTTTAATTGTCATTCATCACTTTGACTTTCAATCCCCAGTACAACACTGAACACTTTGTGAATTAGTCAGCATTTCTTCTTTTCTCGTTAGAATTTTGCATATCCTTCCTCGTTAGATATTAATTGGTGCATCACCCTCTTCTTCCCAAAGCTATTCAACAGTGCCCAAGCTCAAATCCAATGTATAGCAGTTTCTATCTTGAGCAGGAAAAACAAAGGACATCTTAACTTGCCCAAGTTTTGATAACTCAAAATCTAAATCCCAGTCAAAGTCCTTATTTTAGGAAAATATGTTGCCTTGATTCTCAGCATGCCCAGGGACATACTTTGTTATTGAGGAACATAGATTTCAGCACTGTTTTTATAATTGTAAGGATTGAATTGTAATGTTTTGTGTTGCGTTGTATGTTAGGGAAGCAGTGGATGTTAGAAACTGACAACATTGTTTGTATTTTAAGAGAAAGCATTGCTTGAAAACTATGGAAAATCTGTTATGGAAAAGCAAAGTGGACTCCACTTTGAGGATTTTATGAGATTTCCTTGCTATAGTAGCAACTTTTTATTGCCCCACATGTGTGGTAGGATTTTGGTTACTCCAGTTTGTAATTTTGGGTTGGAGCAAGTTATATCTATTGTTCTTCTCATGCATTCCACAAGAAATAACTACAATACATTTGTGGGGGGAAACAATGAAGTCAAGCCATAGGCAAGGAATTATTATTTTTTGTAAGGAGTGAGGACAGTCTCACAATTCTTTTGATAGAGATACTTTCCATCTGTGCCATGCTTCCTCACTTTCTTGGATCAGGAAGATTTGTTGCTGCTAGCTAAATTCAGCTCCCCTTTCAGATAGCTCCTAAACTGTCATGAGATTCCTTTGTGTATGGCAGAAGGTTCTGCAGCTGTTCAGACAGACCTGATAGTGCTCACAAAGCCATTGATGACAAAGGTACATATTCCCCACCTCGCATCTGCTGCTCAGCAATGCTGCCCACATTTTCAAAAAGGTAGGAGATTTGCTTTTATTTTGTTTTAATGCCTTAAAATACTTTCTTAGGATGAGCTGTAGTGTTTGAGGCCTTAAGTGGCTCTTTCAAAGGAAGACCTAATGTTAGGCTGCTCCCATCCCTGCCCTACAGCAGCCTTTCCCAACCAGACGAATAATGACTGCTGGGAGGAGCACAGAGGGAAGAAATGCCATAGTGCATCTGCAGCAGCACAACTGGACGCCTTCATCTGCCCCAGCTGCAACAAAACATGTCTCTCCCGCATCAGTCTCTACAGCTACAGCAGGCTCTGCAACCTTCCAACATCTTGACTTCACCCTCAAAGACATACTCCTTCATTGTCTCCTGAGACAGATGGGTAATAATAATAATAATAATAATAATAATAATAATAATAATTTATTATTTATACCCTGCCTATCTGGCTGAGTCTCCCCAGCCACTCTGGGCGGCTCCCAATCAAGTGTTAAAAACAATACAGCATTAAATATTAAAAACTTCCCTAAACAGGGCTGCCTTCAGATGTCTTTTAAAGATAGGATAGCTGCTTATTTCCTTCACATCTGAAGGGAGGGTGTTCCACAGGGTGGGCGCCACTACCGAGAAGGCCCTCTGTCTGGTTCCCTGTACCCTCACTTCTCGCAATGAGGGAACCGCAAGAAGGCCCTCGGCGCTGGATCTCAGTGTCTGGGCTGAACAATGGGGGTGGAGACACTCCTTCAGGTATACAGGACCGAGGCCGTTTAGGGCTTTAAAGCTCAGGACCAACACTTTGAATTGTGCTTGGAAACGTACTGCCAACAAAAAATAGAAAACCAAGCTCCCTACCTGAACATTTTCGGTTTTACAACTGGTTCTTGTGTACCACCAGCTTCTACCAAAAAACTATCACATCCAGTAATTGTTGGGCTTCAGAATTTATAGGATTTTTATTATACAATTCTGGGTTTTGTTATTCTTTGAATAAATGGCTGAAAAGGGATTGACTATTCCTAATAAAGTATTCAAAGTACTAATTAGGAAGGGTTGGAAGATTTATTGTATACAGAATTGCTAAATATATCTAAAACACTGGCTCATTTTCCTAAAATACCCAGTACATGGATAGTCAGCAGTTTGCAGTTTTGACCAGTATTGATGTAATTTTTCCTAAGATCCAATGTGTCATAGAAGACAAAGTTTGAAGTTCAAGTCGCACTTAGCTCCAAAGTTCATTGGGTGAATTTCAGTTTCTTTCTCTCTCTCTCTCTCTCTCTCTCTCTCTCTCTCTCTCTCTCTCTCTGGAGGGGGCTGTGTGTGTGTGTGTGTGTGTGTGTGTGTGTGTGTGTGTGTGAAATTATTATTGTGAGGCTAAATTGGGAAGTATTTGAAAGAAATGCAGGTGCAGGATAAAAATAAAATTGTAAAAATTAATTTATGAAATTAATATTTTTTCCAAAAAAAAATTCTATTTCACCTGAAGAGCCTGCATGGTGTAGTGATATTTAGGGGACTAGGCAGACCGAAGCTCCGATCCCCACTCAGTTATGAAGTTCATAGGGTTGTCTTGGAATGCTGTCCCCCCTTAATTATGCTTGGCCGGGTTTTATATTATGCATATTGTTATTGAGTCTGTGACATGGATCTGTTCTCACTTTATACTTTGTGGTTTTGAACTTTTAGTTGTAATTCATTTTACTGTACCCCACGCCCTAGTATAGCTTTGCAATGAAAGATGAGCTCAAAATATTTCAAATAAATAAATGCCTTAATTTCTTATTTTCTTTTTAAGTAAGGCTGGACCTGTTCTTTTTTTCTCAGTCCCCTCTCCCGTCCACACTCTTTACTCTTCCTGGGCTCTTTTTCCCCAAGAAACTAGGAATGCTTTGACAGCGCTCTAATTTGGGTGGATGGGATCAGACAGAACTGGGGCTGGGGAGAAACATGGGAATTCTGTTCCAGATTGTTCAACGCTAATGCTTTGGAAAATAAAAATAAGTAGCATTATAACAGCAGCTTTTATATTTTGGTCTCAATCAACTTGTGTATGTTTCCTCCTCCAATAAGCAATTAGGAGTTTCAACCAGTCTACATAGGAAAGCCGACATAAGATATAATAAACATAGCAAAAATGCAGACGGCCAAATCTGCAAGAAATAAAGTGTGCCAAAGAACAAATCCTCAGTAAATCCTTGCCCCTAAATAATGCCCTCTTACTGCACCGAAAGAGCTTATTTAGGAATACACATGGCTATCTAAACTTTTTGAAGCATGACTACACTAAGGTTACCAGATTTTTTTTCAATGAATCTGGGGACACTTATTGTTTGCTATGTACATGTGAATGCTGAGAAAGCTGTAAATCTGGGGACTGTCCCCGGAAAACGGGGACATCTGGTAACCTTAGAAAACACAAATATTAGCAGTGATACCATAGTAAACTTTTCTTAAAGGAGCATTTACAAGCCAGTCAGAATGTGACAACCTTGAAAGTTAGTGAATTGTCAGCATATGTGTGATAATCATTCCATCTTAATTCAAGATAAAGCCCTTGAGAGCATTAAGACAGGCACGTGCACAAGGAACTAGTTGTCCCAACAGTGCCATGGGTCATTTGGTTCAAAAAGTAGCACAGACCATCTGTTTTACTGTTCAGGTTTTTTTAAAAGAACATTTTGTGACATCGGTATATATTATTCGTTCCAAATGGTGTCCAGCTGAAGAATTCTCTTAACATCTTTGACTGACTAGGTAGCTCCACCATGCTTTGTAATACTTTCATCTTTCCCTACTCTTTCTCTTGCAAGTTGTTTTGCCTATAGCTACAGCTCGCCCATGTGAGATCGTTTATCTCTGTAGTTCTAAGATGATGCCGGGAGATAAGTATAATGGAAGTAAGACAGAATACTAACAGTGAGTAATCAGTTTCATCCAGCAGCTTAGCAAAGTAGTGCAATAAGTTCCTGACTTTGGCCTGCAGCCAAAGAACTCACTGATTAGCTCAAATCGGGTTCTAACTACATGTGACAATTGTTATTAAGTGTGCAGTGTGCCCTCCCAAGCTGCAATCTCCATGAAACTTGGGGGCAGGGGGCAGATGACTCCCATTTGGTGCCCTCCCACCCTGGCTATTGTCACATGTAGTTAGGACATAAATAGCTAAACATCAGCCCATGCAACTTCAGCATTGCTTTTTGACTCTCGTTGCTCCTTTGAAGTGCCTGTAGAAGTATCACTGCAGACTCTGAGACCCAACATCCACTTCCAGTCCCTTGACCAACCTTTCCAGCACTACTGCCTCAGTCCCTCCTTTGCCCTCCAGTCCGTAGCATGAGCTTTCTCATGACCTTGTTTCTTCAAAGCCCCTTCTTGCTTCAAATGCCTTTTTTCCTTTTGCCTTTTTACTCAAGTCCACAACCCTTCCTCATTTTCAGTCCATTCCCTTGTTAGAATCATAGAATCATAGAGTTGGAAGAGACCACAAGGGCCATCGAGTCCAACCCCCTGCCAAGCAGGAAACACCATCAGAGCACTCCTGACATATCGTTGTCAAGCCTCTGCTTAAAGACCTCCAAAGAAGGAGACTCCACCACACTCCTTGGCAGCAAATTCCACTGTCGAACAGCTCTTACTGTCAGGAAGTTCTTCCTAATGTTTAGGTGGAATCTTCTTTCTTGTAGTTTGGATCCATTGCTCCGTGTCCGCTTCTCTGGAGCAGCAGAAAACAACCTTTCTCCCTCCTCTGTGTGACATCCTTTTATATATTTGAACTTGGCTATCATATCACCCCTTAACCTCCTCTTCTCCAGGCTAAACATGCCCAGCTCCCTTAGCCGTTCCTCATAAGGCATTGTTTCCAGGCCTTTGACCGTTTTGGTTGCCCTCCTCTGGACACGTTCCAGTTTGTCAGTGTCCTTCTTGAACTGTGGTGCCCAGAACTGGTCACAGTACTCCAGGTGAGGTCTGACCAGAGCAGAATACAGTGGCACTATTACTTCCCTTGATCTAGATGCTATACTCCTATTGATGCAGCCCAGAATTGCATTGGCTTTTTTAGCTGCCGCGTCACACTGTTGGCTCATGTCAAGTTTGTGGTCAACCAAGACTCCTAGATCCTTTTCACATGTACTGCTCTCAAGCCAGGTGTCACCCATCTTGTATTTGTGCCTTTTCTCTGGTCTCCTTGCTTCTGGGCTCCCTGTCGATTAGCTGGTTGCATCCTTAAATATATTTCCCAATTTCCAGCCTGCCCTGAAAGTTTAATCCCAGCCGAACTTTCTCTGCCTTTGTGGAAGATGAATGAGCAATTTAGCTCCCTGAGCAGTGGGAGATCCCATACCCCCAAAGCAGCTCATGCAGCCAGTATGTCAGTGGCTTGGCCTAGCAATGATTCCCAAGCTGTATATTGTTGCCTTCTAGTGGAGCTCCAGGTTCACAGGGAAAGGAGTTTGTAACAGTGCAATACAGAGGAATCAGATTTGGATGTCCCAGTGTTTAGCCACACTCTACTGTGATCAGAGTGGAGTTATGGAGACAGGAACAGGCTTAGTTCTCCATAGCTTCCATTGTTTTCTTTATTGAGCAAAGTAAAGGGGCTGCAGTACAGGACACACTTGAGTCCCACGTGTCACTGGGTCACCAGTGATAGCATGTATGTTTAGCCCCACCACCCCAAGGGTTTGCCTGAGTGTACCTCTTTACTTTCCCCTGTCTTAATTAGAGGCTACCATTTATGGACCAAGCTAAATGTGGTGTTGAGCATTAACAGGGGGCACATGGTGGGGGACAGGAGTTTTGCAAGGATTGTATTATGTGACAAGAGAAGGTTGAATCTTCTTTCCCTGTGTAATCCAGACAAAAATCCCCACCAGCTGATTAACCCTGAAAGTAAATCTCCCATTGCTACTTGGAGGCAGGATGGGGTTCTGCTTCAGCATTTCAAGGGGTACAGGTGTTCCAGCCACAAGGGTAAATTTGCCTCCCTCTCAATGAGAATGTAAATGTGCTTTAAACATTCACAAGGGCTCTTTGGATCTCAGTCCTCGGTTTCTCTTGGCCTAGCCTTGGAGTTCATCTGGTTTAGGATGAAAGGTCAGTTAGTGATTCCAAAAAGAGTCCTATTCTGCACCTTAAAACTATAACCCATGTGTAGATCAAAAAAACACTGAGGTAGCAACTGATGTGGTTATTTTCCTGCAGTATGTTCTAATGCTCCATCATGTAGCCATTTCTTGTTGCCTTGGTACCTACTTTCAAAGAAATTAGTGACTTAATATTTGGTTATGATTTTGGTATGCTATTTGCTACACAATTAAAATTGGGGGTTCTTTTTCCCCCATTTATTATTATTTATAAAGACCTGACCAGTGCAGAAAGCATACAGGAACAAGCCCAATAGTCAAAACCTTAGAACTTCATGACACATGTAGTCAGCTGTGTGTTATGGTGGCCAAAAATATAAAATAAATAAAATAAAGCTGCTGCAATTCTGGGTTGCAGCAATTGAAATGTGGAAAGCATGAGGAGTAAAGGTCCTTCTCTCAGACCTCATCAGGAGCACCTTGTCTAGTTCTGGGCAGCGCGGTTTGAGAAGGATATCAACAAGCTGGAATGTGTCCTGAGGGGAGTGACAGAGACCATTTCCTATGAGGAAAATGTTTAAAGAATTGGGTATGTCTAGCCTGGAGAAAAGACTTATAAGAGGTGGTACAATAGCTGTTTGAAGGGCTGCCACGTAGAGGATGGAGCAATTTTTCTGTCTGTTGCTCCAGAGGTAGGGTATGAGCCAGTGGGTTCAAATTACAAGGAAAAGGATTAGACAAAACATTAGGAAGGATTTCATGGCAGTGCAAGCTGTTTGCTCATGGAACAGATAGCCTGGGAAAGTAGTGGACTTTCCCTCATTAGATGTTTTTAAACAGAGGCTGGATAGTCACTATCAGGAATGGGTTTCCTGCATCGGCAGAAGCTGGGCTAGATAACTTTTGAGGTCTCATCAAACTCTGATTCTGTAGTAGATATAGTGTAGCCCTTATGGATAGTCCTCCTGGTTCCTGTCTCTGGTTTCTTCTGTTAGGACTGCTTCATATATTATGTACTTAGTATGTGCTTGTATTGTGTATGCTAAAAAACATGTTGCACTTCAAAACGTGTTTGATATGCTACACCATAGGTTGTTCTCAGATATCTTTTTTCTCCCTGCAAATCTGTATGGGTATTGGGAGATGCTTAGCTTGCCTGATGAACAGATGAAACAGTCTCTATTGGCATAATCATCTTTAGAAAGGAATACAAGGATTTATTGCTTTCACAAGAGAAAGTGAAATGGTTGGCAGCAACAAATTCCCATGGGGTACTTTAGAAGTCTTCTCTCTGTTTTTTACATTGATGTTCAAATATTCTTTTGCAACAAAACTGAATGTTTGGAATCATTTCAAGGAAGAGATCATCTGGTTTTGTGTACCTATAATTCCTCTATTCTTTGCAGTGATGTAAAGTGTATCAGCAGGAGAATAGGTGGGAATGGCTCCAGAAGAGGGAGGGATAATCCACAAGGCTAGTGCAGGAGCCAGCTGTTTGAGCTGACAGATAACCCATTCCTCAGCTTCTTATTGCACAGACAGTAAAAAACAACAACCCCAACAATGATGGGAAACACACTCAGAATAACAGTATGGCTTGAAAAAAGCAAAATTGATTTCATGTGAAATATATAATTATAAGCATGAACTTTGCTTAAACAAAAACAAGCAGATTTGCCACCACCCTTCCTTTCCCCTTCTCAGCCCTACTTTTCATGTGGTCCCAATATATCCCTTTCTTGAGCATTGCCCTGCCTGTGGGTCCCTCCACTTCCCCACTCCTTTTTCTGGGGTTGCAGCTGCTGCTTGATTGCTGGAACTAAGGAAAACTGCAGACCCGAGTCTTCAGAAAGTGAGAAGAAAGAAGAAAGGTGGCAGCCAAATGTGAGACATAGACAAGATGCTGGTGGAGGTTCTGGTTAACCTCAGACAATATCTGCAAAATGTATATGCCAGCCTTCTCCAAGCTGTTTGTTGATATCCTTATATTCCAAGTATGATTGGACCATAGTTTTGTATAATGACATTATAATACAGTACTGGCAGTTTTATTTTCAATCCCATTCATAAAGATCCCTAACATGGAACTTGCCTTTTGCACAGCTGCTGTACTCTGGGTCAAAATTTTAATTTAGCCATCTTTGATGACTCTGGGATCTCTTTACTGGTCAGTCAACACCAGCTCAGATGCCCATATGTGAATAGGATTCTTTTGCCCTAATGTGCACCATTTTATATTTGTTTACATTGAAATACATTTGCCATTTTAATGCTCATTTACCCAGTTTGTAGACAACCCTTTGGAGCACCTTGCAATTCCTCTTTGTTCTTACCATCCCAAACAATTTGGTCTCTTCGCATCTCACCCCTAAATCAAGGTCACCCACAAACAAGTTAAAAAGCAGAGGTCCTTTAGGGCCTTCACTTCCTGCATTGTTAAAATGGCCCATTTCTTCCTACTCTCTGCTTTCTGTTCTTTAGCAGGTACTGATCCATTAAAGGACCTGCCCTCTTATCCCATGACTGCTAAGCTTACTCAAAAGTCTCTGGTGTAGGAATTTTTTGAGATGTTTACTGAATCATTCATATCCATATACTTTTGGAAAACTCTAAAAGGCTAGTTAAACAGGACTTACACTTGCAAAAGCCATGCTGGTTCTTCATCAACAAGACTTGTTATTCTATGTCTGTGGTAATTCTATATTGAAGAAGAAGAAGAAGAAGAAGAAGAAGAAGAAGAAGAAGAAGAAGAAGAAGAAGAAGATTAAAACAAAAGAAAACTGCAACATGGTATGGGCATGAAGCAAGAAGTGCTGTGTCAGTTCTGACTAATTGCATATCACACAAAAAAATGCAGTGGGATGTTTAAGACACTCACTGTTATAATGTTCTACACAATAATTATAAATGGACTATCCGGGCAAAATATTACATCCACTTTAGTACAGAAACATTGCATTTTGAGCCGTTTGAAATGCAATCTCACAGCAACAGAAGTACAGTATTGAGAGGAAGGGATGAGCACTGCGAGCAGCAAATGAGAAACATATGCACATTTATTGTGCAATGAAGTGATTGTGCAGAGGGGTCCTAATGGAAAACAAGGAGGATGGCTTTGAATGAGCAAGTGGCTAGTTGTCAAAAAGTTTTTCTCAGCCAATACTTTACTTTGTAACCCAAAGTATGTTTTGTTTTGTTTTTAATCTTCATCCTAGCTAAACATGCAGCCTCAGAACACTTCACTCCTTCTGATAGGATGAGGAAATTGCCAGATTATTTACAGTTCACCAAGTCACATGATTCTGGCAATGCATCCCCCAGGAATAGGCAGCTCTAAGACTGGAGAACATTCAGAATTGGACTTTTTTCTGCCAATGCTCATAACAGAACAGTAAAATGAACAGGAACATATATAGAGTGATGCATTTTACTTTAGTTTGTGCTGATATATTTTGGACTTACTCAGAATTAGACTGCAATTCTCTAAACATGCAAGGTTCTCATGAGCAAGTTTATCCCAGTGCTTTCTGCAATAGATTTATTTGTTTGATTACACATTTATGCAGTAACCTTAAAAATAAATCAGAAAGTGAAGGCTCTACATGCACCAAATAATGATTAAATATTATACCATAATACCAGAATGAAATGAAGGGACGTAGGTGGCGCTGTGGGTTAAACCACAGAGCCTAGGACTTGCCGATCAGAAGGTCGGCGGTTTGAATCCCTGCGATGGGGTGAGCTCCCGTAGCTTGGTCCCAGCTTCTGCCAACCTAGCAGATTGAAAGTATGCCAGTGCAAGTAGATAAATAGGTACCACTCCGGCGGGAAGGGAAATGGCGTTTTCGTGCACTGCTCTGGTTCGCCACATGCTGGCCACATG
Organism: Podarcis raffonei; assembly: GCF_027172205.1. NCBI lineage: Eukaryota > Metazoa > Chordata > Lepidosauria > Squamata > Lacertidae > Podarcis > Podarcis raffonei. Next base: position 61,425,882 of record NC_070603.1, on the reverse strand, counting down.
ACCCGGAAGCTGTACGCCAGCTCCCTCAGCCAATAAAGCAAGATGAGCGCCGCAACCCCAGAGTCAGTCACGACTGGACCTAATGGTCAGGGGTCCCTTTACCTTTACCTTACCAGAATGAAATACAAAAACTATCACAACTGCATCTTGTTTAAAAAACAACCCCACCCCAAAACATGTAAAAAAAAGGTAAGATTCATCACAGTGCAAATAGATGCTAATATAGAGCAAAGGTAGATGTTTGCAGACAGTTCCTGTAGCATCTTGGTTGAAAATATTATCTCTTTAACTTAGAGTAAATCAAGAAATAGTATACCTTCTTGCAAATACCGTTTGTTTGTTTGTTTGTTTGTTTGTTTGTTACATTTCTATAACACCTTTTCTCCCAAGAACCGCCAGGTGGTACACTTCGTTCTCCTCCCCATTTTATCCTCACAACAGCCCTGTGAAGTAGGTTAGGCTGAGAAACGGTGACTAGGCCAAGGCTACCCAGGGAGCTTCTCACAGTCATGGTGGTTTTAAAAATTGTGCACTGGAATCCTTTATGCCACTGTATACCACTTGCAGTACACAGAATACTTCTTCCATGTGACCATGGGCATGTGTGATCATCAGCCATGCATATAACACAGGTTAAATGCAAAGCCATTGCAGCACTTTGCATGCAGCATGTCTTCTGAATATAAATATATAAATATATACTGAATATAAATATATAGCGCAACAGTTATTTACTGATTGTAATTGAATTTTTGGACTAGTGCTATACAGCAGACTACCATCCTTGTAGCTCTTTTCTGTAAGTCTTTTCCTTACGATGTCTTATTTTGCATTGAAAACAACAAATTAAAAAATAAATCAGTCTTGGAATTTGTATTAGCAGAAATTACGTTTAAACACTTTTAAAACATGTTTAAACACCGCCTCCAACTGATGTTTGGTCAAGCCCATAAATCCTTCAGTCCAGAAATTTCTTATTTCACAAAACCAATCAGTCACTTAAAATGCTACTCTGGGATTGTCACATAATTAATGCAGCATGGTGCTGTAATGCTTAATAAAAAGCATAAGTTAAATCGGAATGTACGGTCGTTCCAAACCATGTTGCATTGTTTTTAGAAGAGAGAATGGTAACAATGGCAAGTAAGTGACTGGTTATGCAGAACCTTGGTGGAACATGTGTGTGTGTGTTGTGTACATACTTGAGCACATGCCTGCCTATATCGTCAAATGCATTTTCAGTATTAAGGCCCAGTGGCCCATTTTCTCTCCCAAGTAAAATTAAATTTGAAAATCATTTTTCATTCCTTGATCCTTGTGATTTCAAGGAATAACAGTGGAAGCTACAATCAAGCAAATTGCCCTTACGCTTACAGCATGGTCTTAACAATAACATTTAATTTGCTTTTCTTAATATTGCTCAATTTTCATTAGAGCTCATGTGGAAACAGTAGCTGATTTTTACTTTTGGATCCCCTCACACACCCCACCATTACTGCCTCAAGTGTCAGCTCACATTAGTAGCGGAAATGGTTGCCATGTCTAACTAACTGAAATAACTTTTTGTCAAGGTCTGTGGTAGAGTATTAGAGGCTCTATTTGGTCAACATACTGTGAACAAATAAATAAATGGAACTAATCTTCTTGAGTATGAAATTTAGACACTCTTGTAGGGGAGATTACACTGCTGGGTCTAGTGGTGAGATTATCAGAAACACACATGAAAGAGAAGGGAAGAGAGCCTAGTGTTTTGGAATCCCTGTTGTAGGTAGTGGATCGGTAGGTGGAAGGAGAAAGCATTAGCATTCCAAACAATTTATCTGTGATGCATTCTGAAAATCAATCATCTCTTGTTACTGCTGTTTCATCAGCCGGGGTTGATTTTCTGATAATTTGGTAGGCACACAACATTAAAGACTACAGTGTACCTCGGGTTACAGACGCTTCAGGTTACAGTCTCCGCTAACCCAGAAATATTACCTCGGGTTAAGAACTTTGCTACAGGATGAGAACAGAAATTGTGCTCCAGCAGTACTTAACCCGAGGTACCACTGTATATGGGTTGCTGAATCACATCAAGGCCCATTGTTTTTCAACCCAGGCTTGCCTAATGCCCCTAGGGAAAAAATCAAGTCAGGCATAAGAATATAAGAAGAGCCAATCCAGTGTCCTGTTCTTACAGTGACCAACCAGAGAAGCCTATGAGAAGCCCACAAGCAGGACATGAGCTTAAGAGCACTCTGCCCAGCAACTGGTATTTCAGGACCATGCTGCCAATAACAGTGGAGGTGGAACATAACCACCCTGGCTGGTAGCTGTTGATGGGCTTCGCCTTGAATCTGTGAAATCCTCTTTTAAAGGCACCCAATTCATAAAGATGCTGACATTGTCTGATCTTCGTATCCAGCTTCCGGTATTGATATGACCTGCTCCTGCCCATGGAGGTTCAATTGAGCTACCTGGCTAATAGTCATTAATACTGCGTTGTCTTGTATGTTGTATTTTAATAGCTGTCTTCATTCATCCGTCGAGATGCTGGCAATTATCTTTCCCCCAGTTGTTCATGCAGACTCCATTCAACATGTTTTCCTCTTAAAACATTTCACACATGCTGCCACGAGTTCTGAGGGGGAAGGCAAAATCATAAGCGTTCATATACAATGGCGTGCTTACTAATTACCTAATTTGCAGCTCAGTGTGGCATTGAGAAAAGCCTGTGGGAGAGAAGATGATCAGCCTGACATTGTGTTGTGGACTGGGAGAGGAATGTGTTTAAGGTAGTCAGTAGTCATAATAACTGTGCTCTGCACTAGAGAGCATGACAGATTCACTGTTTGCTTGGGTGTGAATTTCCCACCAAATAAATATTTTCCCACCAAATAAATCTGGTTTTCAAATGTAACTGCTGCTACAAGCCAGCACCAAACATGCACGAACACTCCCAACATAAAATTTGAAGGTTATTTAAGTACCTTATTTCTGGATTGTTGGTGTTGTTTTGTTGTTTTGGGTTTTTTTAATCTGAATCTTAAAGCAGACTAAATATTTCTGAATCTAATAATTTACTCTAAAAATAAAATGTCACATGTCATGCCTGTAAAGGTGTAAAATAAATGTTACAGTACATTTTACAATTAAAAGAAACAGGCTTGAATCTTACATTCTGCCCCGCCCCCCAGCATTTTTTGCTATATATATATTTTTACTGCTATAAATTAGTCTATAAATAAACCATTGTGTGTTTTTGTACTTTGATGCAGCATATGTGCCTTCAGGTGGTGTGTTGCCTATGGCAGGTCGTGAAACCCCAGGACAATCATATCCAGGGTGTTGACTCCAACATCCATGTGGCAGCCAGACGTGCCTTTGCTTCATTTAGCAACATGTTTTCTTCTTGTTGTTGCCAGCAGTTCAGCTCTGAAATAGAGTTATGTTGGCATGTCCTATGGATTAGTTGTATTTTGTGTCTGGTGTTTTCTGGAAGCTGCACTCAGACCAGAAAAGAAACCCAGGAAACAAACGGTTGCATGCCACCCCAATCTCTGAGCGATACGAGATTCCAGGGGTTCCAGTCACTCACCCAGAGTCCATGTTTCCATTCAGCAATGAGGCACAAAGACCGTAGTGTCCTTATGATTTGTTGTTGTTTAGTCATTTAGTCGTGTCCGACTCTTCGTGACCCCATGGACCAGAGCACACCAGGCACTCCTGTCTTCCACTGCCTCCCGCAGTTTGGTCAAACTCATGCTGGTAGCTTCGAGAACACTATCCAACCATCTCGTCCTCTGCCGTCCCCTTCTTCTTGTGCCCTCAATCTTTCCCAACATCAGGCTCTTTTCCAGGGAGTCTTCTCATGAGGTGGCCAAAGTATTGGAGCCTCAGCTTCAGGATCTGTCCTTCCAGTGAGCACTCAGGGCTGATTTCCTTAAGAATGGATACGTTTGATCTTCTTGCAGTCCATGGGACTCTCAAGAGTCTCCTCCAGCACCATAATTCAAAAGCATCAATTCTTCGGCGATCAGCCTTCTTTATGATAGTTGGTTTATTTGCAAATATATACAACCTGAGGCTATGATGGAGGGGTTCACAGCATTAACACCCCAAAGGGTCTTGTTTCTCCCATAGCCACAGCCTTAGATTCAAGCAGAAAATCAGCCATGGCTTTTTCTCAGCCTTTCCAGCCTGCATCTTCTTCCTCTAGTTCACATCACAGCCAACTCTGTCCTCCAAACTCCTGCTTTGTCTAACTAAGAGAAGGAGGAGGGGCACCGCCCACTTGCTGTCTGGCACAGAGCCCCTTTTCCTTGGTTCCTTAATGGCTCATCACCTCCCCTTTGTTCTCTTAATTGCCCATTGCCCATGGGAAGCTAGCTTGGCTTATATTTTAACCCCCTGCTGGATCCAAGAATTGAGGAGGCTTGATTAAATTCTAACACTTACTGGGTGCAGGAATTTAAGGGAGTCTGGCACCCTTGAACTCATAACAATACTTTGAGTTCAAAGTAAGAAGCTGTGGGAGCAAAAGATCTTTCTGCATGCAGCCTCAGAGCAGTACAGGAAAATGAACAATGGCTTGATGATGAGAGGAGAAGATGAAAACCTCTATTAATATAATTTGATATAATTATAATATATTGATATTAATATAATTACCAACAGATTAACTGTTTTTTCCTACTGTTAACTAAGTTACTTCAAAGTTTACCTACTGTTTAAAAATTGTTAGACTGCAAACATGGAATCCCAACATACTTGAGGGTAAATCCCATATAACTAATATTCTTGGGGTTCATTCATGCTCTGGGGCAGATTTGGGGAGATGTGGAGGGTTGGCGGGCAGAATAGGAAGTACCATTCTGTAGGAGGAATTCCTTGCATTAACAGGAGGACTACTGTTTGGATACAACACTTGTTTACTGATTATCTAATTTGCAACTAATCATGCTTTTTTGAAACAAAAAGCCCTGCTTCCACGTACAATGCAAACTTACTTTTCCCCATATAGAGAGCTGCAGGTTCCAATGTTCTTGTTCTGTTGTAAGCAACAAAGCTAGCTCTTGACAGCTGTCCCACCACTCTTTTTCATACAGCTTCATTGTACAAACTCCAGACCGTCATGCAACAATGCTTAATAATTCTTGTAAACAGTATAATTTGTTAATGAAGAATGGTGGATCTGTATGTGCAAATGATAAATCAAATAAGCAGGTATGAACAGATTTCCTCAGTTCTGTACTGTTATTATTCTGAAATTCAATTCTGTTTGGGTTGTTCTGGAAAGAAATGAATATTTTGCAGTGTTGATTCTCTCTCCCCCCCCCCTCAAAAACACACACAAACACACTTCTCTAGAAAGGGGAAGGTTTATTCCTTTCAGCTCCATAAAAAAGAAGAAATAGCTCAAAGGAGTAATTTTATTTTCAACAAGGGTATTTTTAAAGGAGTAAACAAGCACTCCAATAGGAGTTTTAAAATATGTGTGTTTATTTCTTTTGATATTTTTTTAGGGCCTTGCTTTCCTGTAACCTTTTTTTTTAAAAAAAATTCCCTAGACCCTAAGCTTAGAGGTTTAAGGTTGCCTTTCTGAAAGCACATGAATTCCTGAAGTAAAATGCTGGAACAACTGAGAATTCTGACATTCATCAGGACTACTCCAGTCAGAAGTTCTGGTTATTTTGAATCGCAAAAAGTGGGGAGAAAGTTGACAGCAGAGAATTCAATACATATTCTGAGCAATAATGCTTTTCATAGATTCTGCCTCCACCCCTCCACCCCCAGCATGCATCATTTCATTTTTTAAATAAATTTTTATTAATTTTCCAACACATATTAAATAACAATACAGAACAATACAAAAACAAACACACATATAAACATGTATAATTTCTTAACCTTCTTTTCCTTAAACCTTCTTTCAGCGACTTCCCCATACCTCCTTTTTCTGCATCCTTGTTTTAAATTTTTCCAGCAACCTCTAATTTTATTTACTTATGGCACTTCCTTTAAATCCTTTTTTCCCATGTCCAATTGTTTATCGCTGCAATTCTATTTTGCATTACTCAAAACATTTTAGCACTCATTAATTTTACAACAGTTCTTAAGGTAAACTTTAAATTTCTTCCAGTCTTCTTCCACCGTCTCTTTCCCTTGGTCTCGGATTCTGCCAGTCATCTCAGCCAATCCCATGTAGTCAATCACCTTCGTCTGCCATTCTTCCAGTGTGGGTAGTTCTTGTGTCTTCCAGTACTTTGCTAAAAGTACTCTTGCTGCTGTTGTCGCATACATAAAAAACATCCTATCTTTCTTTGACACTAATTGGCCTACCATGCCCAAGAGAAAGGCCTCTGGTTTCTTCGCAAAAGTGCATTTAAGCACCTTTTTCATTTCATTATAGATCCTTTCCCAGAAAGCCTTAATCTTTGGGCATGTCCACCAAAGGTGATAAAAAGTACCTTCAGTTTCATTACATTTCCAGCATTTGTTATTGGGCAAATGGTAAATTTTTGCAAGCTTGACTGGGGTCATGTACCACCTATAAATCATTTTCATAATATTCTCTCTTAAGGCATTACATGCCATAAACTTTATACCGGTGGTCCATAACTGTTCCCAGTCTGCAAACATAATGTCATGTCCAATGTCCTGTGCCCATTTAATCATAGCTGATTTAACCATCTCATCCTGTGTATTCCATTTCAACAGCAAGTTATACATTCTTGACAAATTCTTAGTACTGGGTTCCAAAAGCTCTGTTTCTAATTTCGACCTTTCCACTTGAAAGCCAATTTTCCTGTCCTGTTTAAAAACTTCGTTTATCCCAGCATGCATCATTTCAGACTGTTTGACTGAGCTGGTTGCCCTGTGAATTTTATGCTAAAGCACAGAGGAATGTTCAGATTTTGTTTTTGAGGTGGAAGTCCAAACTCCATGATTGCATTTGTGGTTATTTCAGATTTACGCTGGTAATGAACACCAATAACCCACTATGTATGTATAGATTTAGAGGAAGATGTAATGTGTGTAACATGTGGCAACTTTTATGTGCAAATATGAGTTAGAAAAGCATATCTGTTCTAGGGTCTTACTTTGTGGCTGCAGTGTTCCTAATTTGTACTGTGTAGTGATGGGTTTGGCACTAGAGAGGAAGATGATAACACATGAGGCCAAATGATGCATGTGAGATGATCAGCTGCTTCCTAGTTTGGATTGATATGCAAAGTGCAGTGGTTATAATAGATCCATGTATTTGGATTTCTTACACGATGTGCTGAGATCAGCCAAGATGCTGCCATAATATGGCCATGGAACGTCAGCTTCCACTTTTCCTAAAACTTAAATAGCTGTGTAGAAGGTTATATAAAGCAGGGGCCTCAAACAGTCGGAGGAGTAGCTTATATGGTGCAATTATTATCTGGGATTTCCTTATTGTAAAGGGTACTGTTGCCCACATGGGGTGCTTTAAAAAAACCATGCAATTTAGGATTGCTATACTCTTACCTTGGCTACACTCAATGGAGGAGCACAATTTCAGATAGCTATTGACTGACCAGTCTGCTATAGAATATGTGTGGCTGGATGAGCATGCTTTTAATAAAAATACTGGTGCATTCTATGTGTCCAGCTTTGTATGTGAGTATTTGCAGAGGAGAAAAGTATAGGTCAAAGATGTGCAAGGACCAAAATTATTGTTTAGCATAAAACTAGAATGACAGTACTGACTGCAACTGAACAAAGGAGATTAATAGCCTGATTTCCCATGCAGCAACTGAAGCATTTTTTGTTGGTCTCTGTCCAAAAGAGGATACTGAGCAACATGGACATTTAGGCTGACCCTGCACAACTCCTTCTGGTCTTAGCCAGTCATTTTTCCTATTAGAGTACTTACTCATTTGAAGTATCACTGTGTGAAATAAAATAAACCCAAAATGTATGTCCGATACTTGTACTTATGGCCAGTTTAAAGATAGATTTCCAGTCCAAGACTTTACAGTATAACCTTACCTCTGCAGAAAATAGTTGCAGAGCTTTGTAATGCTTAAAAGGCATTGTAAGAGAAATGTCATTTTGAGATTGCTGCCTCAAGGACCTGAAGGTTGTACTTGCCTCCTCTATTGGCAAAATGTTGCAGTGGTGTGGTGGCTGAGGGCATTTGTCTTCTGCCCATATTTTAGTGTGATGTGAGGTGATCTGGGTATAGAACTTGCTGGGACAACTTTATGTGTTGATCTGATGAGAGGAGGGCCAGGTTTGCTCCGGATCTGGAACTGTTAGATTCAGATAACTAGGAACTACAGGTCTTTGCTTAAAGCTTATTACATAGTTAGTGGTTGTATCACATAGGGCGGCAGTGGTTTGATTATGCAGTGAAGCCCAAAACCGGCAATCACCCAAGGCTCCAGATATAGAGAAAGCTTCAGAGGGAGGGTAATGTTGGGCTTAACGATATGATCAAAGGCTACAAACAACTTCATCACCCCTCTATGTATAGGCAGCAACACAAGGTAGACTTAAGTGGCTGCCACACGGCTCCAGTGAACCCTGAATTCATCCTAAAATAATCAAATTCTGAAGTAGGATCCTCACTGGATCCACTCTGGGTATATCTGGTCCTTGCTGTCCATAGTAAAACTCAGGAAAAGATCTGCTTCCATCTGCACTGCAGATGGTTGTTGTGGGACTGATTATAGCAATAAAGGTCTGCATTTAAGCAAGAATGATGTCAGTGGGTCCCTCACCATATTACTCTGCCAAACGATTTCTCCCAATTTAACTTCACCATACAAAATGGCAGTATGAAAAATTATCAGAGCAATTGCCAAATTGTTTGAGGACATTCAGTGTGGACACTCAGTGGTGAAGTGACTTGACTTTTCAGCTATCTGCCTCCCATATGCAGCCACTTAGGATACAGACGTGGCCTGGCACTAACAGATGACTGAAACTTTATTTTGATGTTTTATGAAGGCCCTATACAAGGGTGGCTATATATAGGCTTGGTTTATACTTTTATTACTTGGATGCTAAACTGCAGGAGATGAATGTGCACACTGTACACGCTGCATAAATCACACAGTATTTCTAAAATCCCTTTTGAAATTGGTAATTAAATGAGTTGGTGTTCCGCCCAATTGTATGCATGTTTACTTACCATCATATTCAGGGACTCGAGTTTCAAATCAGCATTGTGTTTTTTGGGTCAGTACAGCGTACGCCACCTCTTTTTCCTCCACCACCATCTTGCTGCCACCACTTGTCCCCTGCCTGCTCGCTCACTCTCCCCCCTCCCCTGCCCCACACCTTTGCTGCTTACTCCTTGATTGCTGCTGCTTCCTCAGCTGCAGTCACAGTCTTCCAGAGGTGCTTTGGTGCATCCCTTACAATCTCCAAAGTACCTTCTGGGAAGGTACCTGACGATTTTAAAAAGGGCGCACCACAGCAGAGGCACTGTGGTGCGACCCTTACAATCGCCAAAGTACCTTCTGGTTGTATACCTCATTACCATGTGGGGTCTGCCAGGCCCAGTCATTACAGGACTTTAGCAAAAAACCTAAGGACCCATTTGCTTTGCTTGGCTTTTTCTGGTTGTTGTTGTATTGGAGTGCTGATTGCTTTTAGTAGCGTTTGTGTATTGGATTTTAATAATTTTCAACCAGATGTTTCTTTTATTATGATTACTGCTGTTTACTATTCATTGCTGTTGCTTTTATACTTTATTTTATTCTATAAGCAGCAGTGAGAGGGTTTATCTTTAAAAGCAATCTAATCTTCTGTGCAGTCAGGGAGATTTGATCAAGCATGCACTTCTAATGCTCTTGGTCAGGCTTCCTCAAACTCGGCCCTCCAGATGTTTTGAGACTACAGTTCCCATCATCCCTGACCACTGGTCCTGCTACCTAGGGATCATGGGAGTTTTAGGCCAAAAACATCTGGAGGGCCAAGTTTGAAGAAGTCTGCTCTTGGTGTTGCTTCTCTTAGAAAATATTTAGGAATTTCAGGGCCACTTCTTTTGCTATCATCCCTCCCCACTTCTTTCACCTTGCTACAAATCAATATTTTTTCCATTTCCTTTGACGCTCTTAATATATCATATGTGATGATTGCTGGTTCTTACTGTCATTATATTTGTATAAAGAAATAGCTTTTTAAAAAAAACTTATGTAGGGTTGCCATATCACAGCCCCAGAAAACTGAACAGCAAATTATTATACAAATTGGACATAGCTGGACAATCTTATCTCATTTGTGTGATCTCTCTACTAGTTGCCAAGAAACTGAGTAGTGACAAAAGAACCCATGGAAGGGCTTGTGGGTGTTTGGCGATTACAATGCCAGGGAAGAAAGAATTGACATATTAGCTCAGCTCTTTTACCCACTCTGTCACTACTTACTGGGTGACCTTAAGCAGGCTTGTTTTCTGTTTGCTCTAAAGAGCAGGACCCAAACCAGTAGATTCAAATGACAAGAAAGCAGATTCCAACTAAACGTTAGGAAGAACTTTCGGATGGAAAGAGCTGTTCAGTAGTGAAATGGACAACCTAAGAAGGTGGTGAACTTCAATGCAGTTTTTAAAACCCTTTTTATATGGCCACCTGTCAGAGATTCTTTTGCTATGATTCCTGCATTGCAAGGGGTTAGACTAGATCACCATTTGAACTCTACAAATTCTATGATACTTTGATAATGGTTTTTTGATCTGCTCATTGATATCACACAGCTTCTTTTTTTATATAATTGCTTTTAATTTAAGAGTCCATGCATACACAAGCAGAAAAGAGAAACGCAGCAGTAGCAGTCCCCATCATCACCCAGAGTGGCAAATAAAAAGAGGCAGAACCTTTTCACCAACAAGCACTAACTTCACTGTTAGAAAGAAGTTAGAGGAGTGGAGAGGAGTTCAGCAAATGTTAAGCTCTGTCCTTCAAGTGTTTAGGTAACCATTTGGTCCACTTAGCCACTCTTTTCCATTCACATGTGATGGTTAGGAGTGGCTAAGTGGTTAAGCATCATTGCCTAGAACAAAGAAACAACTTTGGGAGGAGAAACAACTTTTTTACTAAGTACCAGGTGATTGGCACATTTTCCTGTTTTTCTCTGCAACTTGAAATGTTCTTTTTCACATAAAAGCTTAGAATCTAAACCAGGTGATGCATTACCCAGGCACCATCTGCAGTTTCTTTAATCCAGATAATACTTGGATTTCTGGGAAATATGGCAACCCTGCTTTTACCACTGCTAGTAATTAATCATTTTTAAAATTAGCAAGCAGATGCAGTGAGGGACAACCACCAAATAAAGTAGCACATTAAAGGGTGGGTACCAACTCTTGCATGACAAGGCCAACTGGTTTCCATTTTACAAAGAATTAGAAAAGGATGTGGTCCCTCAAAAACAACCAACCAAAATATTGCTCAATAATTAAACACCTTTCGAAATGTCTAGGGTTTTCCCACATGATCAGTTTTGTTCAATTAATAGTGTACAAAGTCAACAAATTGTCTCTGAAGTTTCTACTGCTGTCCTGAGGATATCACATTTTCACAGTACAGTATTCAAGTCTGCAATATTATTTGCCCAAAGGAAATAGTATGTCCGTATGTATTATGTTTATTGTTTGGAATGTACATCAGGCACCTAATAAGTATTGCACGTGACTTGATTAGTAGCACAGCCTTCCTCATTCTGCACTTACATCATTTCATTAATTTTTATCCCATTCTCTTTCTTTGAATTCCCCCTACCCTGTGCAGGAGTACTCATTCAAAATGGTAATGGTGAGGTGCATCCATTAAAAAACACAAAAAACACAAACACCATTGCTGTTGATTTTCTCATTTGGCTTTGTTTGTCATAATTTGCTCTGACCTTCTCCTGTGCTGATGTGTTAATAAATACTTGTAAGGGGGGAGCACAGCCATACACTCCCACACAATGAGGCTACTCCTTTCCATGTCTCTTGTATTTATTAAATTTCTATCCTCCCCTTCTTCCCAAAGGAGCCATGTCTTGCTAGTTCTGCACCAATATTATCAGCACTTTTTGGTAAAAAACACACACAAATAAATCAGTGAGTTGCTGGCACTCTTTTATCTTGAATGAAGTGTCATGGGTGCCAGGACATCATGGCTGCTATGGACAGAAAAAACAAAACTAAAAAAGAGGTGCTGGTATTCTCTACTGGTGAGTACTGACACATCAAAAGCATTGATGATGATGATGGTTTAATTTATGAATTGTTTCTCATGAGGCATCTTGAAGCACTTTATGATATAAAACATATATAAAACAGTTACATATATAAAAACAGTTGAAAACAATTGCATATAATAACATTTTTAATAAAAAAAACCACCTTTAAAATTAAAAACCAGTTTAAAGTATAAACAGCAGATACATGAAATCAGTTCAGATGCAGTACAGAAACCAACTTGGGATCAAAGTTTTAGAAGGCTTGCTGGAAGAGGAATGTCTGTAGCAGGCACCAAAAAGTCAACAGAGAAAGTGCCTATCTGATATGCAATGGAAGAGAATGCCAAAGGATGGGTGGTACCACACTGAAGGCCCTATACGCCAGTCTTGCACTTGTATTATTAGCCTGTAAAGGAGCTTTTTCAGAATTATTGTACAAAGACTGTGATGCCCTCAGGACATGCTTTTCACTGATCACGTGGGGAAAGCCTCTGAGGTGGGAAGGCAGGATTTACTGTGCTACAAAAATAATATTGCTTTATAACACATTGTTGTCTTCTTTTGTTTTAGGGGCCTCTTGGACTGGATGGCAAACCAGTAAGTTATGCTCTGAGTAACACACGCACACTGTGGATGAATTAAAAGTGTCAGTATTCAGCTATATGCAAAAGCATAAGCTGCTTGGCACTGCTTCACGGTATCTAAAATCCATTGATTTAACTGTGTGAACCTAGTTGGGTTGTACTAATGGGCCCAGAGCTCATGAAAGTAGTCTGAGAAAGTGAATATTCTGAGAAAGCTTTACTGAAGAATAAAATATTTACGTTCTAATAAAGCAAGAATAAAAACCGTCACCTGAGAGTCACAGCTGCCCCAAATATGGTCTAGCTCTCAGTCAGTGAGTTAGTCAACCAAGGTCTCGGCTGCACCACTTCAGATTGTTCACATGATTAAATGCATCTCTATAGAGGGGGGAAATATTTCACATACATAAATATATAGAAGTCAGGGGAAGGGGTCTAGCATAAATATCTACAAATAAAGACAGGGGAAAGGTTAAATCAGGGATGTTCCTCATCTCTACATTAGAGGTAAATGGCCCCTCTTTCTCCTTGAAATAATTTGTTTTAGTAAAAGTTTAGAGGGGTGGGAGCTGAACTGTAGATCAATCAGCTACTTCCTTACTATCCTCTTGTTGATCTCTACAGGGGCCTCCAGGAGCCAAAGGGGAAAAGGTAAGATTGGTCATTCAAAACATTGCCTTAAAATTTCTTAAGTAGATTCCTAAGCATTCTAATAAGAGTTGTGTCTCAATTCTTTTTTTCCAATCACCTTCCTGTTTGGCCTTTGGGTCATATTGTTTCCCACTGTCAGTAATTGGCTTTTCCATACATAAGGCTTTTGTATCAGAATCTGTAGTCCCAGTTGCCACTGGGAATTCCCACCAGGACATACTTCTTTTGCGTTCCATTAGGGAAGGATGGGGTATTTGTGGCCTTCCAGACCACATCTCCACACCCTTGGCCCTACTGGTTGGGGTGGGTGGAGCCCAATGACAAGAGGTCCACAGGTTACCTATTGCTGCTTGGACCCTCTGATTTTGACATGATTGCCATCAAAGGATTCCACAGAACCAAAAGCTCCTTACAGTTCTAGAAATAAATTTTATATTGAGAGATGTACCATGTGACTGGTTAGAGATACACCAAATTATATGTTTTCTAAATTAGCCAAATATAAGGGTTCAAGCACTTTCAATGGTTTTGAGCAACTACTCAACTCAACCAACCCACTGGGAAGGGCAATCATCTCCCAGCTGTATAACAGTCTCACACAACTGGCTACACTTCCTCTCACTTCATTACGAATAAAATGGGGTAAAGATTTTGGAGAAGAATTAGAGGAACAACTCTGGAAACAAATGGGGAATAAACTCCCATTTGGATGCATCTCGATTAGAACTCAAGAAAATGCTTTAAAGATATCACGCTGTGCAGCCTAATTATATAGAATTAATTGTTACACATCCAACCTTTGCTGGAGGGAATGCAATTTGCCTGGCTCTCTGCTACATATGTGGTGGTTTTGCCCAAAACGTATTCTCAAATGATGGAACAATCGCTACAACCAGACCCCAAATTAGCCCTACTATCTTATTTTACTCCTCTGTTTAAGAACATAACCAGAAAACACCTCATCCTCCACTTATTAACTCCAGCCAGATTAGTGACTGCGAATAATAGGAAAACTTTATATGCAAATCTTTTGGAAGCCTGGATTTCACAAGTGTGGGACAATGTGCTTATGGACAAATTAATTGTTTCACAAAAGGAATATCAATCAGGCAGTGGGGGGGGGAGACTCACACCTTCTGTACGACATTATATCCTTTTATTGACTCATGGAACCTCATGGAAAGACTTTCATTTGATTGCCTTTCTTGGAGCTTCTAAAACTACGACCATCAGCCCCTATTTTTCTTTCTTTTCTATACAACTACTAAGCTCTGTTTTCCTTGTATGGATGTGTTTTGTTTCCTGAAATAAAAAATCAAATTTTTAAAAAATTCCACAAATATTTTATCCATGCCCTGTCTTGATACCACAATCCCATAGGAATTCCTTGCATGTGCCCTAACTATTTTTTTGCATATAGATCAGCAGTCCTTTAAATGGAAAGATTGAGGCCTTTGCATGCATGAAATGTGTGAAGGACGTCCATCACATGGTCAAATGTTAATCTGGAAACTTCCTTCATTCAATTGGTCAGCCGTTTCTATTGTATGTGGAAGAAATGAATTCTCTCATCACAGCAACTCTTAAACAACAAATAAATGAAATGGGGGAAAGAAGAATCATGATGACTTTTCTGTTTTACAGGGGGATCAAGGAGACATCGGCCCAAGAGTAAGCACTGTTCCTAACTATGAACATTTTTAAAGCTTATGTTAGAGCCTGGCTTTGATAAGCACAGACAGATGTACTTGCATGTGAAGACGAAACAAGGTGAAAAAGGAAAAATTGTGTGTGCAGCTGCACTTTATCATATTCATCCCTCTCCACTTACGTTTCTCTATCTCCTCTTTTGTTCTTCCTCCATCACTTTTTTTTTATTGTCAGCTTACAAAGATTTCTAATGATGTCTATAATGAAAACAAATTAATTGGAAGAAGAGGATAACTATGATAACTCAGGAGGAAATTTGGTGCCTTAAATTCTTGGCATGTATTAGAAAATCGAAGCCCAAATTTAAGATGATTCTCAGCTGAATGAGATTTGATTTTTTTTTTTAAAGGCAGAGAAAGAGCATAGGGCAATGAGGAAATTGATAGTGAACTTGTTTCATCTTTGCTTTTCTTGGTCCTCATCCATATGGAAGACTGACTCATTAAACTATAAAAGTTAGAATTTAATAAACCTTTCTTAACGTCATACAAGCTAGCATATGGGCATCCTTCCTCTGACTCATTTTCTTTCTACTTAATTTTAATGGAGTGGGACTGAGTTCAGCTGTAATATATACATGTCCACAACAGGATTTCCACCTCCAGTGAACTGAAGAGATGCATATATATTTTTGTTTGTTTCTAGGCAAAGCATTGTTCTATTTCCAACCCCCACTCCTCAGGGATTTGCAATCAACTTTATTAAGTGTCTTTTTGTGCATTTGTATGAGGTAGAGACAAAAACAAACAAAACAAAAAGCCTGAAATGAATGAAGTGTTCTAGAAATTAGTTCAAAGAATATTGTTTTTAAACTTGAGAGTAGTGAAATTGAGCAGGCATCAACTGATAAATAGGACCAGGAGCTTTATCACAGCAGCTTAGATTTTACAGCAAGTCAAATAATGAATGCTGGTATGGGGAATTATAAAATAGACAGGCCAAACTTAGCCAGCATATGGGTCAACCCTTCATCTAAAGGCTCCATTTGGATTCTGAGGATCTCTGCATCTGTTTTAAAATAAGTTTCTAGCCTTCATGAACAAAGACATTTGGTTGAAAATGTGGTAGCAAAAACCAAAGCAAGTTGAAAAAGCAGTCCAAATTCTTTTTTTCTAATGTCGCAGATTTTGTATTTAAGGATCGCAGTTTTGGAATAGTAATAGTCACAGTTATTTATCCATAGTAGGGATGTTTTCATGGGAGAGGTGAAAAATAGGCAAAAGAACTGTTTAAAAATTTCCCCCAAGCTTTTATCATTATTAAATGGCAATTATTTATTGCTGGAACTCCGCTGCTTATGCTTTTAAAAGGTTTGCTATCATTAATAAAATCAATAAACGCAATCCATACTCAAATACAGCACAAGCAGGAATCTGGAAATGAAACTAAGCACAAGTCCCTCCAGGTGACAAAGGCTACACAGAATGTCAAACATATAATATGCATATAGGTATGATACTGCATTTATTCCATTCAGAGAACATTGATCCCATTTCATAGCTGAAGAACACTGAGGCACAAGAAGACATGCCTGGTTCAATATTGGCTAGTGAATTCAAGACACAGAATCCTGCTGCTGTTATGCCCAAAGTGGCTGCCATGGAGAACAGCCTTTGCAGCTACTAGGGAATAGAGAAGCCTGGTGTTTGGCTTCAGCATCCGCACGCATGCTGTGCCAATGCTGCAGATTGATTCTGTATCATCTCCTGTGAGGGCAGCCATATAGCTGAGTAATCCAGGAATATGCTAGACATTAGATCATCCTTTGCCATCCTGATACCCTCCTCATATGCCATCAAATCAGTACAGTGTAGGTGAAAAAACCTGTCAGCAAGGCCAGTGAATCAATGAGTGCTGAAAAAACACTGATGAGATTCTAGAACCTTCTAACTTTATAATTCAGAATGTTATGGAGGCCCTTGATCATAGGAAGTACAGTATACCCTATGTGTAATCTTTTTAAGCTAATATAACAACTTTGAAAAAATTGAGGAATTCCTTTTTCAAATTACACAATACTCACTGTGATACAAACTACTGTGAAATATGTTCTGTAGGGGAAATGTTTCCTGTACGTTATCAAAAGTAGGACAGCACACTTTATATTATGATATTACTCTGTTTCACATGGCAAATTATATCTGGATGCACCTCATAAAGTAGGATTTAGAGGCTTTCATCCTCAAACTATCTATGTAGGAAATCTTGTGCTACTTTATGAACAAAACCATATCAGTATAAGTTCCTGAGACAAGATTATAC
This sequence comes from Podarcis raffonei, assembly GCF_027172205.1. NCBI lineage: Eukaryota > Metazoa > Chordata > Lepidosauria > Squamata > Lacertidae > Podarcis > Podarcis raffonei. The sequence goes on along the minus strand of NC_070603.1, from coordinate 61,408,489 downwards.
CTGAAAGAGTAGTAAGGAAAAGGTGTGTGGTGACTGGTGATGCCCGATATCTGTTCCTAGAAGAGAGTTGTCACCATTAAATGTAAACCATTGAATGGAGACCATTCAGAAATATGTTACATTTTAAAAAGATCGAAAACGTTGCAAGCAGTCCCCAGATGTTATCAATTACGCATGAAAGCAGTCTGCATTTAGAAGCATTCATGTTATGAAATATGTTCATGCCCCAGTTTCTCAAATGCGTTGTATCCCTTGGGGAAACTGAGCTCCAGTCGCTCAGCAGGATCATCAAGTAATCAGATTATGGTACTAACTGTTTGTGATTTTCTCTCTTTCTCTCTCTCTCTCTCTCTCTCTCTCTCTCTCACACACACACACACACACACACACACGTACAAATGTTAATGATTCTGGATGTTTAGGACATTTATTTGGCTCCTCAGTCCTTCTGTTTTCTCTTCCAATTCCTGGGACCTTTCCTGTGACACCACCTGGCCTCAATTATCTTTACTTCCTTAACTTGAGCAATATCTTTTCTTTAGCCTCAGTGATAGACTTTATTTCCTAAAGTTGTTTCCTGGTTTATATGGGAGGATACGTTATTTCAGATTACATGTTTTGTGGTGGCAGTAAAGAAAAAACAATCAGCAGCTGCTAATGCCTCTGAGAGAAGGAGTTGTCTTAAGAGGGGTTTTTTTAGAGACAGGGTAATAATTTAATTAAAATGAAAATTACATAATTTTCTTTGAGCGCATCCTGTTCTGAAACTATGCATTAAGCTTGAGTAGTACTAGCTTAATGCATCTATTCTGTTTGACAACATCTTTCTCATGGAAAAACATGGTGCCAATATTATTCTCCCAGTTTAAAATTACAGTTATTTTTAAAGAATTAGCTCAGACTTTCCCAAAATGTATTTCTTTTAATTTAACTGAAACTGAAACAATTATGTTTGAATCTGTTTCATCAATCATGCATTTTGCATGATCTACTTGCATACAATTCCCCAAGCATTTTCAGTTGCTTTCAAAGCAAAACAAAACAAATTCAGGCTCATTAATTTTCAAGAAGACAGTGGTGAAGGACAACAGTATGTTTTTTTAATTTATTTTTTAATTATTATTATTTTTAATATCCATTTTTCCCATCCTGAAGGAATCATTCAAAGTGCCTTAACAAGCAAGCAAAACACACACCAAAAAAATAATAATGTCTTAATTAAAATGTATGAGCAACCCAAACAGACTTAAGAACATCAAAAACAGAAAACTGATGGATCCTGATAGATTCCGACAAGCCTTGCGGAACCCTGCTCCTCCTGGCGACTCATTAGATGACCTTGTTGAGGACTGGAATAACCGGCTCTTGGCAGCCATTGATGAGATCGCGCCTAAGCGCCCTCTGCAACCCCGTCGAAACCGGGCCCCTTGGTTTACTGAGAAGCTCCGGAAAATGAAGCGGGATCTCAGACGGCTAGAGCGAGTATGGCGACGGACTCGTGACGGAGCCTCAAGAACATCTTATAGGACGCTTATGAAAGCCTATGAGATGGCTATGAAAGCTGCTAAGAAATCTTACTTTGCAGCTTCCATTGCATCCGCTAGCACAACTTTTTAGAATAATTAGGTCAATAACGTCCTTAGGAGGACAACCAAATTTAAGCACAAATTCGACTCACAGCTGTGAGGCATTCACAAGCTTTTTTGCGGAGAAAGTCCTGTTGCTCCGCCGTGACCTCCCTGCCAATTTAGATACAGTGACTGAACTGGAGGCCCCTCGACTGACTTCAGGTCCAGTGTTGGACCATTTCGATCGGATAATCCCTACTGATGTGGATAGATTCCTCCAAGTTGGTAGGCCCACCACCTGCCTCCTTGATCCGTGCCCGTCTTGGCTGATTAGGGAGTGTCCAGATGTTGCGCGGACCGCCCTGGTTGAAATTATCAATTTGTCCCTTGACACGGGGACATTCCCAGGGGAACTGAAGGAAGCAGTGGTGTGTCCATTCTTAAAGAAAACTTCATCAGATCCCTTAGACCTATCCAATTACCGCCCAGTTTCAAATCTTCCATACCTGGGTAAGGTAATTGAGAGAGCGGTTGCTGAACAGCTTGGTAGGTTTCTGGAGGAAACATCGGCATTAGATCCATTTCAGTCCGGTTTCCGTCCTGGTTTTGGGACGGAGACGGCTCTGGTTGCCCTAACAGATGATCTCCATAGACAACTGGATTGAGGCGGGTCAGAACTGCTGATCCTTTTAGATTTGTCAGCAGCCTTTGACATGGTCGATCATGATCTTCTGGACCATCGCCTCGCAGACGTGGGGATATAGGGCATAGCCCGTAACTGGTTGTGCTCTTTTATCTCTGGTCGGGGACAGAGGGTGGCACTAGGGAGGGAAATGTTGTTGCGCCACTCCTTGGTGTGTGGAGTGCCGCAGGGCGCAATTCTCTCCCCGATGCTTTTTAACATCTTTATGCGCCCCCTTGCCCAGATTATCTGGAGCTTTGGGCTGGGCTGTCACCAATATGCTGATGGCACTCAGCTCTATCTGCTGATGGATGGCCACACCGACTCGGCCCCGAACACACTGACCAGATGCTTGGAAGCTGTAGCTGGATGGTTTCGTGGGAGCCGATTGAAACTAAATCCTTCAAAGACAGAGGTCCTATGGCTAGGTCAGGATGGCATGGGGATGAGGGACCAACTCCCTTCTCTTGCGGGGGCCCAATTAGTGCCATTGCCTTCCGTTAAGAGTTTTGGTGTAATCCTTGACGCCTCCCTTTCCATGGAGGCACAAGTTACAGCAACAGCCAAGGCAACATTTTTCCACCTTCGCCGCATCAAGCAGTTGGTCCCTTACCTTTCCCGCCCCAACCTGGCCACAGTGATCCATGCGATGGTCATCTCCAGGCTTGACTACTGTAATTCGCTCTATGCGGGGCTGCCCTTGAAGCTGTCCCAGAAACTCCAGCGGGTACAGAATGCTGCAGCGAGGCTCCTCACAGGGTCTCTGCCATGGGAGCATATTCACCCAGTGCTTTTCAAGCTACACTGGCTCCCGGTGAAGTACAGGGTCAGATTTAAGGTGCTGCTTTTGACCTTTAAAGCCCTTCACGGCCTAGGACCCTCGTACCTACAGGACCGCCTCTCCTGGGATGCCCCACAGAGAGCCTCAATGTCCATAAATAACAACACCCTAGTGGTCCCAGGCCCTAAGGAAGTTAGATTGGCTTCATCCAGAGCCAGGGCCTTTTCAACTCTGGCTCCGGCCTGGTGGAACGCTCTGCCTCATGAGACCAGGACCCTACAGGATCTGATTTCTTTCCGCAGGGCCTGTAAGACAGAGTTGTTCCGCCTGGCCTTTGGCTTGGAGCCAATTTGATTCCCTCCCTCCCTCTCTTTCTTTTTTCTTTTCCTTCTCCTCCTGCGATGAGGCTACATTTTAATATTTTAATGTTCTATTATTTTAATGTTGTATTTTATTTTTGTTTTTAAGTTGTAATCATTCGTCTTGTTTTAATTTGCTTATAAGCCGCTCTGAGCCCGGCCTTGGCTGGGGAGGGCGGGGTATAAATAAAAAATTATTATTATTATTATTAAAAGTCAAAAGGCTAGAACTAGGGTTGCTGTATATCCATAATTTCCCTGGACATATCTGGAATACTGCAGTCGGCAGCAGTGTCTGGGCAGAAATCAGAAAAAAAATGTCCAGGAAAATCTGGGTGTATGGCAACCCATGTCGGCAGTGCCGTTTTTGCTGATTTTGCATAAAAATAGCTCAAAAACGGCAAATTCTTTTTGGCTATTTTGCCCAAAAAGTTCAACTCTGGGCAAAAAATATCCCATCTTTGTAGTCCAGCTTCCTTGTTTTCACAGTGGTCAACCAGATGCTGCGGGAAGCCCATGAGCAGGACATGAAAGCAGCAACTCTCCACTGTTTTTGTATCTCAGAACAGTGCTCCACAGGCTTCAGGTTCCTTTTGCTGAAGGGGTGCACACTGACCCCTCTCGCTCTCCAGGCTTCAGCAAAAGCAACGCAAAGCCTCCGGAGCGTGGAGGGAGCGCTTCCTCTGCACTTCGGAGGCTTCGCGTTACTATCACTGAAGCCAAGGAGCCTGCATTCGCTCCATAGGATGCACACACATTTCCCCTTAATTTTTGGAGGGGAAAAAGTGCATCCTATAGAGCGAAAAATACAGTAAGTGTCTTCTGCTGAAATTTGATAGGGCTTTTTAATGAGATTTAATTTCTGGTTGAAGCATACAGCATTTGCAACAAATGGAAAGGAGTGTTGCTGTGCTGTTGTTTTGCAAAACTCGGTCAAGTGCCACTGTTTGTCCTGTTGCTGACTAGCTTTTACTGAATTTTTATAAATATGCCTGCACACATGAACAAGCAAGGAGCTGATAATAAATATACCACATGTAACAGTTCTTGACAGTTACTGCAGTATACTTAATAAAAGTAAAAAGAAATGGGGAAACTGTATAGAATGGGTATTTTAAAAAACTAGCAATGCTACCATTGTTATCTATATACTAAATCAAATCAAAATGAATGTACAAGACATTTACTAGGAAACAAGATAATCAGTGTATGCAAAAATACATTCAGGGGGAACCGTGAAGTATTTGCAACCCATAGCTATGTATTTCCAAAAAGTCAGTGATATATTGGGCATTGACTATGATTGAAATTCCTTCTCCCAGTTCTCTAGAGGAGCCTTCCCCAACTTGGTGCCCTCCAGACATTTCTGGAGTACATCATCCCTGGTCTTTGACCATGCTGGCCAATGCTGATAAAGATAGGGGCCCACAGCATCTGAAGAACACAAAGCAGTTGCATAAAGCAGTTGCTGCCCTCTGTTGTTTTAGTGTTGTTCAGAACAAGAACCAAGGTTCTGCTATGCTGTCAAGAATCCTCTCTGTTGTCAAAGTAGTTAGAAATAGGATGTGGAAAGAAAGTGGGTTCTACTCTCATTAAGTCATGCAACCGTTTTACTTAAAATCATGACCATTTGTTTCCAAGAGTGTTGCAGATTGTCTTTGCTCAGCCCTGGGCAACATGAGTTGTTTTTACAAAAACAACTTAATTTTTTTCAAATTTCTTTTCCAAGAGGTGCTTCTTATTCGGTGTTGCTAGCAGTTATACCAAAACAAATGTGTAGATCTCGCATGTTGATCTGTCCTTCAGCTAAGATTTTAATCGTTCGTGTACTCAACTAAAACAATTTACATGCAGTTCAATGAGACTCGCCTCAGGACAGAGGATGAGGATATGAAAATGTTACATCTGTGTTGCAGATGCTACATGCAACTTACGACTTTGCAGACAACCCTCAACCAAACTCATGGAAGCACTGGTAGTTCTTCCATGGTAGTAGACAGTCCGTCCCCCTCCCCCCCGGTCCTTTTATCGAACAGGGGAGCAATGCTTCTGGTATCCAGTTCTGTAATCTGGTCCACATTCCACGTCTAACTTAATTATATTTTAGGACTAAATTGCTTGACTCTAGGGTATTTATATGCTGTTGGCAGGGGGGGACAACATTTGATACATGTAATGATACTGTATGAATTAGATTTTTTAAAATCCCATTTGATTTTTCTTTCTTTTATGAGGAAGATGAGCTTTACAGAAAGCACCCATAACCATATACAGAAATTATCTCCTTTCTAGTACATCAAGCAGATGAATTGAGTTTACTTGGCTGTCAGGCATTAGCCTTATCCAAACGGGTTGACTGGCAAAGCAGTCAGGCTCATGCTTTTCTATATTTAAACCACTTGTAAGTATGTACAGTAACTCAAGTTACACTTTATTTTAGGGCTTAACATACTTGGATAGAAATGAGATTTACTGTGGCTGACAGGTTGGCATACAGCCCTGTGAATGGTTTTACAGTTTAGCTCAAATCTCAAATACAAAGATCATGTAGTAGAATCCTAGGAATGCTTACTCTGAAGTAAGTACCACTGTATTCAATGCGGCTTGCTTTCAAGTAAGCTTATTTAGAATTTCAGCTTCATATAGTTAAACAGACACTCGGGTCACTTTCAGAATCCTAATATGAGAGTAGAAGAGTTTGAAAATTGAATCTTTAAACATCTCTACTCAAAATGGAAAACATGAACTCCCAAATGGTTAAGGTATGCCAGCATTAGAAAGCTGGAATTTGTCTAGATTCTTCCTTAGTGGGTATATATATCAGTTGCCAAGGAACACACGTGCCTATAAAATCACGGTTGCTGAAGTGATAGAAATTCTTGCCCTTTAAAGAAATGTTGAAAAATATCTTAAACTATGTCCTGTGAAACTGAGGAATTAGTAAGATTCCCACCCACCACCACTGCCGCCATTATTTTGTAGTTCTGAAGTCTGTGATGCTGACCTAATGGAAAGCTGTACATTCTGATACCACCTATACAGCTATTGAATAATGTGTCTTAAATCTATTGTTGCTGTTCCATTTATTATTTCACCTTGTGATACCAATTGTTTGTTCCATACTGGGCTCCCTCTCATATATTATGCTGATTGAACCATTTTTCTCTACCATCATAACATTTGTCTTGACCTCTTTGTCTTTCCTGCCACACATTGACTAGATGGCTTTCCCTCGCCTCAGTCATGGATTTCTCTCTGACCAGCCTATTTTTAGCCGACGTATCCTTAAGGTAGAATCGCTTTTAATCTTCTGGCTTGCTGTGTTTTCTTGTGAGGTTGCTTTTTAAAAACTTTTCTAATTTATGATCTGATAATTCCTCCTTCATTTCCATTCTTTCGTTCTCCTGTTCTGTTCTTTTACAATCTAACAACCACCCCCCTACACTTTTACATCATAAACAAAATGGAGCAATTGCCATGACAACTAGAATCTGAGGGGTTTTCCCCCCCATTGCAACAGCGCCAAAAATAATAATAGAAACATTTACAGGTAAACATCAACTAATGAAAGACAGTTTAAAGCAGTCATCCCATTAACCATAAGCAAATTACTCAGCCTCATCGTGTTGACAGGATTTCACATTTGCTTTCATGAAAGCAGATCTAACATTCTTTGTCATCTACACAATCAAAGCCATGCTGAATGTCATGATGACTAGTAGACTTTCCCAAAGATAAATTCTTTTCCCCTGGCCAGAATTGCATTCTCTCAATTACAATATTGAGCCAGTCTCCCTGAAAACCTGAATAGGTTAATAGAAAATTGTACAGTGTTTCTGTTCTCAGAAGCAGCAGAGCCCTCTTCAGGCATTAACATATTATTGTCTGAAAATGGAACACTGAATAGAGTTGGGATGCACACTTTTAGCCCATCCCCCAGAGCCATGTGACTTTCAGACCATAGAATTGTTTACAGTGGACATCTGCATCTGGGTGCCTTATGCATTGAAAGGCTCCTTGTGCAAGTGGGAACCCTGATCATCTCACTTGCGTAGGTAGCCTTTACACAAGGCTCCCAGAGTATGCCATAAACACACAAAGGGCCAGAGCTGTCACATAGCTCCAGGAGCGAGACAAAACACACGTCCCTGAAGCCCTGCTAGTGTTCCCCTCTAACGGGAAACAGGCATCTATCAGGGGTGAGGCTAGACGAGAACCCTTCTCCCTGACATCTAGTTTTCTATGTGCAAGGAGTTTTTCTGTAGATGGTCATTCCATCAGATGAGTCACCACTGGTCTGCAACTGGTGGGTTGCAAAAGGAGCACTACCATCATGCAAATATATGATAAAAGATTAAAAAATGGGTCCCCAGATGCCAGATTGGGTTAAAAGTAGGTCCTGGGTCTAAAAAAGTAATCCTTGTATTCTGTGTTGAAAACTTTCAATAAAAATTCAGACAAAATAGAGTGGTGCCCCGCAAGACGAATGCCTCGCAAAACGAAAAACGCGCAAGACGAAAGGGTTTTTCAGTTTTTGCGTTGCTTCGCTAGACGATTTTCCCTATGGGCTTGCTTCGCAAGATGAAAACGTCTTGCGAGTTTGTTCGCTTTTTTCTTAAAGCCGCTTGAAGAGGCGCAGTTGCGACGGACCGTGCTTCGCAAGACGAAAAACATCGCAAGACGAAAAGACTCGCGGAACGAATTAATTTCGTCTTGCGAGGCACCACTGTAAATGAATAAATAAGTTGAAGATACCTGAGTTTAGAGTGACCTATCTAGGTTCACTACTATATGTACTGAGTTCCACACACAGTACAGAATACATAAGTGATACCTAAGTACAGAATCCCTGCACACAAGATTATCAGCCTACAAAATGTACACAAATTAAGCATTTGCTTAAAAACGGCAAATTTGTCAAGGGCCATGCTTTCTGATTTATTGGATGCAGAGCATTTGAAGACTGACTCTGATTTTGAAATGTTGTACTTTCAGGATTATAGCTGGAGGATGCCTGCATATTTTGTGGATAAAAATATGTTGGTGTATAAAAGAAATGATAATAAGTAATAATATACTGAGAAATTTTATAGGTCCATTTATTTTTATTTTGTACTCATATCATTGCTCAGTGAGGGAATTTTCTGAATTGGACCTTGGTAATATGGCTTTCTGAACTGGAATGTAGAATGGCTTTCACTGTTAGGTTTTTGATTTATAGCAGGATGACTTTAAGTACACGTCTGTCACTGGAGACATCCTGCCCAGATGTTATAAAGAGCTTTATAATCCACCCTTATCATGGGGGGTTTCAGTGCTGCTTCCATATGTTCAAGCAGACCAGTTCTAGATGCGGAGCTCTTCACCCCAATTTACCCACAGTAGATCATAACCCCAGGAACAGTAATGTTAATAGGCAGCCATGGTCATCTAAATGATAGATCTTGGAGACCTGGTGTCAATTCTCTGCTTTAGCCAGAAGCAAGAAACCATTCTCTTGGCTTTAGTAAAAATGAAATAAGTGTGGCCTGCCTCAGAAAGAGCGTCTGTATTCTCTGTACATTAAACAAAGGTTAAGTGTAGAATTCATGATCAGAGATGAAATATCTGGCTGTGCTTTGTTGCAAGTCCTTTTGGAAAACTAGCTTAACATATAAAAAGCTGCTTGTCGTTTAAGGATAAAAGTCTTCTTATTTGAAAACAGGAAATAAAACCCTCTGCTGCTCACACAGTTGCATAATTCTGTAGATTGTGACCAGATTACTAGTGCACTTATTACATAATTGGTGTACTTATTATACAACCAACATTATATCTGTTTTGAGTCTTCTCTTGTGTTCACTAGATGTTGATAGTAAATGTACGCGCTCCATGAGCATGGTGTGCAATGTATGCTAGCATTCTACATCTGTGTGTATTCTTGCTGTGACATCCAACCCTTTCTCCTTTATAATCAATGATTTGTGTTTTTTACAGAATGCATTAAAATGTAAAAAAAAAAATCAGAAAGTTACTAGATTCCTCCTTCCCCCCAAGATAATAAATTAGGTATGATCTAAAGACACATGATACAACAAATTTGCTGAAGCTAAGCAAGCCTGGATTTGGTCAATACAGTACCTAGATGGGAGAATGCCTTTGAACCCTGCATAAAAATCAATTCCATTTATGTCTGTGAAAGGAAGGCTGGATATAAATGTAATAATTACAGTAATTCTGGCATCTTCTAGATGCCAGAACTCTTAAGTTATCCATGTAAAAAGAAACTGGAATGCTAATTTTTGAGGTTTAGCATTTTTGAATATTTTAAAGATTTGCTTTACTATATGTATAATCCGGGTGGAAGTTTTCTCTCTTACTTTCTTGCGTTAGTACTGTGGTATTTAAAGAACTGGGGTTCATTCTTTAGTTGCTTTACCTGTTTCTCATTGGAAGAGAAAAGACCTTTCACTAATCATTTCTCAAAACTAGGCAGTATCGGAGTCCAATGTCTGCAAGCAGAAACAGAATATGCCATTCTGTACCATGCAGGCACACAAATTGGACACGGATGAGTTAGAAATACTAATTACCAATATTTGTGATTAGATGAATTGTTTGGGAGAATAAAACAAACACCAAGAAACCTTAGGCATAAATTTCTTCTCTTTCAGTAAGTTTACGTACCATAGAAAGGTCAGTCAGCTTGCAGGCTCAAGGTTTTATCTTTAAACTCAAACATACTGATTCCCTGACCATGTGCCCTGTTTTCTTTCTTTCCCTTTCTCATTTTGCTATGCAGTGAGTTTGCAGCCACAGTCCACCCATAAGGACTTTGTTTCTCTTTTTTTTCACATTGCGATGTTTTGTCTAAACTTCTTATAGGGGGATCAAGGTAATGATGGCGCTGCTGGTCCGCCAGGTCCTCCTGGACAGCCGGGTGCAAGAGGGCCCCCTGGAGACACAGGAAAAGATGGCCCAAGGGGACCCCCAGGCCTTCCTGTAAGGCGTAGTTATTAGCTAAGATAACGGTTGAAAACTAAAATGCATGTTTTGCGGGGATATCCTGCTCATGAATGCATTTCAACTATAAGTTCCCGAGCCTAGAACTCAGATGTATCAAGGTGCTAGGGGAAGGATACAGGCATTTTTGGAGCAAAGAGTAAGAGCGAAGGGAAATCACTCTTCAATATCTTGAAACCAGAGGCAGAACTCATCTTCAAACTGCTTGCGTTGAACAGGGACGATAATCTAGTCAACAAAGCTTTGTGGTGGCGGCTTGCCTTGGAATGGTTATCTTGCATTTTGCAATGAGCAGCTAATATTCTGACAATTCTGCTTGTAGATGCTAGCAATATGGCAGGCTTTGGGGTTTTATCAACATTCAAGTTTCCCTTGCTGCTGCAGCAGCAATCTCTTTTGGCAGTGCCCATGGGATTGTTCTGTAGGGCAAGCGGTAGTTGTGTCATAAAAACGATCTTCACAGTAGTCTTTTATTAACTAACCATTCATACTCAGTCCTTAGTCATTAAATTAATCACTAAATTCCCTGCTGTTGAATTAGGAGAATTAACAGTCATTATCTACCGAGCAAAGATAACTGAGATGAGATACAGTTTATGTGTTCAATGTTAATCCACAATAAATAGAACCATAGCATACCTGTATGTATTTTCACTTTATTAATGACACTAATCTAAATCATCAAGACATGGCAACATTTCTACGTTCCCTAAGTCAATGAAATAACTGAAATAACGCAATCTCCTTAAGCTTCTCTTCTTCACTGTTGTGCTTTTTAGGTGGGAGGGGAGCGTTTTGAAAAAGTAATCTTAGAAATGCATTCATTGTCTCTTTATTTAAATAACTTAGATTTGTGTTTCTTTAGGGTGAGAAAGGACAACCTGGAGAAGCTGGTATCATGGTTAGTATGCAATCTATGGTATTAAAACATATCCTAATGGATTGATTTCACATATTAAGCATGAGAAGCTTGCCTAGCCTACCTCAGATGTGTGTAACCTCCTCCTCTTCTTCATTCTGCTCTATAATAGTTTTATACAGCTCCTTTCCTTGACTATGCTTTGGCCATCTAATCACTACCCCTAAATACATGTCTACCATCTGTGCCATGTTGAGTTTAGAACAATTGTCAGGCTTAATTGTCTAGGGCTTATGAAACAGTCAGAGTCTCGTTTGTTTTTACGAGTCAGCTTTCTGAACTGCACCATCAGAAAAAATAAGGTGAGCCTCTTTCCCCAAGCACTTTTTCGTTCTCTTCCGTCTTTTGTTGTCCTACAAACATTTCGCATAAGCTCTTTTGTCAGGACTTATTTAGGTTATTTCTTTACATCAATATTGTAATATTTTTTAATTGCTACATGCACTGACTGTGGCCCATGAGAACTACAAGTGCCAAAACCTAGACTATCAAAAGACTTGCTGACCTCTTTTTAAGTGTCAGAACATTTGTAATAAGATACCATGCTAGCAAACTTAACTCCCAAGTGTATTTCGTCATAGGAGAAATACCCATTTCCACTTCTGCATCCTGTGCGTGCTACTGCTTGGATGACCCACTGCCCTTTCACAAGCCTTTCAAGGGTACTATATTTACAGCATCTTGACGTAAAAGATCACAGGCCATGAGTGAAATTTTTATTTATTATTATTTTTATTTATTACATTTATATACCACTCTTCATTTGAGGATCACAGCACGGTTTACAGTATAAACACACAAAAATATGTAACATAATAACAATAAAACAACACCTCCACGCAGAGAGATTTTAAAAGGCCATAGGTTGTTTAATTAGGCAAAGGCCTGGAAGAAGAGAAATGTTTCCACATGGCTGCTAAACATATGTTGGTGGTTTGTGGTATATTCTCAGAAGCAATCTTCCCACTGTGTGCCCCGGCCCCCCTTCCCACCACCAATAGGCTAGGATGAGTTGAAAGAACCCCCCAGAACAGCGCGTGGGCAGAGGAGAGGGAGATCGTTATAGCAGGCGAGCAGAAATGCTCGTGCTGACAGAGCGATCTCCTTAGCTCTAAGCTGAATTATTCCCATCATGTTTTGAGGACCCACCCTATTCCTGCGACTGTGTTTTGTTTTGACTGTTTTTTCTTATTGAATTAAAAAATGCTGAAATCCACCCTGAGACCTGCACGTGAGGAAAGGGTAATAATCATAGTGGGCAGGATTCAGCTAGTGAGTCCTGTCAACACAAGGGCTTCTGTTTGTGCAGTGGGGCTTTCTCTCTCCCTACCCCAATAATTCCCTTTTAAAGCTTGCGGTAAGGAATTCCATAGTTTTAACTATGCATTGTATGAAAAAGTGTTTCCTTTTTCTGAATCTTCCAACATTCAGCTTCGTTGGGTGGCCTCAGGTATTGTGTTTCTATTTAAGTTTTGTGACTGGTCACACCCAACAGCCATTTTATAGAGGTGCCCATGTCGCTTCCTCTAAATTGCAAATGGACCTTTGGGCCCCAAAAAGATTGACAGCCCAGCAACATTTTTAATGAGCTTGGGTGCGTTTTGTTTTGTTTTGAAAACGGTACAATTTTATTTGTAACATTTCCTAGACATTGAAAAAAAAATGTTTTCATTCCTGATATTTTTAAGTCAAACATAACGTGCTTCACTTATTTGTTTTGAAGGGTGAGCCTGGTATTCCAGGAGGAAAAGTAAGTTATTTATGTTTCTTTCTTTCAAATGCTATCTGCATTGAGACATCATGTTCCCAACCCTGTCTGTCTGTCTGTCTGTCTGTCTGTCTGTCTGTCTGTCTATCTATCATCTATCATCTATCTATCTATCTGTCTATCTATCTGTCTGTCTGTCTGTCTGTCTATCTATCTATTTCTACCTCACAACTCAGTTATCACAACAGAGTCACAAAATATCTCCAACTTGAAAGTAAAATAACATGGCAGTTAAAACTACTAAACACATTTAAAATAACCTTTTTAAAAACAAAAAAACCCCAGCAATACAATAGCGCAAAGCAATCCTCTGATCCAGAGCAGACTGTGGTTTGTTTCTTGCCCAGCGCAGCAGCAGAATGAGCAAGGGAGGAGCAAAGCTCTTGAGATTTCAGTAGCATCCACCAACATCCCAAACTACAGGGGAGTTGTGTAACTATTGCATTGTAATCAGGGCTAATCACATGAGGCTCACCCATCCATTGATATGATAGATCAAACATTATTCACTCTGTGCTGTTGTATCCCTGAAGCTGATCCAGTACATGAAAGCTTCTGCCATAACAGTCTTTAAGGTGTAACAAGACTCTGCCATTCTTGCTGCAAGAAGTGATCACAGCTACCCCTCTAGAAACTGTCCAAATGGAGTGGTTTGCTAATATCTGGACTGGAGTTTTAAGAAGCAAATATCTGTATATATTTCTCCAAGGCAGCTGAGTCGGGGGCAGGATATGTGTGTATTTATTTTGGATTGTGTTAGCTAAAGATCCTTTTCCATATAATGGACCTTAGAAGGGCCACCAAGTAGCTGTGGCCAAGTTGGAAAACACTTTATTATTAATTCATGCTGTTCAGAACTGCACATAACCTATGGCTACAGTATTTTTAGGAAACACGTTTAAGGATTACATTTCAGTGTGTTCCACAGATGAGTGATGTCTTCATGATTTATCCACACTGCAAATAAGACTACTCTGAGCTAATAAATGAAATCTCTCTTTCTCTCTTCTGAACAGTTAGAAATTAAGTATTAGAAATTAAGTCCCAACTTCTGGATCAAAAATATTTGGCAGTTGCTTTTCTGGTTAGGCTTACAGTGTGAACTGTTGAGCTTCTGCCAGCATTGACCCTGGGAAACTTAATGCACTTTTGTATTTCAGTGTCACCTATGTGTGTTCTATTTCATCAGGGTGATGCTGGAATCCCAGGAGAACCAGGGATTCAAGGGCCAAAGGTAAACTTCCTTTTTGTAGCTCCCCGCCCCCAGTCATATATATTATGGGTAACAAAGTAGAATCAATGCAGTATTGGCATACAGGCTGATCGTGTTAAATTTCAATCCTAAATATTTTTGGTGATTGAGAGTCATATTCTACACTACATAGAGCAAACTGAATCAGAAATTAAAGATTGTTTTTCCCTTTCACTTTGGTCCTATGGGGCTCAACTATTCTTAAAGAATAGCTTGAATAGCCATCAGAACAGCTGTACTGTGTTTAAAGACTGTCATTTAGAGCCTGAATTCTTTTTGAAGGATGCTCAATATTTGGACTTTGGGGTGAAAGCAAGATTGTAATGTTCACCTTAATTTGTATTAATCTCAGGGAGAACAAGGAAGTATTGGGCCCATAGGCGAGAAGGGCAATGAAGGACTACCAGGGCCAAAGGTAAGCATTTCCTTGAATGGTACAGTAAAACTGATGAACATCCTTCTTAGAAAATGAGAGTGTTCTTTGCACTTTTTTTGAACGCTACAGGGAAAACAAGGAAGCGTTGGCCCAATGGGAGACAAAGGCATAGACGGTAAACCAGGGCCAAAGGTAAGCAGCGCATGGGAAAGCATAAAAAGACTGGCACTTGCCTTGCTCAAAAACTAAGAGTTTTCCACTCCACCTTTTTTAAACACTACAGGGGGAACCTGGAGGCCCTGGCCCAGTGGGAGACAAAGGCAAAGATGGTCTACCAGGGCCAAAGGTAAGTGGCACATGGGAAAGAATAGTAAGACTAGCACCTGGCCTGCTTAGAAACTGAGAGTTTTCCATTGCACCTCTCTCAAACTTTACAGGGAGACCCAGGAAGTGTTGGTCCAACAGGAGAGAAAGGCACAGATGGCCTTCCAGGGCCAAAGGTAAGTATCACATTGGAAAGGATAGTGAGACTAGCACCTGGCCTGCTTAGAAACTGAGAGTTTTCCATTGCACCTCCTTCAAACATTACAGGGAGAACCAGGAAGTGTTGGCCCAATGGGAGAGAAAGGAATAGATGGTCTACCAGGGCCAAAGGTAAGCATCTTCTTGAATGGTACAGTAAAACTGATGAACACCCTTCTTAGAAAATGAGTGTGTTCTTTGCACTTCTTTTGAATGCTACAGGGAAAACAAGGAAGCGTTGGCCCAATGGGAGATAAAGGAATAGATGGTCTACCAGGGCCAAAGGTAAGGAACACATGGGAATGGATAAAAGACTAGCACATGTCTTGTTCAGAAACTGAAATTTTTCCATTGCACCTCTTATAAACTCTCCAGGGAGAACCAGGAAGTGTTGGCCCAATGGGAGACAAAGGAATAGATGGTCTACCAGGGCCAAAGGTAAGCAGTGCATGGGAAAGAATAAAAAAAGCTAGTGCTTGCCTTGGTGAGAAACTGAGAGTTTTCCATTGCACCTTTTTAAAACACTACAGGGAGAACCAGGAAGTCCTGGCCCAGTAGGGGAGAGAGGCATAGATGGTCTACCAGGGCCAATGGTAAGGAGCACATGGGAGTTGATAAAAGACTAGCACATGTCTTGTTGAGAAACAGAGTTTTCCATTGCACCTTTTTTAAAACACTATAGGGAGAACCAGGAAGTCCTGGCCCAGTAGGGGAGAGAGGCATAGATGGTCTACCAGGGGCAAAGGTAAGCAGTGCATGGGAAAGAATGCTAAGATTAGCACAATCCATGCTTAGATACTTAGAGTTTCCTATTGCACCTCTTTCAAATAATACAGGGAGAACCAGGAAACATTGGCCCTGTGGGAAAAAGAGGCATGGGTGGTCTACCAGGACCAAAGGTGGGTATTACATGGGAAAGGATAACAAGATCCTAAGCACATAGCCTGCTAAGAAACCAAGTTTTTCCATTCTCCCTCTTTCAAAATTGACAGGGAAACCGGGGAAGCATTGGCCCAACAGGGGAGAGAGGCATGGATGGGCTACCAGGGCCAAAGGTAAGCAGTGCATGGGAATGACGGCTAAGATTTAGCACATGGCCTGCTTGAAAACTTAAAGTCCTCCATTGCACCTCTTTCAAACACTACAGGGAAATCCAGGAAGCATTGGTCAGACTGGGGAAAAAGGCATAAAAGGGCAACCAGGAGCAAGGGTAAGCAGCACATCAGAAAATATACTAAGACTTGATGATACCTGCTCAGAAACTGAGAGTTCCATTGCCCTTCCTTAAACACCACAGGGAAAACGAGGAAGCGCTGGCTCAGTGGGGGAGAGAGGCATAGATGGGCTACCAGGGCCTAAGGTAAGCAGTGCATGGAGAAGAATGCTAAGATTAGCATATGCCCTGCTTACCAACTGAGAGTTTTCCACTGCATCTCTTTCGAACATTATAGGGAGAACCCGGAAGCATTGGCCCAATGGGAGAGAAAGGCTTAGATGGTCTAGCAGGGCCGAAGGTAAGCAGAGCACGGGAAAGATTGTAAGGTTGTTTAGTTCATTTAAGTTTATGTATATGGCACATTTGCACAGTGAGCTGTTCCTAAAGCAGCTTACAACAAATTCCCTTTTTCCTATTAAACTGCAAAACATTGATTGGGGAGAAAGCAGTTTTGTAAAGACAACAACAATTCAGCAACAAACGTAGAATATACTGTCTTCAATTTTACAAAAATATAATCTAGACCTAACGCCTAAGTATAGAGCAAAATGAAAGTTAACGGACAATAAATACAGTACAGCAGAAGAATGGTCTTTTAACTAGATGGTTCACATCTGGCTTCCTCATCTGTCCTCCAGAGGAGGCTGACAGAAACAGAGGGCAGTGCTGAGGAGGGCAGTGGTGGTGACTCTTCTTACCCAGCCTCCCAGATGTCCAGCTGCTTGCACTGGTCTTATTGCCCTGCTTAAAAATTGAGACTTTTCCATTTCACCTCTTTCAAACATTGCAGGGTGAACCAGGAAGCCCTGGTCCAATAGGAGAGAAAGGCATAGATGGTCTACCAGGGCCAAAGGTAAGCAACGCATGGGAAAGGATAGTAAGATTAGCGCATGCCCTGATTAGAAACTGCGTTTTCCATTGCACCTCCTTCAAATATTACAGGGAGAACCAGGAGGCAATGGCTCAGTAGGAGACAAATGCATTGATGGGCTACCAGGGCCAAAGGTAAGCAGCATATGGAAAAGGATAGTGAGGTTAGGCATCATTCATATCAATGCAAGCATATCTACTTGCATAACAAAACAATCTCCCCTCTCCTACCCTCTCCCCACTGATCTGGGGGTTCTCCCACCCACTCCAGCAAATGGCAGGGCACAGGGGGAGAAGAGGGAAGGAAATTGTGCTAGTAGAATGCCTTGTGTGGGCTTCTGCTAGCAGAATCTGGATCCAGCCCTGGAACTTTTCCATTGCACCTCTTTCAAACATTTCAGGGAGAACCCGGAAGCCCTGGCCCGACAGGAGAGAAAGGCACAGATGGTCTACCAGGGCCAAAGGTAAGTGGCACATGGGAAAGAATAGTAAGACTAGCACCTGGCCTGCTTAGAAACTGAGAGTTTTCCATTGCACCTCTCTCAAACTTTACAGGGAGACCCAGGAAGTGTTGGCCCAACAGGAGAGAAAGGCACAGATGGCCTTCCAGGGCCAAAGGTAAGTATCACATTGGAAAGGATAGTGAGACTAGCACCTGGCCTGCTTAGAAACTGAGAGTTTTCCATTGCACCTCCTTCAAACATTACAGGGAGAACCAGGAAGTGTTGGCCCAATAGGAGTGAATGGAATAAATGGTCTACCAGGGCCAAAGGTAAGTATCAAATGGGAAGGATAGTAAGGTCTGGATATGAACATGCAAAATGCTTCATTCGCAATGAAATTGCAACTTGCCTTTACAGCAGCATCCCCTCACATCTAATGGGATGTTTCACTGCCATGCTCTCCAACATTCAGGAGCAGCTTATCAGATGTTTGAAGAAAACTTTTGTAGCTGAAAAAGTCCACATGTAGAAGACTTCCCTTGGATCATAGCCCAAGACTAGTATTAACCCTGCTTGGTAACAGAGAGCAAAATGAGCCATGGTAATCAAATGTATGCATCAAAACACAGGTGGTCATTTTTGTTTCAGGATGATGACCATTTTGGATCAGAGAGGTGTTGGGAGGGTCCTGCTTAATCTGCTCCCCAACTGCTTCTTTTCTTATGTAACTCCTTCCCTTCCCAAGCCTCTTCCTTTCCATATGATTCTCGATGTATGTTTTACTTTTGGAACACGCACAAGACATGAATGGTGCAGAGCAGGGTATTTGCATGCTTACTGTGAAATGGTGAGGTCCAGGTTCACATGAAATTCTGTTTCATGTTGAATTGGTGAGACAGCTTGAGCCCTTTTGTCTATGTGATGGCGAATGCTGAAAAGCAGGGCAGCTAGTGTGGTTTAAAGAGCTGTATGCACTTGGATTTCCACATGGGAGGATGGCGATGGAATGAGCTTTGGCTGGTATTGGCACATAGATATCAGAAATTGCTAGTGTGCTAGCAGGGCTTCTGGTGCTGCACATCCAACTTCCCATACCTAGTGACCTCAAACCCTGGCTCTTTGAATGTTTTATCCTGCACTTATGGAGCTCTTTCCTCCACACCAGGCACCATTAAATTAGAACAAAAACTGCCAAATTAAGGCAAATTAAGATAGAACGTTCATTTTCTCTGCTAATACAGGATAAAAAACAATACTGCATTAATTTTTTATGAAATAAAATGTAGAATCATTCTAACATAAAGACATGCAGAGTAAAAAACACACACAAACACGAATCTGCTAATTAATTTAATGCATAGTAATTCAATAATTTGATTACCAGTACAGGAAATGACAACAGAGTGTACAAATTTTATAAGTCCCTACAGCAAACGACATTATTTCATAGATGGCATGTTTATTTGCTCTGGTAACAGGAAGAAGCAAATAGGTTAGTTTGGAAATACTGTATCATGAAATCAGGATGGAATGTAAAATAGCATAAGTATCTTTGTTTCGCATGATCTGCATAACATTAGCCCAAGGAAAATAGAGAACTGAAATATTTTCAAGAGTTGGGAGTCCTTTTCCAAAAAATAAAAAATAAAAGAGAAGAAGAGGAGTTTGGATTTGATATCCCACTTTATTACTACCCTAAGGAGTCTCAAAGCAGCTCACAATCTCCTTTTCCCTTCCTCCCCCACAACAAGCACACTCTGTGAAGTGAGGGAGGCTGAGAGATTTCAGAGAAGTGTAACTAGCCCAAAGCCACCCAACAGCTGCATGTGGAGGAGTGGGGATGCGAACCCGGTTCACCAGATTACGAGTCCACCGCTCTTAACCACTACACCACACTGTATCTGTAATCAGCCTCTTCTAGGGCATTGTATCATATGAGCTGCAGGTTTCTTTATTATCTGAAGATTTTCTGATCCATGGGTCACCAATGCAGTGTCCAACATAGAGGGATTTTTGTGGGGAGGATCTTTCTGGAGATTGCAGCTGGGGTGCTCTTGCTTCCACTGCCCACCCCCAAAAAATAGGCTTGGAGGGGGGAAAATTGAAATTTCTTCAGATTGCAACTGTGCCCACAAACCCAAAAGGGGTGGTGACCCCTATTCTATTCTGAATGTCAGGCTCAAAGCAAAATGAAGACCTATAGATGAAATATAAATAAATCGTAATCTCCATTTAAGAAGGATGCCCAGTCTAGACTTGAGTTAAAAGTGTATTTGCATTTAACCTGCAAGTTTTTTGCAATGCAAATTGCTTGGGGGGGGTTGTTGATAATTAGTAATGTCAGAGCTAATATGGAGAAAGAATCTAACCCTTTCTTCCTCTGCTGAGGGGCTGAGGAAATCGCCTCTGATAATCCCTATTTGATTCATAGAATCCTAGAACTGTAGAGTTGGAAGGGACCCTAAGGATCATCTAGTCCAACCCCCTGCAATGCAGGAATATGCAACTGTCCCATACAGGGATCACACTTGCAAACTTGGCGTTATCAGCACCAGGCTCTAACCAACTGCCATGATGCACACAGAACTGCATTACTGTAGGAACAGCAGGTCTCATTTAAGCCTCCTACTTTTTCAGTCTTCCAGGAAAGAAGATAGGTGTGATATGAAATGATAAAACAGTAAACTGGCCAGCTGCATTGAGCTAGATGCCCCTGATATATGACCATAATGGTGATACCTTTCTTGCTTTCTGAAGCACCCACCCAGCTGAACTTAATAGCTTTTCCCCACTGAAGGAGGAAGTGGAGCAAGCCAGCAGAGAGGGGACAAAAATGTATGGCTTGAACCCATGCAACGTTCATTGGTATGCTTCTCTGTTCAATCAGTTAGGAAGATGGGAAAAGAGTGTTCTTTTAATTGCCTCTTTGGTCATTCCAAGATAAAATATTTTAGAACTGATTATGTAATTTTTCATGAGTCTTCTTCTTGAAGAAAGGGAAACATTTGTTTATGCTACATCCATTTAGACAAGTTGCTAATCCTTTAGAGCTAATCTGTATTTCATGAAGTCTGCATCAAACTTACTTTCCTCTTTATTAGGTTATAGCTCTTTTTATGCTGGAAAACTGAAGAACGTAGTGTTTCAGAATACCTACAGTAAATGTAGCAACTATCTTAATTTATAAAGATTTGACGTGCTAGAGTGTCTTTTTGCTACTTGCCATGTTAATTTTTCATAAACTACAGAGATTACAAAAAGAAATATTTGACAGTGTAAACAATGCAAGCACAAAATACAATATGTGAAAGCAAAAGTATAATCGTGACATGATTAAGTTTATATGCCAGGCTAATTTCTTGTTCAAAAGTTAGTTGGTTTTGCAGCAGTGTGGTGTGAATATTGTTACACTAAAACCTGCAGGGCGGTTTTATTATCTTGTATCTGATTTGGCTGGTTTGTTTTGCAGCTGGATTGTGTGAAGGTCTTTTAAGCCTGCTATTGCTTATGCTGTGCTCCTCAAGACACATAGATATGTGACGTATCTTGTCTCTGAATCAATATTTTAGAGTAACAAACATTTATTTTCAGGGTGAACCTGGTGAAAGAGGAGCAGATGGACACATTGGGCCAAGGGTATGAATTACTTTTGTTCTTTCCTTAGCTTGCTAAAATAAATACTCAAGCTGAAATAAACATACACTGTGAGATTTGTGGAAGATAAATTAACTATGCAAAAGCTAGGGATTTTCCCCGTTGTCAACAATACAATCAGTATAAATATTCTGGAGTAGAAAATGGTTTCCTTGAATTTCAGTCTTTGACATTTGTGTGTGGACTTATAAAATGGGTTGGGTACTAGTTTTGACTTTTATAGGCCATTGAAAACCTCAAAGGGAGGTTCCATGTGCTATGACATCTCTGCATTCCATATTGAAGTGCATTCGAATCATTTTGCACCAGGACCTATGTCATGAATCATTGTCAGGGACTGGCAGCTCTCTGATGATTGTGTTGCAGAAAGAAGAGGGCAGGAGATTGATCCAGGAGGAGGGGGCAGTTATTTATGGTGTTTGGCTCCACCTGTGAGGCTGGAGCCGGGGGGGGGGCTGGGGGCTTAAGAGAAAAGGTCCAACAGAAATGGAGGTAGGTGCAAGATGTGTGAAGAGACAGTAAGATTTAGACTGCAGCCCTAGACACGCTTAACTGGGTGGTTCCATCATTGAACTCAAAGGGGATTTACTACTGAGTAGACATACATAGAGAATTGCACTGTTTGGCTGCAGCCCTATAGCTGCTTCCCTTTGAATAAGTTCCTTTGGAATCTGACTTCTTATTTACTTCTGAGTAGACTAGCATAGGATTGTTGTGCCAAAGCATAGAGGAATAAAAATATTTTCATAGCTCATGACATTGAGAGTGTGCTTGGAGGATTTCCCTGGTGGAGGAATTCCGTAGTTGTGTTGCTACTACTGCAAAAGCATCTGCCAAGGTTATCTTAACTAATGATGGCTCTAAGAGCAGGACCTCCAGTACCCAATGGGCCTTAATGGGACTGTCACAGCATAGGTGGTTTATTCCACTTTCATCCAGTGAACAGTTATTATCTAGACTGTAGCAATTAAAGCACCGTATTTAAGTATGAAACTAGAATTTACTGTGACTTCTTAATAGCATGTGAAAAGCAGAAAATTATTTCTATTCCCATAAAGTTTACAATTACCTTTTCTTTTCTTTTCTTTGTAGGGTCCTCCAGGCCTGAAAGGAGAACAGGGTGATACAGTAGTAATTGACTACGATGGTAGAATCTTGGAAGCTCTCAAGGTAACCTTTATGATAATAATGTGATAATTATACAATTTGCTTCAACATGAAGTGGCACTAAATTTTAGTAACATTAGAAGAGCCCTGATACATCAGACCAAAGGGTGATTTGGCTCAGTGTCCTGTTTCCCACCTTTGGAAAGCCTACAAAGAAGGACATGATGGCAAGATTGATACTCAAATAGAATCAAAAGTCCAACATACAAGCCAGTTTGAGGAATTTGGGCATGGTCCACAGAAGCCATCGCAAACTGTCCACGTTGCCAGAGCTTTTTGCTACAACTCCACCACCAAATCTGTCATCAAAAGCAAGGGACAATCAAAGGCAAAGGACCTTGAAAGAAAAATGTTATGACAAGGCAACAATGTCTGGATGCTCTGGAAGGAAGTGAGAGTCAAATGTGGAATCCTTTATACAGTTCATGCTAGGCTAGTACAATAATTTGTGCCTATAGTGGTATATATGTTGTTTCTGAATAGGCCAAAAGCAGCTAAGCTGTTCAGAGTGGTGACCATCAAAACTGTTTTTAGAAACCACTAGAAACAGCTGTAGGCAAATTCAGGCACATCTGGTGGGAGTGACTCACAAATGAAATAAGCAGCTCTTTGTTACTTAGCGGATTGTAACTTCCATAATGACTGCAAGGAGACTGATTGGGGTAGAATTTCAGTTTGTCCTTTCAGATAAAATGGGGGGGTTATATAATAATGTTCTCAACAATAAAAAATGTTTAGATGATGGTCTTTTCAATTGGAAAAGTATTTGAATAGCATAAATATTTAATTCTTAATACATTTGAAAACTATTCTAACTGTTTTATAACAGGCTGCAGGGAAACTCAGATTGACGGTAAAATGGTTATGTGCCAGATGCCTGTGTGGATTTATTTTTTTTAATGGCCTAGCATGTGGCTTTTCTGCTTTAGATTTTTTGATCATGATTCTCAGAAATTTTCTACCAAACATTTGATTTCTGTTAACAAAATAATGACATAATCCCTTAGGTTGAATCATTGGCAGCATGATGTCAGACACAGTGATAATCAAGTAATGAATGTGTTTAATTGCTTTGTTTCATAGTTTCTGGCTTGCTTCTTTAAAATTGCATTAGGCATTATTTTGAAAACATGCTTCACATTTCATGTTGAAATCAGTGGGATTTAAGAGTGCTTACGTTTGGCTCACTATTCCCATCATCATTACATTAAGATGGCAGAACTCCCAAGGGGAGTTGTCCTCTGTCCCAGCTAGGTGTTGCTCTAGTCATCTGCAGGGGAAACTGTAGCTGTGCTCTAATGGTTGAGAATTCTGAAGATCTCCTTTGGAGATCATCCCCTTCCTAGCCTCTTGGGGAAATTATCTGCATTATGGAAGATGGATTTAAATTGGAAACTAGATGACCTGCTAACCGTAGATTTTGTTGCCAGTTGTTTTTCATCTCAGTTAATTCAAAATGTTTGTATTAACAGCAGTTAACAGATAATTTGCTGTCTTTTGTTCCAGGGCCCGCCAGGTCCCCAAGGGCCTCCAGGCCCCCAAGGAGCTCCAGGACCAAAGGTTGGGTTTTACTCCCTTTTACATAAAATGTATTTTGTTCTGTACTGTACTCAGTACCTGCTTGGCAACACTGAGCTTGGTTTATATGTGAATCTTCCATTCATGGCATATCCCCTTGGATAATTTTGGGGGAGTCAGAGTGATGGGTAACGTGTTCAAAGTTTCAAAGATTAGCAAAGGGAGAAGAATTTTAACAAGTGTCTATAATCACTTGTTTGTGGGCCCAGGCATAGTGAGACCATGGTGGGATGTGCAGATGGCAAAGGAAGCAAGAGACAAGTGTTGGAATCAAATTAAGCCACAATTTTATTGGATCCAGATAAAACAGTGTTGGCACTGGCATTAGGCATGAATTGATTGATCAGCTAGCCCACATGCTGGCTGAAGATCCTCTAGGGCTGACCTAGTTTAATCTCTATTTGGAAGGTTTGTTGAAAAGTCACCAGGTCACAAGCGGTATAGGGCTTTGTCTCGGCTTAAATGAATTTGACACTTCCCTTGAAATATGTAACATTAATCATGCACCTTTAAAATATTGAGTACTGCAATATATAGTTCTTTGGTGGAGGGGGAAAAGATTTTTATTGGTTAGATTCATGATGTGGTCATTGCTCTGATTTATCCCTTTTTTTGTTCCAGGGGGAACTTGGATTGCCTGGCCCACCTGGAGTTGATGGAGAGAAGGTGTGGGGGGCATTATTAATAAATTTGTATTCAATTGTGTGACTAAAGTTCTGTAATAGGCTGAAGCTACCTATTAAATGTTTAAGAGTTACTAAAGTGGTTGGAATGCATGCAGTCTTCAGAAGCAAATATAGGCAAATTGCAAACTCTTCATCCTGCAGTTTTCCCAACCATTCCATATTCTTGGAATATGGACAACCTACTTGACAATCTACTAATTTTTAATCTGCATGGCATGTTGAGTGTGTGTATGTGTGTGTGAGGAATACAGAGACAATAATTGTAAATATATATATATTAATTGCAATGGTTTTAATTTTGATATGATTTGGTCTCTGTGAGGTTCACACCTGATTGTCATTTCCCAAATAAAGTATTCAAGCAACCGCAACTAAAGCTCTCCTCCACCCTCCAATCATTCCTGAGCATAGAGAGGGAAGGCAGTGCCATTATCCTATGTTACATCTTTCCATCTGAGTCTTTATTAAGCACCCCTCCACGATACATGATCAAATTATTGCAGTCAGTAATTTAATTTACATCTAATTCAAAATAAATACTTAAGATTGTTGTGTGCAGGATGAGTGTGTGCATGTCCGAATCTTTATTGAAGTTTCCTGTGCTTTGAAGTGGTCACATCCACCTGATCTATTAAATTCCATTCCACTTCTTAATCAGTGTTTGATTGTCAGCAGTTCCTCTAACACAATCAAAATAAAAAATATTCTAACAGAGTAACACTGGAAAATAATGAATACTATTAATTAAAACCCAATTATCTTACATTCCACCCCCCCTTAAAATTACAGGGTCCTAAAGGTTCGAAAGGAGACCAAGGAAGCTCCGGACTCATAGGACAAAAAGGAGAGAAAGGAGATGTTGGCATGAGCGGTCTCCCAGTATGTCTGTTTTCAATATCTATTACTAAATACTGTTTTCACAGATACAGTTGTTTGGTATACAAGGTGCATTACACACACACACTATGGGAAATGGGTGTGTGTAAGTGCCTGGTATAGCGTCTCTGATAATCTGAGGGGTGGGGAGATCCCTGAAGGAATTCATAAAGCTGCTTGGAAAACAAGGTTAGATTCCTAAATAGAGCCTCCTCACAGAGGCTCCCTGAGAAAGTCATGGTCCACACTTTAAAGAGATCAGTAGGCCCTTTTTTGGCTGGAGCCTGGAATGGCCACTTTGCCCTCAGTCAGGGTGGCATCAGCTGCTGCAGTTCTCAGCATCTGTTCACTAGCAGGATTTGTGTCCAGCCTGTCTCCTCTTTCTGTTCTATTTTGGCTCCCCAGGTTTTTGCACATCCCACTAACTCAGCGAGTATCTGGAAAAGATGTGCAATCTGATAGGTAACAAGCAGCCTGAGGTTTCTTTTCTTTTTAAAGTTCCTGTGACTTCTTTTGGCAGAACAACTCCCTCCCCTCAAATTCTATCCTTCAATTTAAAAATCTGCATTTGTGTTTATGGGTGGTGTTCAACTAAGGTTTACTCAGAGGAGACCCATTGAAATTGTGGAACATGGCTGAGTTAGGTCCATTCATTTAATTGGTTATGCTCTTGTAAAATACCACCCTCTGTGTTCCCACAGCATTCTTTCTATTGCTGCATCTGCACTCATAATGAAAAAGGGTATTTGTTAGGGGACTGGGGTGATAGATGTAGGTTGTTACTTGAGCAAATTACATTTCAAAGTAACAGTAAGTGACTCTGTTGTCCACTTGTCTGCTGTGAGTATCAGTTCTTTTAATAAAAGAGCTTTCTGGTGCTTCCATTCAGCACCTACCATTTACATATGTTTTGTGGGCTGACAGATGTTTTCTAGCAGGCTGTATTAGGAAATTATTAATTTTAGCTTATAGAAACCTGTTAAAGAAAAGTGTCTGTCAGTATATGTGTATAATACTGACCTGATTTTCCCTTGCTAAGTCCGCCAACCCCTTTTCAGAGTTCGCAGACTACTGAATATGGAGGGCTACTTTGGGTGGGCATGTGCAGAATGTGTGTGTTCATAACTCTGAATCTATCTGGTGATGAGGAGGGGAAACATGCTGTTCCTTTACATTGTAGGGTCCGAAAGGATTGAAAGGAGACCAAGGAAACCCTGGAATAGCGGGAGAGAGAGGAGAGACAGGAGAAATGGGCTTGTCTGGTCCACCGGTATGTCTGTCTTCAACATAATTTGGGACTAGACGGTTGTCATAGATGCTAATTACCAGAAAAAAGTTAATTTTCACTTGCGTGTATTATATATCAGGGGCTTAAGAGCATAAGCATAAGAAAGAGAAACATAAGCCTCGCTCGATCAGGCCAAAGGCCCATCTAAGTCCAGACTCCAGCATCCTGTTCTCTGAGTGTCCAGCTCGATTCCACTTGTGAATCTCTTCACCTCACACTGCCTCTGACAGTGGAGGAAGAGCATAGATACACTAGCTAGTAGCAGTTGATAGCTGTTTCCTCCATATGTTGTTCTACTCATATTTTAAAGCCATTTGAGTTAGTGGCCATCACTGCCTCTTGTGTGAGCAATAACCATGTTTTATCTGCACGTTGCGTGAAAAAGTGCAGCACAATTCAACCCACACAGACTTCTATAAATGTGTCTTCAGAGGTTTTTAAAAGACTAGCAGTTATTAAACCATACTTAGCTCCCTGGGGTTCCAAAAGCATGGAAGAGAGTCTTTTCCCTGTTACCTGACAGTCTAATGGCTCTTGCCTCCAAAGCCAATGCTTTGGCAAGCTCAGGCAGGTAAAGGTGACTCTTTAGATAACACTGCCTCTTAATCATTTGAGGCTTTATTCATATGCTAGCAGGATGGGAACTGCTTTTCTGCAGTGTTCTGAACCTGAATCCTGGAGTCCAATTAGAGAGGTGAATTGTTTTGAGTCCTTCCTGGGAGTGAGGGTTGTGATTGGGTCAGAAGGAGCCATGTGACTGGCCTCACAGACATGGGTTGCAGGTGCATAGACATCCGCATGAGATCTCACTATGAAGAAGTGGTTGATAGCAGTTTATATAGATGGGACTTTCTACAAGAAACATGAAGAGCAACAAGCACATTGTATATAGCCACTTACAGTGCTGTCATGCTGCCTACTATTTCCTAGCACAGCTCAGCTGGAATTGCCAGGCATAGGGAAAATAATTCACCTTCCATTTGCCTGTAACTGACACAATATCAGAGCCAAGAAAAGTTCAGCCCTGCAAGGAAAAACTCCCACCGAAAATTAATAGGTTAGTAGGTTAGTTTAGATAAAGAGAATCCCCACCCCCTTCTTATTCCACAAACTTTATATCTTAAAATACATCCTCAGACACCAGACTCTTTCTTTTTACCATTTAGGGCATTGATGGACCAAAAGGAGAACCTGGCGCTCCCTGTGAGAAGGATCTTGTAAGTTGTAAACATACTGAGAGTGATATATGTTTCGTTTATCTGTTCTATTTCATTTATATCGCCATTAAGAAATGATCACAATGCAAATACAAAGTAACACAGAGCCAGTAGTAAAACATACTTTAAAATTCCCAAATCCGTTACATCGTACAAATCAGCAGTAAGATTAGAGTCCTGTGGGCTGTACAGCAAATCAAAAGATCCAAAAGACCTATGCCCAAACACTATCAGGAGGGGCACATTGTGTGAAGAGGTTCTCCTTAAGCAAATGATGAAACTGAATATTTGGTGGCACATAACACTCCTCCAAAGGCGACAAATTCCATATGGAAGGTGCCACCACTGAGAAGGCCCCTCCACTGGGTCACCCCACTTCAGGTATTCCACACTGGCAGGACAATAGTCACTTTTTAATATGAAACAGGGCTTTTGTTTCACTGAGACTCCACATTACAGGTTCCTGAATTTTTGCAACAAAATTAATACGTGTTGTGACAGTCTTTACTTTTAATAGTGTTTTCAGAACCCAAGTCAAAATGCATTCATTTGGAAATAAGTCCTGTTGATTTCAGTGAGAATCGCTTACAAATAAAGATCATGACCTAAAGACTGCTTCAAATGCTAACAATTTTCCTACAGGCAAGGAACTTTCTTCAACACAACAAGTATTACATATGTCTGCTGTTTTCTGCCTGAACTATCTGTGTACCTCAATACCTGTGTATAAATCAAATATATATGGTAGGCTTTCCAGGGTGAAAAACTATCACATCTGATTCGAATTTAAATTGTTTGCCTAAGATACAGAAATGAGGTCAGAAGAGCAGCCTTAGAAATGGCCAAGAGATTAAATTTCAGTCTTCCCCTGAATGGCCTGCCATGCCATCTTTGCACACACCCATCACCAAGGCATTGGGGAGAACAGAGTACTATTCAGCCTGTGGGTATTGGTTGCATGTGCATACTGCACCCATAATAACCTGGAACACACTCATTATGTGTTACGTTAGCTTTTTTAAAAGAATGTTTTTTAAAAAAAAAAAAGACTTTTTTTATTTAATGTTCTTTTAAAAAGTTTTTATTAATTGCTTTGTTCTCTATATTTCTTAAGAGCATTTTCATTCACCAATAATTATTTTTCATTCTAAATGTTTTTTTATCATGCCCATACAAGTCTGTATTCTGTCGAATCACTTCACTGTGTAACAAAATCCATAGGTGCAGATTATAGCTGAACCAGGACCTCCTGGCGTTCCAGGTCTACCAGGTCCACCAGGCCCTACAGTAAGTCTTCTGTTTTAATACTCAGATTATTTACCAGGTTACAATCTCTGTGGCTCTTAACCTATCCAGGGAGGTTTATTTTGTGTGCAGATCAACAATCATTGATGATGAGTGTACAAATCTAAAATACTTAATCACTGAGTTGTTGCAATAAAATCAATTCAGTACTTTAGCAAATGAGATAATTTTATCTCTAATATTTTATCTACTTTTTCTGTGGGATAAGCATGGAATAACACCCGGCAGAGTTGGGAGCCCAAAAACAAAACCCCATAACAAGGGTTTCCATGCAGCTATGAAATGATTCCTTGTGTGAAGTAAAATGTTTGTGATGGAATGTAGTGCTAAAGACCCAAACGCCACACTGCACACACGCAGGATAGATGCTGTGCTGAGAGCATGCCCAGAACAGCTAAGCTTCATTAAGCTTGGATCCCAATATGCTCAGCAGGCATTTTACTGCTGACCCTAGTTGTTTGACAGGAAGGTTGATCCCACTGACTATATATAGGAGAGATCCAGATAGTCAAACGTTTCCTTTGATATAATTAGCCATTAGATCAGATCCTAAACCTTCCCGCAGATGGCAAGCCCATACCAGAGCATTGACTTGAGGTACGTAAGTGGACTGTAAGAACTGCTGTGTGGTAATTTCAGCACATATCTGGGGAAGGGGAATTTGGGGGGTCTAGCTTGAATAAAAAGTGAACAATGTACACTGTTAAACATTTTCAGTCTTAAAATTTATTTCTCTTTGTTACAACTGTTTGAAAGTGGACATTTGTAGCGACACACATATTTGTGATCACAGATTGGTAAGACATTTTCCAGAAAAGGATGCACATTGCCATAGGAAGTATATTTATGGATATTTGGCAGGGGGCGGTGAAGTCAGGGTAGGCTCCTTTCTACAATTTAAGAATCCCTGACAACTTCATTATACATAGTTAGATCAAACTTTTATTTTGTTTAGATTGGGGTGGGTTTTTTAACCCATGATAATGGGGGGGGATACAAACAAATGTATTCTATCTCGAGAAGAAGTCTGATAGCTGTGTGTACAAAATGAAAGATTTACTAGGATTCTTTAACAAATGAACTATTGCTTTCTTTAGGGTCCTCAAGGAATACAGGGGCATAAGGTGAGTCTATTACCTAAATGTCATGTGGTTTTTCCAACCTACATTAAATATCTTTGTTGAGATCATGGCATAGTAATATGTGCCCTTGCTTGAAATTCTGCTATTTTACTTCTTGCTGGATATAATTTATTCATGTTATTTAATTATATTGTTGCCAAAGGATACACAATTGAGCCTATCCCTACAGGTTTCTTGGGGAGGGGAATGTTATCCTTCCCTTTCTTCCTTCAGTTATTTCTAATGTTAAGGCAAATAACTTTTACATCTGCCTTAGTCCATTAATGATCCTTGATACCATTTTCTCTTGTAATTATTGTCCAGTAGTACCTTAGAGACCGACTAAGTTTGTTCTGGGTATAAGCTTTCATGTGCATGCTTATACCCAGAACAAATTTAGCTGGTCTCTAAGGTGCTACTGGACAATTTTTTATTTATTTCTTTTGAATCTTTTAAAAAAATTAAGGGGAGATATATTGATCAGTTAATCCTTTTGAATATTAGCCAAAATACTGCATTATGGCCTACTTCAACAGGTAGGCAAACTAAAAGTTGACAAATAAATAAATGACAGGTAACATCAAGAAAATGCTGAGACATTTCGCTTCACTGTTTCCTAGACCTTCCATGATTCTGTGTCCTCAGAATGTCAGTCACCTTCTGGCTGTTCAAACTCCCTTTAGAGTTGCCATTTATTGACACTATTTTTAATATATTTACTGTTAAATTTTATAAGACAAATGGGACATGACAGAAGCAACCAGTTTTGCTCTTCACCTGTTTTCCCTGTTCATATTTAAAGAAAGGGAATTTTTTATGACACGATTCAGAAAAGATGAACAAAATGGACCACTTTGCCTCTCATCCCCATTTTCCCCAGAGCAGTGGGGTATGCCAGGGCCAGGATTGAGCTACCTTTACCAACCAATCTATTTTGATATAAAAATTAAACACACAGCCTCACTTTAGAGATGAACAAACATGGCTGCCCTCTGGTTTTTCTCACTTGGCTTTAGGACTTGATATTTCTGTCTGAAAGGAAAGTTTCCATGCTCACAGATTCCTTCCACGCTGAAATATAATGTAGATTTCTAAAGAAAAATGCAATGGGTTATATGGTTTAATCTTAAAGAATACTTTAAGAATGATAACTTTAAGACGTGTACCATTCATCAAAACCTGGTGTAGAATGAGTGCATTTAAAGTTCTAGCTTTTGCCTTATTCTTTTCAGGCTGTAGGTTGGCCAGTAACATACTAAGATGACGGCATTCTAAAAAAGAAAAAGAAAAACAGCTAGGCCTGTCTACTGTAGCCACATCCTCTGAATTATGCAGGCATATTTGCATGAGTGGCTTCTGTTTCTCTCCTCATCAAAATAAAATGTCTGAAAGATATATATTATGGCACAGGCATTGAGGATTTGAGGATAAGGCTTGAATTACAGATCAACTTTCCCTCCCAACCTCCCTTGTATTTTCTTTTCTCATATGCATCATTGATATCTTGCAGGGTCCCCAAGGAATTCAAGGACACAAGGTGGGTCACTAAAATTGTGCACACCATTTATGAATTGAACTGGAACTGAGCACAAGGACAAACCACTTTGACCACTGAAGACTAACTAAGCTTATCCTAGAACAGGCCCTGCCCTAAAATTAGGCCGAATGAGACAGCCAGCTCTGTCAGCAGATGCTGGGAGGCAGCAGGGTCAGCCTCCCATGTTATTTTCACTCAAGGCCCCTGGCCTTACCCTTCTGTTGGAAGACAGAGGTGGGTGGGTGTGCCACACAGCCTTTCCTACACCCTTAGCCTATTTCATTGCCAGTACTGAAGTAAGATTAAGCTTCAAGTCCAGTCAGCATCTGGGCATGGAATAGGGAGGCGGGATGCCATCTTGTTCTTCAGCTCGGGAAGCAAAATGTCTTGGGCCAACCCCAACTTAGAGCCCACCAGTACAAAAGATTTATTTCAGGCAGATAGATATAAGAACCCAATATAGGTTGAGATCTTTCAGTCACTGCCCAATCTGCCACCAGTCAAATTCCTTTCTGATTCAGACCATGTGAGTTTCAGAAGCAGGAATTCAGGAATGGAATTATACTGTTCATAACTCATACCTTTGGTTTGAAATTTTCTTATGCAATCTATTTTATAAAAAAAATAAAAATGCTTGTATAACTTTATATAAGCCAATAAAGGGTGTGTTTGCACTTGCCCTTTTCCACAAAATCCGCTGCTGCTGCTATTACCAAGATCAGTGTTTCATTGTTCTACTATCTCTCCCCGCAATATCTTGTTCCTCTGTAAACAGATACCAAGGCTGGTACTGTGTACTCTTGGTCTGGTGCAATATTATAATAGGGAGCTTTTATTTGTATGTTGACTTGCATTTCCTTTAGTATTTTTAAAAGATACCTTGAGTGAAATTTTGATAACATGAACCTTCATTTTAACTTAATTGAAAAGAATGAATTGGGCATAAAGCAAGTGATTTTTTAAAAAAACAACTAGTTGAAACCCTAATAAATGTATTTGTTTTTATGCAGGGCTCAGATGGTGCAAAGGGTGCAAAAGGTGAAAGTGGTCATAAAGGTGAAAAAGGTGTCCCTGGGCCACATGTGAGTAGTAGTATAAAATCTGCAACATCCTTGTGCTTCAGCAGAAAGCAGAAAGCAGATAGCAATATTCCAAGCCTTTTTCTAGTAGTTTTCTTTTCTCTCTAGGGTCCTGCTGGTACTCCTGGGCTTATCGGTTTACCAGGCACCAAAGGGGAGAAGGTAAGGATGCATATGGATCTGCTATGGGAAATGGGTTAACGCGTTCATCCACCACAGTCCTCCAAAGGGATACAAAATGACTCATAACTGTATTTTATTTTATTTGAAACTACTAAATTTTAATGAAGTAGAAAGCTTCTGTGTTACATAAAAGTTCCTTACAGGCAAACTTAAACTGTTTTCTAAGTATTATTGTAATGGTAGAGAATTTGATAAGAATAGTTATTGAGCCCTACATGGAAATTTAAAACAGATTTCAGACACCTTTTTGAAACCTCATAATTATTGTGTGGTCTTTTTCTCAGAGACTTCCCATCAGTGTTGCAGAGAGTTGCAGCAGTGATAATTCTGATCGTCTGCTGTAAAAGTGTAAAAGTGCATGTGATTAGCTTGTCCGAACTATAGACATCATATCTGAGTCAGTGGTGAAATTCTGCAGTTTTCTGTTTTTTTTGTTTTTTAAACGATTCGTCTGTGGAAATGGAAAAGATGGAAAATGGAAAAACAACAACATAATAATAGTATTTCCTCTTTGGTTGTTTTGTGTTACTAAAATTACAGAAGTTCTGTTAAAACAAAAATATGTGTGTTGTCCAGATGCTGTACACAGGGGCCAGAACCCAGTCAGCAAAGCACTTTTAATACTTACGGATTTCAATGGGAGGGAGCTAGGTATCTGCTTAACATAAATGTAACCCACTTAACATGGGGAGAAATTCAACATCGCACTAAGGCAGTTGTTCCATCAGGAGAAGCATTTTGGCTTAACAGACAGAATGATATCCTCCCTCTGTGTGCTATTGTGGATGTTATCCCAACCACCCCCACCCCCAAGCCAAGTTCAGGGCAGCACTGAAATTGTTTGTACAGGGTGAGGAGGGGAGAAGCCCCATTTCACAAGCATAAGTCCTTGCACAGGGCTTCCTCTGACAGGACCCGTTAGTTGAATCCTGCCCATGATTTCCCACTCTCACCAGTTCACTGTCTCCATTTCTTTCTCTTAACCCTAGGGAAAGCCAGGGGAACCAGGATTAGATGTAAGTAATGAGTACACTATCTATACTATCAGTATGTCAGCAAACAATGCAGGAAGCAATTAAACAGAATTTTTCATACGTTATAAATGATTAGTAGAGGGAGGGGTCATGACTGTGTACCAGGGCAAATGCTTTCTTCTCAGGTTAAGATTCGTCTTTCCTGGCCAAGGGTCTCGTTGCACTGTCAGAAGCAACTTCCACCAGCAATCCTAAAGAGTCCCTTGCAATCATAACAGATGCCAGTACTGCTGAGGTGGACCTATTGCCTGATTTGGGGTGGATCTACACTTGTTGCGCTGCAGAGCAATGAACCACTGACAAAGGGAAACTGCCACTGAACCTTATAGAATGTTCAGTTCAATAACGTTTAGAAGGTCAAAGTAGATCTAGCCTTGGTTTATACCAAGGTGAAAGAGGTGTCCCTGGGCCACATATGAGTAGCAGTATAAGATCTGCAACATCCTTGTGTTTCATCAGGATAAATGCTTTAATAGCAATATCCCAAGTGATTTATTTTTTTTTTGCACTTTGTAGTGAATCACAGCCTAGCTTTGTTTTTAATGCTGGACTTTATAAATGGTGTTAAGCTGTTCTGGGCTTTGTATGAGGAAGAGTGGGGTGCAAGAAATAAACAAACAGTACTAATACAAAACATGCACATACTTTTTTTCTGAAAATGTTTCGTTGTCTCAATTCATAGTGGTTGCTTTTAAAAAACAACAACAACCTTGTTTTTCCTTTTCCTCATTACCAGAACTATTTGGCACTAAACACATACTTTCCCCCCCATGTTGCTCTTATAGGGTTTCCCAGGCCTAAGAGGAGAAAAAGGAGAAAAAAGTGAGAGAGGAGAAAAGGTCTGTATTGCTTCTAATTCATCTGTTCACACACAAAAAGTCCACACTCACTGACAACATCCCCTAAAATAAATGTTGGCCCTCATCTACATAAATGGTACTAGATATCACTAGATGATTTGTCATTATAGAGTCTTTTAATACTGGAGATCTATTTACTGCATATCTGAACAGGGCCATATATTTCACCTTTAATCTTTGAGGACAGGGGAGCCCAACTATATTTTGTTCAATTGAAGGTAGTTCAAATTTGCAGAAATATTATGTGGTCATATGCCAGATTTTGTAGGTGAATGCATATGCAAGGCAAAAGTATAAAGCATTATGAGCAGTAACCAGGTTTGTTCTTGATGTCCCACTTTGCTTCTCTCCTACTCCTGATTCCGCTGCCATGCTGCCAAGAGCAAAACCATAGTCTGGCTAAGCACTACATCCAAACCAAAGCAGCTC
Source organism: Podarcis raffonei (assembly GCF_027172205.1). Lineage (NCBI taxonomy): Eukaryota > Metazoa > Chordata > Lepidosauria > Squamata > Lacertidae > Podarcis > Podarcis raffonei. The sequence goes on along the minus strand of NC_070603.1, from coordinate 61,372,717 downwards.
AGTAGTTTGCTGCTCTCCAAATGAACCATGAGTGCTAACCAAGGTTTGTTCTTAAGTGACCGCTTACGAGCTGCATTCACATAGCAGGTTATTCTTTCTTTCTGGTGCTTCTCTGTTAATTTCTGTATTATATTTGAGCTTTCACATGATATATAAGCCACTTATATAAGTCTATAACACAATGCAAACAGGTGGACGCTAAATTCATGACTTAACAAGTGGTATTTCTCTCACTCCAGTCTTTCAGATTATAAAAGAGCTTTGATTTTTCTGTTGTGTCACAGGGAGAAAGAGGACTTCCAGGTAGAAAAGGAGCAAAAGGGCAAAAGGGAGAGCCAGGGCCGCCTGGATTGGATCAGCCTTGTCCAGTGGTATGGTTTGATATTGCTGGGAATATATGTTTGCTTTAAATTATCTCCGTTGCTTTTTGACATCTGAAGCACAAAAAGGTTTCTGGAGGCAGACTCCTTTGAACTTGGATAACGGCAGAAGGCCAATAGTTCCATTTCTCTGGCCTTTCTTTTTATCATGATGCTGGAACGTCACTTTCTTGGCGTACATATTTTAGGGTAGACACAAAATAGGAAAGGCAACTCATATGCAAATCAGCAATCAAAGAAAGGAACCCATAAAAAAACAATGTGACTGCTCACTGTGTGCACAAACAGATGGTTCATTCTTCAAGCCAGTTTTGATTTATTTCAGTCTTGTATACAGGCAGTGACCATTTTTGGCGTGTCCAATATGTGTGCAACAGCATACAATGTGCCAAACCCAGAAGTGACCATGCGCGACTGCCGAAACCCGGAAGTAATCCGTTCCAGTACTTCCGGGTTTCAGCAGGTCCGTAACCTGAAAAAATGCAACCTGAAGTGTCTGTAACCTGAGGTATGTCTCTAAGAGGCATTTTTACAGATGAAGGACTCAAGGAAAGCAGCCCAAGAGGGAGTGGGCCAGGGCCAGTGAGGGATGTGGCCTGAGGAGAGTACAAAGGGCCGAATAAGGGAGGCCTGGAGGACAACATTTGCCCTCCAGGTCAGAGATCTCCCATGCTTAACATTTCTGTAAGCTTCTGAATTATTTCTTCACTTTTTTCTGTTCCTTCTTTCCTTTTTCTTTCTTATAAACTTTTCTATGTATTTCTCCGTTTTCAATTAACAGTTCATTTTTAAAGGGGAGCCAGGTTTACCTGAACTGGATGGTGTGGATATGCTCTGCCCTTTGGTATAGTATCCCCCCCTTTCTTTCTTCTTTTGCATGACTTTTTCTGCATAACTTAGCCCTTTTCTTGCATAACATAGTCTTTTTCCGCTTTCTCCCTTCCTTTCCCTCTGGAAGCTCCATTCTTTTATATGAAAATGTGGCCAGAATTTGTCAGGTGTCTGTATGATTTGTGAAAGACCAAAAGTTGTACAGACATATGGAAGAACTGACATTTCACAAGCCAGGGCACGCTCTAGTTCGTTCCACCCAGATTCATGCCACGTTGTGAAACTAAACACTTATATATTTTTAATTCTAGAGTCTGGCTTTGTAGCCAAAGGTGTGTCAATGCTTCTGGCTACTATAAGCTTAGCAAGTTGTATGCATGGACCAGGCAGTTAAATACCTGGAAGGGCGGAGGGAGGAAAACTTTTTAAAACTGATATGAATTTGCACAAACATTTAGTATGTGTGTGTCATTCAGCCACATATTCCTGGATGTCATGGGGTTTGAAACACGTTCTTTGTGCAAATAAGTTTGAGTAGTTTCAGAGTGCACAGGTTGAAATCGACAGCTATGCCTATTTATGTATCTGATGCCACAAATGATTTTAACATTTCAGTTATCTAAAGCACTCTCCTTGTCTTGTGACTTCTGAATGAATGGCCAGCTTGCATACATTATCACATCAGCCAGTCCCATAGGCTATAATTATTCTGATGTTGTGAGCCTATTCCACCCCCCTCAAGAGCATTGCTATATCTATACAGATATAAAAATATGCCATTAAAATGCTGGGGGGGGGGGAGAGAACGCTCCCAAGGTTTCTGCCATTGACTTTAGATTCTTCTCTAGAGCACCATCTAGTGTCACATTTTTATAATGCATTTTTAACATTATAAATTGACCTGTGTAGCCGAGTCGCAAGAAAATGGTTTGCAAGCAAGGAAAGTATTTTACAACTGATAGCCAGAAACTAAACCTGGAAACAGTATGGATAATACGCAAAGAATGCTTTACCTAAGATAGGTAGGGAAGATGTTCATGCCTCTGCTTGTCCTTTGGCAATGTACTTCCCATTTTGAAAGACAGCCATTCACCAGTCAGTCTCCTGTGTCACAGAGTTGAGCTAAGAGATACTGTCTGAGAGTTGCCTGAAATAATTTTACTTATATTGGTATTGAGTTTATCCTTGTATAGCTCTTTCCTCCCTTCATCAAACTCATATTACAGCATGAAACAAAACATCTTAAAATCAAAAAACTAAATTTGCTTTAATACAGAGAGCTGATGAATTTTTTAAGCAATTGTTTATGAATTCGACTAATTGTTTTATTTCTGAAATTTATACATGGAATCTGATTTGTTCCTGCATACCTACTTTTCAAACACAGCACATGGTTTTTGCATGGATATTTCCAATACGTTTATGGTAATGGTAGGTCTTCCAGATCAATCATAAATGGTGTGTGTGTGTGTGTGTGTGTGTGTGTGTGTGTCTGTGTGTTGCTGTTATGATTCACTTGGTGCTTTCCAAGAATACAAAATTGTTACTTACTTTTTGCAGGGACCAGATGGATTACCGGTACCAGGATGCTGGCACAAGGTATCGTACCCTACCTTAGATTTTTTCTTTGGCTTGAATTAAGATTGTTGCTTAGCAAGAGTAATAGCATGGAACTAATACATAATAGAGCTATTTTGTAAAGGGAAAGGGGGGAAAGGGGGAGAAAATGAACTGAGGCAAATGTAGATATCTTTGCTAAATACCCGCATATTAATATAGCCATCATAGAGGGATTAGACCAAAGAGACAAGAAACTCAGCATTTTGCTTATGAAATTATAACTAAAATTAATTGGTCAGGAAATATGCCAACTTATTCCTGCTTGATTCTATCTTTTTGATTCTATGCCTGGCAAATAAATCTGGTTTATTTCCATTTTAATGCTGACTTTGCATCTTGCTTTCATGTCTGCATTATGCTATATATTTTTTTAAAAAATTTAGATTAGTGCAAATTTAGGGCAGAGCTGCCCATGCTGGTGGCAAACCAGTGTCCTTGAATGCAGGCCACAATCCACAGCAGTAAAATTGTGCTGGCAGGCAGCAATTTCCATGAGAAGCAAAAGGTGAAAGTGGGCCCTCACCATAACCCTCTTCTTAAGTTATTTTTCTGAGTCAGGTTTTAATACTAGAGCTGCATCAATTTTGGATTTCCATACAGGGGGAAATGGCTCTGCTGCCATGGCTGCTGAGACACTTTCTGCAAATACTTCATTCTCCCCGACACCTATATGACACTTTTCAATGGGCATAAAGCCATGTACAAAAGTCAGTTCCCCCATTTTAGCTCAGTTCTTGTGTGAGAGGCAAAAACAAAACAACCTAGTGCCTTTTTTTTCTTTATTATCGTAACTCTTCCTATGTCCAACCAACCTTTTCTGAGAGTCTCTGTGCAGCTTTCCACTGTAGTGTTTTGTTTTCAGGGCTATATATACAAAGAAGGGCAGCAAATGACTGGGTGGTGCTTCTGTTTCAAGCTATGGTAGAGAGGAAAGCTGTCCCAACCAACAGGAGGATTGCACAAGCAACCTAGAGATTATTACACATGTCAGGCATTATTAAGCAAGGGCAGAGCAATCCCTCAGATCTACTGACTGGAAAAGATCAGGATAGGATGGAGCTGTCTTTCTACCACCGAGGAAAGCATGTGGACATGGATCTATTGCAGGCATAGATTTCCATAGGCCTATTGCAAGTGGTATTTCTACCTGCAGTAGCTAGTGTTAGGCCCCCAAATGGAGCATTTTAGGGACAGAGTGGACTCAGCAGAGGCAGGGCAGAGGTGGCCTTCAGGCGACTGAATCCAAAGCCCATTCATTCCCTCAAGAGGCCCTGGGATTGGGCCCACTAATCTCCCCACCCTCCATCTCCTCCAAAAAATTTCTGAATAGCGAGAATTAAAGAAAAAGAATCAGCACTGCTAGATGGAATAATTACATTGCCTACCTTCCACCTTGGATGATACAGCTTTGGAAAAAGTAGATAGTCGTCTACTTTACTCCCTCCACATCCCTCCACATATGATAATAATAATAAAAGATGGAAGTCAGCAATGTCACCAAATAGTTGCAAACACTGTCTCGCAGTAGATGAGAGTGAGATGCATGCTATGCCCGTGTGTGTGGTTTTTTAAACATGTTTGTGTTCTTTTACAGTGATCCTCCAAGCATGGACTGTGTAAATAATAGTGTGATATATTTTGATCTTTTTCTAATTTTTATACAAAAAAGAGGGGGGAAGTCACAAAAAAACAATAACTCTTCAACAGTAATATATTGATCTTTTTATACTGGATGCTTTCATGTATGGATTTTAAAAGATATAAACGTTTCCAAGGCCCATAGGACAAGCGTACATAACCAACAACTATTTTATAACTGGACACTCTGAAATAATTGGGAATGATTGTTACTTGCTGCTAACGCTACCGTGTGGAATAACAGCACTGAGAAACTGTGCCTTGTGTGCCTTATTGCATGGGAGAAGGAACTTCCCCTCTTCTCAACCGATGGCTTTCAACTCTGCAATTCTGTTGCACATAGCCACAGATAGAAATGGAGGAGAAAATGAAAAAGAAAAAGAAGTTGCAGCCTTAGAAATGAGACAAACGGTGGCTTGCGGATGAATGTAGGAGGAACCTCCAACCCGGAAATACAACACAAACGTTACCACACATGCTGCTACATACCTCCGCCTTGAAGAAAACAGTTACGTTCTTGGTCGTTATGATCACCTGTGTCATCTGTGGCAGCTTTTTCCACATGTAGAAAACTTTGTCGCCGGGAGAACCTCTGCTTATTCATTCTACAATCTGTGACTTAAAGCGGGTTGATTCTCTTCGGGAACTTTTGTAATTACTGCGGAATTGGAAAAACTTGTAGTGCCTCACATATCATACGGATCACACACAAACACACACACAGAGGAAACAGTACAATATTCATCTCAGTTTTACAGATTTGCAGCATAACACCAGTGCTGATTAAAACCTCTTCCATAGCCACAGTCCATGAGTTGCCAGCTCATGTTTGCAAACTGGGAAGGGATTCCTGTATGAAGTCCAGTGCTTGCTTCCCTGAATTGGCAGGGCTTGCCATATCAGTACTGATAAACTGGAGCTCTGTTTTTGGACTTTGCTCCCCCACTCCCTTATGTAGAATCAAGTACATAACTCAGGAGGAGTATCTTCATTGGTGTGTAAGCACCTCCCAAATAAAACTACCTATGGTCAGAAGTGCAGGAGTTCAATAATAGCACCAGTGGTTGTTTGGTCACTTACTTGGTCATGGAAACAACTCTTTCAGTTTCAGTTCTTCAGAGTAAAGGTGTCTAGGAGAATCTCCATATTTTATGCAGCAAACAAAGGTGCACCAGTGTTACATCAGTGATCCCTTACAGCAAAGCATAAAGTGAGAACAGGCACATTTCTTTAGCGTGCCTGAGAACTTCTGGCCAAATCAAAACACAATGGCTACAAAAAGCATGGAACTCTTGCTTTTGATTGGATTGCAGCAGTGGATTGTGGGTATGAGCACAAATAAGGGAGAAAATGCTGCTAGTGGAGTATCCTGCATATTTACCATTGGTATATTGAACAATAGCTTACTAATTTCAAGAACCTAAGCATGTCCACACATAGCCTACCTTGAACCTATATTTGTAGCAATAAGCAATTTCATTTCAAGCAGCACAGCCAAAACTGTTCACCCATTTATGCAACTATATAGTGTTCTATACACCCCTTGTTGTTGTGCTGCCAGTGGGATCACATACACACAGTTTGTTTACTTTAGGGATGAGGAGCCATTCAGATGTTGCTGGACTGCAACCCCGTCATCTCAGGTTAGGGCTGATGGGGGCTGGAGTCCAACAGAATCTGGAAGGATACAGGTTAACTTCCACTGGTTTGCTTCCTCTGCCAAACACCACACTGGCGAAACTCTTCACGCTCCAGGTTTCGAATCTTTTATTTAAAAGGCCATGTTAACGAAAATGTTTTCACAAGTATACAATGAGTATAGAAAGGTTCTGGCAATGATGTTTTGATGCTGGGTGGATCTAGGAGCATCCAGGAGGCATGCTACCTAAGAAGTAAGGGCTACAGAACATGTTAGGTAGAAGTTTATTGCTTGGAAGATACTGAGGTAAATAGGGAGAGCAGCAGAAGTGGAGTTAATGGCTCCTGGCTCTTAAGAGCACCAATGTCTTCCATAGGGCAAGAAAAAGTTCATCTGGTCCTGCTGGTCTGACCACTGTGATCGCAGAAGCTGTTTGCCTTAGTCCTCTGTCTCACAGCTGTTAAAAGCACAGCAGTTCTCTGTGAGTTGGCAAGCATAGTTGGGAGCAGCTGCAGAACTGACTGAGCAATGTTGACTCGTGGAAAGAGGTTACAGCTTCATGGAAGCATCTGAACCCTTTCGCCTCTGAACATTTAGCTAAGGCCTTATATGACAGTTTCCTCAGCGTCATGTTTGTTTGAACACTAGCAAGCTGTGACAGTGATCAACTAGGCACAAAACTATGATGAAAGCTCACGTTTATAGGAACCAAGGGACATAATACTTCGCGGTTTGAACAAAACCTAGGAAGCCTGGATTTCCCTCTCCCGTTTTATTTTGGTGCTAATTGGCTTCATCCTAATTCAGAGTTTAAGCCCTCATTCCCAGAGATGGGGTGTAATTCTATTCCAAAGTGCTGGTTCGCGTTACTGATCAGAATTCACATGTGTAAGGATGGCATGGTGCTCTCCGTTAGTGTAAGGTAGAAGAGGGGTTCTGGATTGCTATCCTCTGAATCTTTAGCAATAATGTATATTATTTCTATTATTACTACTTGTAAAGTCTTCTAGAAAAACTGCAGTTAATGCTTTAAACAGTGTACAATTCTTCACATTGTAGAAGATGCATACTATACACACAAAAATAGACTATAAAGTTAACATTGCTTCACTTGTTAACTACTTGGGTTACATATAAGATAGCTTTATTGTATGATTTCTGATGTCCATATGGCATTTTGCTCGGTAATGATATTAGACTGTTGTGTAAATGAAGATAAACTACACTGACTTAAGAAAGAAATTAGATACTTTAAATTGTCAATTAAAATGCTGTAACCTTCCATACAAAAGACTAGCTTTCAAGGCTTACTTGAAAGTCAAACAGCTGTGTGCATAGCTTCGTTTTCTGCATGTAATACTCTTTTACAGGTGGCAAAAACCAGTGACAAGTCCATGTGCAGCAAAATCAACTCTCTTCTTCCTCGTCTACAGCATATCATTTCCTCCAAATCTTATCTCATGGCAAAATATTTCCCTGCAGTCTGTAGTGTTTGCTGAGTACACTGTACATCTATCTAATTGCCATTCTGTTAATGTCATCCTTAGCAAAAGGAAAGGAAGCAAAAGGCTGGAGCATGTATGTGGTAGTGTGACAATAGTAATAACGCACAATTATAGCCCCAGTCAAGATAGATGCAGGTGGACCTGCTGCTTTAAATCCCACCCCCCAACTCCCATTTTCGTGCCGAATCCCCTCACTGTTTTCAATTTTGGAAGTTCAGTTAGTAATTTACTGGCTTTGGCGGGGAGGGGAGCAAAGTTTCTGTGAGTGAACACTCAAAAAAAGGCCACATGCATCCATGCCCTTCTGGATCACTGCTTATGAAATTTAATACTGGCTATACTATTCTTTTTTTGAGAAAATAGACAAATTACCCCTTCATCATTCTCTCTTATTAACAGCTGTCAGTGGCAGCACTGGAAAAACAAAATCCAGAAGAAATATTTAAAAGTACTTTTCATTTCTGAACTCTTTTAAAACAACAACTCATTAGTGCCACAATAAAATATATTTATTCAAGAAGTGGGCACACACAAGTGGAGAAGATACATTGTTCGTTAGTACATTAAACCCATTTTTATTTGTGAGTCCTTGGCAAGCTGTTCAGTGATAACATATTTGTAAAGAAAGAGCAACCTTCAGCAACAGTTATTTCTTCAATTGCAGACAGCACCAAAGTGAGATTCCTTATAAAATGTGACTCCACATCATCTATTGTTAGCAACTGCATATTTTTCTTTCCCTTCCTCCAAGAAGGTCTAAGCGATTTGGAAATATCTATAAGAAGTAATTTAAAAGAACACATAGTGTTATCTCGTTCAGTCCACATAACAACTTTATGAGGCATAGGTGCCAACTTCCTGGGGTCTTGGGTGCCCAAGCACCCACAAAATTCCCCATAAAGGGGCTGGGCACCCACAAATTTTGGTGCCAGGGCCATGCACATTGCATGGCACCCATGGTCAAGGGGCTAAGTTGGCACTCCTGTTATGAGGTAAGTTAAAGGATTGTGAGTTGCCCAAGACCTGCTCCTAAGCTTCATAGTTCAAACCTAAGTCTATACCACATGGAATGCATGTCAGAGTGAATTCACTGAATATATTAGCAATGGGACTCCTGTATGGGATGCTTCAGAACTGCATATTTTGTCTACATATCATTTATTTTGGTGGTGGCAGCAGGTACTGGCCTGGTTCAAAAGTCATGCTATTCCCCTCCCTCTCTTCCCTTTGTCCTCCAGCACAGCTGCAAGGAAGAATCAGAAGCTTTGCTTCTGCATTAAATTTCTACACACCAGCACCAAGATACAGTAATTTGATCCATTTCTGTTCAGTTAAAGACATACTTCAGATCAGGAGTGGGGAGCCTTTGGCTCTCCAGATGTTGCTGAACTACAGCTCCCACCATCCCTAGCCATTGGCAGTGCTTACTAGGGCTGATGGGAGTTGTAGTTCTACATCTGAAAAGCCAAAGATCCTGTAACTCCTGCTTTAGATACTCATTTAAAATGCTTATCGGCATCACCTTTTGTAGCATTGGAATTGTGGGAAATAACAGCTTTAAAGCCCTGAAAGGAATTCGGTAATTCCTTTTTAATAGAAATGCTCTATTTACAGTGCCTAAGTACCAATTAAAATCACCAAATCACTACTAGCCATCAGAATGGTAGTGATTTGGGTTTTTTAATCAGCACAGTATTTTTAAAAATTGAAGATTATCAACATGGCTTCTTTATATAGGAGGACATTGATATGCTTTCAAAAGCACCAATCTGTGTAGTATGTGAAATAAAGACAATTTTGTTTTACGCTTTAAATTGCTCTTATTTTGAATGGAAATATAAAGAATAGCCAGCATTCAATATTTTAACTACACGTTTTCAGTTTTTGATAATTTTCTAATTTTTCAACTTGATACCTTGAAAAAGTGAGGGTTTGCACTATATGGTACTAAAACCCTTCCATAATTTGATTTCAAACGGCTAGTTTTCATTTTCTAGGTGGGTTTGATTTCCAAAGATATATCCAGCAAAGTGATTGATCAGTATCAGGATACAATAATTGAACATTTATTCACTATTGCCTCCTAAGCAATGTGTTTTTGCATGCTGAATAAACTGCATTCACATATAGTGGTCATTTGGCAAAGCAGACAGTTGAATTGGAAAGCATTCCTAAGAGTCAGTAGTTGACCTTGATTTTATTGTCACATTTTAGGTGGGGTGTGAAGCGCACATTTCTGCCAAGTTGAAATTATAATTGAAATCAGTGTAATCAGTAGGCAGAATCTAATCAAAATTAAATGGTAGAGTTAAGCAGAATGGACAGGCTTAAATCTCTTCCACTTAAAGAGATGGAACTTGAAAGTACCGGTATTTCACATCTGCTATATCATGCTGTGTTTATCTCAATAGAATGTTGTGCCACAGAACTGAAAAACAACACTGTCAACGTTTTCAGCCTACTTCTAAATTGGCATTTTGAATATATATTGCTGCAACTATAAATATAGTTTGGCTCTGCCTCTTGTTTATTTCAATGTTTTGCGGTAAAAAAAATGTGCAGTAATAGCAGTTTAAACCCACTGGTGCCCAAGTTGCTCAAGTTTTAAGACAAATTACTGCTACTCATTGCACAGGCAGAAGCTGAACTACAGTGAACAATGTAATTCACTGCTCAATATACAGGAAGATTTTGCTAACTTGCTTGTCTGCCTTGCAAAAACTAGGGCATGCTTCTACAGCCCTGGTCAGCAGTTTCCCTACAGGCCACTTAAGAGTGGGGAAGGAAGCAACGGCTATAAAGTTTTGTTGTCACAGATGCCACTTTCTGCATACCCCTTTCACCTCTACATTGACAAATGCAATATCTGTCAGGGGCCTGGATTTGGCCCAGGTGCCTCCACTTGCTGCCCCCTGTTTTACAGTGTGCTGAGCACCTACAGTAACTCTGTATCAGAATGAGTCCCAGTAAATCAAGTGCCCTTGACTTCAAGTGAGAGCACAGGGCAATCCCCCCAAAAAGCAGTTGGACTGCGTATCTTCTACTTTTTAAGTGAGATTCTAAGCAAAGATCAACATAATACAACTTGTGTTTTATATTCAGTAAAGCTCTTATTCAGGAAGTATATCTAGAAGCTGTATGAATGTGCAAATGAAGGGGTTGACAGACTCATAATTACCAAGGTAGTGTCCGGTATTACAAACTGCACATAGAAGTCTCCTTTTCATGCAAGTAATCTCATTCAGTAACTAATAAGTAAAAGGGCTTTGAGAATTATGCCTCTTTCATGAAGAATTTTGTGGAATGTATTTTACATGCTTTATAATGAAATACTCTTCTGAGCTTCAATAAAATGTACGGTACAGCTTAAAGTTGGAAGGGAATATTTATGCGACATGTTTAGTTGTCATTGATTACAACTTTATGTAAAATTTCTAACACGTACAAGCCAGAACAACTGCTATATTTAGTTGTACTATGGGGGAACAACTATTTTTAAAATGAAGGCATTAATATAGTATTATGAATTATTGAATAAAAATATAGACTTGTACTGATCTGTTTTGTAAATTTTACAACAGGCACTGCACAGTTTGGCAGTGTTCCCATTGTTTTGTGCTTTGATTTGTAGTAAGACTTGATATTTGAACCATTTTAGAATAAACTGCTTCTTGTACAGATTGTTTTTACTATGTTGTGAATTATATACCTGCAACATTCCTAACCAGAGCTATAAAACAATCAAAAGCATTTGAATTCAAATTAGCTTCATTATTTTTTGAAATTAAAGTAAGTTGTTCCATTAATCAGACCAATAGTTTTAAAAACAGTTACTTAAAAATAGTCCCATTACAAAAACAAAAACAAACTGGAATTATTCCAATTCATTTTCTTACTAATAGTCTCACCTTACTCTTACTTTCAAATACATGTTTGGAATGCCCACTGTCATAATCCAAAACAGATTTACATTGGATTGTATAAAGAACACACACACACACACACACACACACACACATATATATATATATATATGAATGAACTGGAAAGCTTTGCACAGAAAATATATTTGACAAGGTCAGATAAACGTTTGATTAGCGGACAAACATTAATATTCTCTGAAACTTTCGGCTCAACATGTTAAGAGCCTTCCATGTTAACTCCAGCTCCAAAATGCCAGAAAATTAACTGGAGGATGAAGCGCTGCAAGGACAAGGGCACCTGCTTCTTGGACACAGCAATTCAACGGGTGGAGCGCTTCCCGGCACGCCAATGCTGGTGAGGGGAAAGCATCGCCCATTGAATCGCGCCGGGTTGGGAACCCCACCTACTAAACTGCTTCATTGCGAGGCTCTTAAGCGACTTCTGACGCTGCCCTCGCGAGAGCCGCAGACTCTACTATTTGGGTTTCGCCACCTGCAGCCCAGCCGAGGAAGTTCCACCGCGCACCCACCAGGGGGCATTGCAGAATCCCGGCTGCTCAGGCCAGACGCGGGAGCGGATTTCTCGCTTCCGTTCGTGCACGGAGCGGGCCGGTGAATTCTCGGTTATCATGGACCCCCCCCAAGCTGCGCCTTTTAGATAGCAGGCTGCATTGGCTGGGGGGGGTCGAGGGGGGAACGCAAAAAGATAACATTTCACACAAGAGAATAAAAAACGGGAAGTGCCTCAGCTTCCTCTCTTTGCCGGGACGGAGAAACCGCTGCCCAGCCCTACCCCCCCCCCCACTGTCTCCTATAGGCAGCTCTCACTTCCGCCTCCCCTAGCAGGGGAAGAGCTTCACAAGGAACCCGGAAAGCCTTCCTCCAGGAAAACCAGGTTGCCCCTAAGTGACATCTTCATCCTATCTCTACGGTTCCTTTCCCCCACACTCCTGGGCAGCCATGAGCGCGGAGCCACGCAGCCGCCAGGAGACTCTGGCTTTGCGGAAGCAGCTCATCGGGTAGGTGGTGATTCTGCTGAGAGGGGAGGGTGTCCTTCCAGAGACTAGAGGGTATTTCCTCCCCCCCCCCGCTTCCTTCCAGGTGTGCCCCTCTTGAGGTTGCCCACGTGACTCTGAGCCCGGCGTCGGTGCCTCAGGAAAACCGGTCCCATCCGAAACATTCAGCGTCCGGGACGTGTTCCGGCTCCTGGCGCGTTTGGGTCAGATACCTTTAACCTGCTTGCCTCGCTCGGTTAATAGCTGCTACGTGGCAGGCGCGCTAGAAAGACCCGCAATATGCCCCGCTCGCTCCAGTCGCAAATCCCGCTCCGCCCCTTCCCATGGCATAGGATCCGGCTGCCTCGTGTGGGTTACCAGTTTGTATTTCTCATTCTCGCGGATTACCACAGAAAGGCACGCGGCCTAACAATACTGCAAAACGTTTAGGATATAGACTAAAATACAGTACAGTCGCTCTTCTCCCACAGCTTTGTAAGATGCTTGCTTCAGTATACTGAATGCTGTTTTGATTTCTAATGCGCAGGGGCACATAAATGTAATGTACATGTGTTCTGATCCAGCAAATGTTTGAATTTCTAATGTGAGGATATAAAGCTCTCCCCCCCCCCGCCCCCAGTCAGGCCTTTTTATTGGTCTTTCAGAACAAAGTCCTCACAACTAGCCCAGTACTTGCTATCTCCTGACTATCGGTTCCATGCCCTCAATTCAAATTTCTGGTTTATTACTAGATGCATATCCCGCCTTGCTTTCAAGGAGCTCAAGGCAGCATACGTGGTTCTCTTTCTCTCTCCCTCTCCCATTATCTTCACAATAACCATGTGAGGTAGGTTAGGCGCTTAAATAGAGAACCAAGGTCACCCAGTCAGCTTTATGGCCAAGTGGGGCTCTGAACCCTTTCTAGAGGGGCCTGTCCAGGTGATGTTGGGGGCATAGTGTCAGCCTGTGGTGCTTGTTTTGCGAACAGATCATTTGAAGATCTGCCTACACACACATTAAACTGCCTAGGCCTAGGCCCTAAGATCAGTTTTGGAGGCCTAATGCTGTGATCTGCCACCAGGCATGTCCAAAGTCCATTTCAGGGGCTTAATCCGGCCCGGTGGTCAATTTAATCTGGCCCCCGTGGCAGTATATGTCCTGGGGTAAAATCCTTTAAAAAGCTCAGCAACTTCAGTCCCCCAAAAAATGTCAACAACTTTGGGGTAAAACTGTAAAAAAAGCTCAGCAATTTCGGTCGGCCCTCACATGTTCACTTCATCAGATCTGGCCCTCTTTGAAAAAAGTTTGGGCACCCCTGCCACTAAGGTTGTTGGGTACCAGGGGACAGGACCTTTGGTGGCACCACACCTGTGGAATTACTTCCCATGAGTTTCCTTTTGTGGTGTTTAACTGGACTTTACAGACGTTATACTTCTGCCAAGCATTTATCTTACTGCTGACACCCCCATATTTGCTTTATAATCTGATGTTTGTGTTAATTTGTTTTGAGCATTTATAGTGTAAACCGCCTTATGACGCTTTGCCCAAAAAGTTGGGGTGGAAATATTTTAAATAAATAAAATTACCTAAGAAAAGGTAAGAGAGAAGAAAAATTGTAAGGTTCAATTTGTTTTATGATACTTCATTATTACCTCTGGCTAAACTCTTTAGCACTAACTTGGCAGAGGAAGTCTGGTAGCTAGCGCAGTGGATTCCCCTGCCTTGGGGGCTTTTAAGCAGAGATTGGTTGGCCATCTGTTATGGATGTTTTAGTTGATTCCTGCATTGCAGGTTGGGCTAGATGACCCTCTGGGTACTTTACAACTCTACAATTCTACAATGCTATGGCTCTCCAGTAAAGAACCACCACTGAAGAAACAACCTAATCCTTATCTGGTTGCCAAATAAATACAAATAAAGGGATTGCCGTACTTCTAAAAGGTCTCTCTACAACTGACATATTGTAGACCTTTCAAAAGGAGAAACTTCTGGGAATGTGCTACAGAGGGCTAAGGAGGCTACTTTCAGCAGAGCATAGAAACTGAAACATGGTATATGAGGGGTATGCAAAAGGTAAAATTTATTCTTTAAGTCAGCCTTTGCCAACCCGCTACCATTGGACTATCATGACTGTCAGCTCCAGCCAGCATGGCCATAAAGGCTGGGGCTCAAGGGAAATATGTCAAAAATTTGTTCAGAATATGTCAATGGCACCAAACTGGCAAAGGCTTCTCTAAGCAAGAACCCCTCTTAGATTCTATTAGTGCGGAGGCTTTAAATTACTGCTCATATTTCTTGAAATTTAGTATGATAAAAGTTTAGACTAATTTTTTAGTATTCAATTAGTGACAAGAATGGAGGGAATTAACTAAAAAGTTAATTTTAAAACCTGAGTTCATTGAGCATGCTAAAAAAAATGCAATAAAATTAATGACGTGGGAGTATTTGCTTCTCATTTCAATTTTACTTTGTTTTTTTTAAAAAAATTCAGATCCTCCTGCAAGCTTTTTTTCCCAGAAGACCCTGTGAAGATTATCAGTGCAAAGGGCCAGTATATGTATGATGAAAATGGAAACAAGTACCTTGACTGTATCAACAACGTTGCTCAAGGCAAGCGTGAAACCACATTCTTGTTAATAAGCACTGACAGGCCTAAACTACATTTATGTGTACATTCTTGTAATGGTAACCTGCTGGCCCAATTTAAACTGGACAAAACTGATTCTGGCCAGTGAAACCTGGCTTGGAAAATCAGGGGCTTAAGTGTGTGCACTTAACCTATTCCCTATCCGCATACACAGACATCAAAATTTGCCCCATGTGACAAATGTTTGATCCCTTCACAGATAACTCCAGTGCATGCCCATTAGACCTCAGCCCTACAACTCCATAGCCAGCAGTGCCAGATCAGGTACCTGAATAGGCTGGCATGAGGTGGTAGGAAGGCAACTATTATGCCTATCTGTACATCCTTTGTACAGGCATTGTTTGGCTAGCCAGTAAGCCAAGTCACCTATACCCTGACCTGATAAAAGACCTCCACTGCTAGAGGGAATATGCCTTTGAATACCAGTTTAGAATCACAAGTGTGGAGAGTAGATATGCTCCCGGGTCCTGCTTGCGAGCTTCCCCATAGACATAGCCACTGTGAGAACAGGATGCTAGACTAGATGGGCCTTTGGCTCTTATGTTTTAAATTTTGCATGATTTTTTAAGGACATATATAAAATAAAGGAGTCAGAGCCAACATTTGTCTTAATAGCATTTATGGATGGACACTTGGCATTCTCTCATCTTGCATCTTCCTTATTTTTCAGTTGGACACTGCCACTCAGAAGTGATCAAAGCAGCACATCAACAAAATTTGGCACTAAATACAAACTCTCGGTATTTGCATGACAATTTGGTGGACTATGCACAAAGACTCTCTAATACATTGCCTAAGAAGCTGTGCACTTTCTATTTTTTGAATTCAGGGTAAGTTTGTGACACATTGCCAATAGGACTTCAAGCTGCATTTCTTCTAAGGCTGCAGTCCTGTGCACGCTCACTTGGAAGTAAATATCAACTGAACTTAGAATGAAATCCTGCTAAGTAAGAATATGTAAGAGGAAGCAATTAACTTTAAATTAGTCACACTAGAAATTGAATATTGGAAACAAATAATAGGTATTTAGAGCCTATAAAACTATACATCTTTTTTATACATTGTTTGCAAAACAGGCTGTGTTTATTGAGACAATCAAGCTACTTTGATTAAACCAAATGCCTGAAATTTATTTGTATTTTAACTTATGTTCCTCAAATTAGGACGAATACACATAGTTCCTGGCTTAGAGAAAAATTAACATTTCTGCGCATTCCTTTTTTGGAGGAAAAACCTCACACCATGCAACTGCAAGGAATCAATTAGCAAAACATATAGATCGCGTGGGTCAAAAACCATAATGCTGTGTATTTCTTTTTTGTGCATTTTGTCATTTTGGTGTGCAATTTGTAGATTTGAAATCTGGTTGCTCAGTTCTGTAGACTATAGATACAAAACAGTAAAGCTGGAGAGGTTACCATTTGTCTGATTCTACAGAAAGAGAAAGCTGCAAAACTTTTTTATTGTAGGTCAGAAGCCAATGATCTTGCTCTGAGATTGGCACGGCAGTATACAAAACATGAGGACGTACTTGTGGTGGACCAGTAAGTGTATATATACTTTTAACCAAGTAAAATTATAAAGCAAACCTGGGAATTTTCATTTAACTTTTGAAGAGAAAGTTAAAATGCCCAATGTAGACATGTTTTTACTAGAAAGTTGGGAGTGTCTTGCATAATTTTTTTCATTTGAATCCTGCCCTTCTTCCAAGGCGTCTCAGAGCAAGGTACATGAGCTTCCCAGGCAACTCACCATCCAGGTACTTGTCAAGTCTAGACCTGCTTCTGTTTCTGAGCCAGAAGTACATCAGGTTCCTTAAGTCTATGTTCTGGGCCCCAGGTTGCATGTTATCAACATCAAGGTACAGTACATACAACCTTGCAGGAAATTACACTGTGCTACCAATGGAATGGGCACTGTGCTTCTTGACTAAATTGTAATTTATACTGTCATTACAAGAGCTTGAAGAAACAGAAAATTTATCTTCCAGGCAGCTGCTTGCTTTCTCCAGGAAGGGGCAACAGAATGAATATGTGAAGTGCTTAAGCACAGCAGCAGCTTCAGTTTGGCAGTCTAAATCCTGCAAAATCTCTGGTAGTCCCAGTGAATTAATGTAGACTTCACTGTGTGGTTCTACTGATTGTTTGTTTTTATTTAAAGTGCTTATCATGGACATCTGACATCCCTGATTGACATAAGTCCATATAAATTCAGAAATCTAGAAGGCCAAAAGGAATGGGTCCATGTGGTATGCAAAAGAGAGCGTACTTTGACCATTTTCCATTACTTTCCAGTTCATCTAAGCTCTGATGATGTGAATAGCATTTACACTTTTTTTGGACAGGCTCCTCTTCCTGACACATACCGAGGATTATACAGAGAAGACAATAAGAATCCGGCCACGGCATATGCCAACGAAGTGAAAAAAATAATTGACCAAGCACAACAAAAAGGAAGAAAGGTAAAATAAGGAGTTAAGTGGAATATAACCTTTCATCCGTCATATGTCAGCCTGAGTTGAATGTATTCTTAAAATTTTTCACATGTAATGTGTATATTTCATCTCAAGGAGGGACTGCTCTGAAAAGGTTTCAGACAACATACCGTATTTTTTGCCCCATAGGACGCACCGGCCCATAGGACGCATCAAGTTTTTTGGGGGGGAAATAAAGGGGAAAAAATTTATTTCCCCCCCAGGCGCTTGTGGGGCCGGCAGCGGGGAGAAGCGCTCTTCTCCCCGTAGTCCGCCTTCAGACCAGGTCTGGGGACAGCGGGAAGATGCACTGCGCCTCCCAGCTGTCCCCGGAGCTTGCGGGGCAGGCAGCGGGGAGAAGCGCTCTTCTCCCTGCCGCCCGCCTTGAGATCAGGTCCGGGGACAGTGGGGAGACACGCTGCGCCTCCCAGCTGTCCCCGGAGCTTGCGGGGCAGGCAGCGGGGAGAAGCGCTCTTCTCCCCGCTGCCCGCCTTCAGATCAGGTCCGGGGACAGCAGGAAGACGCGCTGCGTCTCCCAGCTGTCCCCAGAGCTTGCGGGGCTCGTGGCAGGGTCTCCCCGCCGTCAGCCTCCAAACCACTTCGGGAGACAGCGGGATGACGGCGTTCCACCTCCCTCTGTCCCCCGACCTTGTGGGGCTGGCGCTGGGGCTCTCCTGAAGCCTGGAGAGCGAGAGGGGTCGGTGCGCACCGACCCCTCTCGCTCTCCTGACTTCAGTGAAAGCCTGCATTCGCCCCATAGGACGCACACACATTTCCCCTTCATTTTTGGAGGGGAAAAAGTGCGTCCTATAGGGTGAAAAATACGGTAATTTATCTTCTGGGTGTACATGCTATTTGCTCAATGAACAGAGATTTGTGTGTGTGGAAGGCAGGCAGACAGCCTGGTACTGTATGAAGATTTTTGAATTAGGAACACAAAATGCTGATTCAGCTTGAAACGTGGCATGCATACCACTACTGACTTCACTTCATCTTATCTTTTCAGTTTGCTGCCTTTTTTGTGGAATCTTTACCAAGTGTTGCTGGACAAATCATTCCACCACCTGGTTATTTCCAAAACGCAGCTGCGTGAGTATTGCTTTTTAACTTTCCTTATATATTTCCCCACTCCCAACTAAACTGCTTTGTTTGAGCTTCTGGCTAAGGAGCTCTGGTGATGTTGTTAACTCTGCCAAAGTTAAGCACTTTTAAATCCCATTGATTTCATTGGGAGAAATAACCATGTGTCACACTGAAAACAGTAAGTCTTAGAAGTGTGCAACTTTCTTTAATGGAATTATCTTACTCGCTGTTCGATTTTGTCAGCACTGAACAATTTTTAGTTCATTATGCTTATTGCATTTTTAATTTTAAGGAAATTTAATATTTTGAAGCACACAATCAAATATTCCAACTTTTAAAATGAGAATCAGCTACTAAACCAATTATAAATTTATTAGGTTTTATACTCTTTTATACCTGTATAGCTATGTGTGATTTGGCTCTTTTAATAGGCACATACACAGCGCAGGAGGTGTATTCATTGCTGATGAGATTCAAGTTGGCTTTGGAAGGGTTGGCAAACATTTTTGGGCATTTCAACTTCAAGGAGAGGATTTTATTCCCGATATTATCACCATGGGAAAACCAATTGGCAATGGGCATCCTGTTTCTTGTGTAGCAACGACAAAGGAAATTGCAGAGGCGTTTTCAGCAACAGGAGTAGAGTATTTTAACACGGTAACTTACCAAATCCGTACTGTGTGAAAGTCATCTTTAATTAGACATTTTTGTTTAATGTAAAGGTAAAGGTACCCCTGACCGTTAGGTCCAGTTGCGGACTCTGGGGTTGCACACTCATCTCGCTCTATAGGCCGAGGGAGCCAGCGTTTGTCCTCAGACAGCTTCCGAGTCATGTGGCCAGCATGACTAAGCCACTTCTGGCAAACCAGAGCAGCACATGGAAACGCCGTTTACCTTCCCGTGGTACCTGTTTATCTACTTGCACTTTGTGCTTTCGAACTGCTAGGTGGGCAGGAGCTGGGACTGAACAACGGGAGCTCACCGTGTCACGGGGATTCGAACTGCCGACCTTCTGATCGGCAAGCCCTAGGCTCTGTGGTTCAGACTACAGCACCACCAGTGTCCCAGTTTTGTTTAATGTACTTTCAAATAAATGGATGTAGAGTGCTGCTTTTAGAATTCCTTTCAATTCAATTAGTCCACTACTAAATGTAGAAAGCTTATCTCTACTTTGTGATTTTCTTCCCCCGGCCCCGGGTTCAGTTTGGAGGAAATCCTGTGTCCTGTGCAATAGGTATAGCAGTCTTGGATGTGATTGAGAAGGAACAGCTTCAACTTCACGCCCTCCAGGTGGGAAGCTTCCTCATGGAACTACTCAATCAGCAAAAAGCAAAACATCCTCTAATTGGCGATGTCAGGTATCAATTTCTTAACAATCCAATCTTTATGTGCTATAACTACTATTTCACCCTCTTTATAAAGAGAAAGTACCTGCCTTACCGCCACTTGCCATTTTTTAAAATGGAGCATTAAATGGAGAAGCCAACTTACAAAATCTATGCATTGCAGCTTGTTGCCTTCTTACCGATACCCTTTTTCTTTTAAAAGGGGTGTTGGATTGTTCATTGGAGTAGATTTGGTGCAAGATCAAAAGAAAAGAACCCCTGCTACTGAAGAAGCAGCCATCATCGTAACAAGGTATATATGACTTCCCCATCCCTGATCACATTGTGTCCCCCTCACTTTTTCCAGATTTCTTGTATGTTCAGAGTTGGTCATGTGAATATTACAAGTGGAGATATGTGGAGCCTCTAAGCCATTCCTCCCTTTGCACTTACCTTCTATCCATCACAGGTATCTGTGGGTGTTTATTCCAAGAACCGGGGGCAGAGAATATATAGCAGGGGTAGGAAACCTGTGGTCCTCTGGATGTTGTTGGGATTCCCATCAACAAGAAATAAGAGTTGTAATTGGAGCATCACAGGTTCCCCACCCCAGCCTAAAGCGTGAGTGCAGAGGGAAGAAAAGGAAAGCACACCAACTCACTCTCTCATAAACTGCATCAAAGCTAAATGATTCTTGTGTCTTTTTCCTTCCCAGTTTGAATCACAGTCCTGTCAGCAGCACCTTCCAGTTATTCTGAGTAGCAAACATACCCCAGCATAAGTCCCAGTTTGCCTGCAAGGACATTGGATGTGGAGCAGGTCTAGCTCATGCCACTGATACTAGCATGGTTGAAGACTTCAGGCCTGCTGGGATCAGCTGTGCAACAGTTTCGCATTGGGAACTTGGATCACAGCCAATCCATGCAGAAAGCAGCTTTGCCAGTCCTGAGGTTGGTACTTGGGAAGTGCTTTGTGCAGCAGTTCCCAAGTGCCTTTCAATCAAGCAACTGTCTGTCGGGTACTTGGGAAGCACTGTACAAGGGATGGAGGTGGGACAATACAGCTGTCAATCAGCGGACTTTGTCCTCCTGATTCAGAACACCCCCCACCTTGGTGTACTTTTTGAGACATGTGATAACAGAAAGTGTTCTTGGAAAATGGCTTGGGATCCATATTTTATTATTTTAATGTAAACTGTGCTCATTTAACTGTGACATTTTTGTAACCTGCCTGGAACCATTTGGTAAAGGGTGGACTGTAAGCACAATATATGAGAGTAAGTATGGGGGTCAACATACACTGAGGGCCAATCAACCATCTTTCTAAGTTTATTAAACAGGATTCCTCTTTCCTTCCTTCTCTACCTCTGCTAAGTTATTCACAGCGAGATTCTGTGGATTCTCTGCTGTGAGCTCATAATCTTTCTGGAGCAGACAGGCTCCCTGCTCGTTGCAGGGAACTACTGCGATCAACCTGCTGCAGAGCTCATTAGACACAAATCAAAACTGTCAGGTGCCGCCCAATTGACTTATTGGGTTCTGACATTACTGTGAGTAGGCCCATTGAAATTAATAGTAATGACCAGTGCTTTTTTCTAGAAAAAGTGGCAGTACTCAGCAAAGTTGTTACAGCAAGTACCACCAGGAAAAAAAGCACTGGGTAGAAGTAATAAATTATTAGTATTGTTGTATGCAGCCCATAATAAAAAACTGCATCATAATAATAAAAAAAGCCTGCTGAGCAAGGCAAAGAAAAACAAGCTTTTGCAGCGGGAGACAGCCAAGTGGAGGCACTTCCTTCCCCCCCTCGCTTCATCCATCCATCTCTGCCGCTCCCTCAAATGCTGATCAGAAAGAGGGTGGGATGTTGTGACACGTACAATTTATTTTTGCAAAGACAAGAGTCTGCTTCTCTCTGTCCGCCTGCCCCATCCCCTTGATGCTGATGTTTTCCAACAGGTGCCCAGCTGGGCATGGCGGTGGCTGATGCTCCTCCAATACCTGTAGGTCTGTGGCAGGACGTAGTTTCCTCGGCCAAGAATCGTGTGCGCCAGGCCCCCTACGCAGGTTCTCCCATAAGGATGTCCAGTGGAGCCCCCCCACAATTCTCTCCCAGAAAGGGCAGGTAGCCATAGGCAAGCTTAAAGCACCAGGGGACTGGCTAGTGGAGTGAAGAAAGTGCAGCGGCAACAGTCACCAAAAGAAAAAATGTGCTTGCCGATATCCACCCTCCTGTGCCACTGTGGCTAAGCCAGTCATCCAGAGGACGCAGTTGCCCTTGCAATGGTGGCGGCAGCATGATCACCCAGCAAAAACAGGCAAAAGTCTCTGCCGCCCCTTCACATTATGCTCCCTCTATTCCCCACCCCACAAACTGAGCCTGGCCCATCCTGCCAGAGTAGCTCCCTCCCCCTCTCCCTCACAGCCGTGCCCAAGCTCCACCCAATGTTGCAGCAGGGCACCCATGCGGGAAAATGCAAGGCCCCACAACAAGCAAGAAGGGAAGGGAGAGTGTGCAGTCATTTCCTAACCTTGCCCTGTGGCATGCTCAGCTTTGCCTCTCTGCCCTTGTCACCCAGGATTAGTTCCTCCTACCCAAATATCTGGCAAACACGTCTATTCATAACTATATTTATTAAACTCTGGTTTTTCCTAGAAAAAATAGTGATGGTACTGTATACCAGTGTAACCCGCCAAAAAAAGCACTGGTAATGACTTACTTGGGTCTGCTCTGAGTAGTGTATTTGGATAAAACTCAGTGTGCAAAAAGCCACTAGCTCTGGGGCCCAATTCTAGTCCACTTCATGGAGCAGGAAGAAAATCCCCTTTGCTGGTAGTGTTGATAAGCTCTTTGCAGCTACTGATAGCTTGTAGTGGTGCTTTTAATAGAGACTGTATACTGTGGCAGTGACAGAATAGCTGACAAGAGATTTTACCACTAGTTACTTCAATCAGTCATTTTTTCCTTTTAAAAAAATCTAGATTAAAGGAAGAATTCATTATGTTGGCTACAGATGGTCCAGGCAGAAATGTGCTTAAGTTCAAGCCACCGCTCTGTTTCAATGCAGAAGATGCAAAACTGGTTGCGGACAAACTTGATAAAATATTAACAGGTAAGGAAGGAAAGTACGCTGAGAAACAAATCCTGCACCTACACAGAACAAGATTTACATTGCTGAATGATTTAAAGTGTGTTTTACGTGTTGATTGCCTGTTATTCTTTGCAACTCAAGCGGGAGCGGGGGGGGGGGGCTAGGCGCTGATTTTTAAAGCCCTTGGAAGAAAATCAATTCTGTGCTATATGTATGTGCACTGAGGCCCCAACACCTTCCCCACTGTAATGACTTCTTTCAGTATGCCATTCATGACATGCAAGTCTTCTCATACAGCTGCCTTTCTCAGAGAAGGGGATTGGGGATGAGCACATATTGAAACACTGTCAGCCATGCCGCTTTCCATGTGGAAACGCTTCCTTTGTTTTGGTTGCTATTTTGAGATGTAGCTACATTTAGTCTATATTCTGTTCTGCCCATTCCACCTGAATTCTGATGCAAGGAAGACAAAAAACTGCCAATAGAAACACAATTGGACACTAAAAGCAAGGGGCACACTATTCTGAGTCTAGCTCAGGAGCAAACAGAGGAACAGCATACAGTGGGTGGGGGAAGATGTCAAAGAATCAACTTTAGCACCTTCAGGAATGAGAATAAAATTTGTATTGCTGGAA
This sequence comes from Podarcis raffonei, assembly GCF_027172205.1. NCBI lineage: Eukaryota > Metazoa > Chordata > Lepidosauria > Squamata > Lacertidae > Podarcis > Podarcis raffonei. Next base: position 61,348,932 of record NC_070603.1, on the reverse strand, counting down.
GAAGAACCAGTAATATTGGTCTTTGCCACAGGGAGATGTAGAATCACCATCTAATTAATACTGTTGAACATTCTACAGAGCTAGAGAAAAGAGAAGCTTAGAGAAAGTTCACTTCCACTACCTTCATATGGTAAGTATTCAGGTAATCTGATGATAAAAAAAGAGTCAAATACTCCATGAAGGAATCCAGTCAATTCATTAATCTAAATACACAATGAATGTACACAATTATATCCTAGCAATGTATAATCTACAATAAGCATGTTATTACAAAGTATTAAGGAAACTTTCACTGAGCTTTGAAATGAGAATATTTAATTCTTTCATTCCATCTCTTACAGGTTACAGACATGGTGCTGAATTCTACCATGTTTCTAATATATTTTACTTAAGCTACAATACCAAAAATACCACCTTTTCCCAACTACTATTATTAAATTTATTGTCTTTGTTGTAATACTGATAGTACATAAATTCAAAGCTCTACAGATGTTATTTGTTAATCCAACTCTTCATGCAGTGGAGTAAAAATCAATTGATTTATCCAGAAAACAAACTGCTTTATTGGTTACAGAACCTAAACCACAACTTACACTCATTTCTGTTTATATTATAAAATTAGCACCTTCCAGTCATTTGTGGGCATGTTTTCTTCCTTCCTAACAATAAAGTAAGCAACGGCTAAAGTTAGCAAAGCTTATACCTAAACATACCAACATTTTAATTATGCGGGAATCTTTTCTAAGTTTTGTAGGGATGAGCATTTCAGAGAAAAAATATTTTTTCCGAATGTTTTCAACAAGCAATTTTACATAGAAAGTGTTTACCTACCATCAAATCCATGTTATATTTTTCATTCAGGAGCGAAGGGAGGTACTAAAGAACTATTAAACCAGATAGCAGATTTGGCTATGCTAATAAAAAATAACAGTTCATTCTTTAAAAAAAAAGTTTTACTTTTAGATGACATAGATTTAGGAACTACCCACCTACATTATTTAGAACTAATTTGCTGGTTAAAATTTTCTGTGTCCCTATCAGCAGTGACCTTATTTCATAGTATCTCTTCAGACTGCTGGCTCCTAGTGCTACAGGTATGGAAGGACAATTTTGAGCATGCTTCTTAGATTTTCTTTAGATGCAGTTACACAAATTTCCATCTTTAAAAATAATACGCTAAAAAGTGTTTTAAAATTCAACTTGCTATCGTTTAACCTGCACTAATACAATAAAATGGTGCTGACCAGAACCACAGCAGTAAACATGCCAAAGCACAGATGCATGGCAACAAGTTCACATCCCGATGTGTCAAGACCATGTCCCTCTCTCTCAAAAAAAGGCAAAAGCTACAATAAGCCACACATGGATCTGCACTACTTTTCCATTCTTTGCACATGAAAACATAGGAGAAAAAAACCACAGGATGCCAACAATTTGACATCATTTTGCCCCATAAGGACTCAGTGAATGGAAGAGTAGGAACAATCCATAATTGCATGATGCAGAGAGCAGAACTGCCCCCCACCACACTGGGGTTTTCCTCTTCCACTTAGCCTCCTGAGTAGTGCCTCATGATAGTTGAGACAACCTGCTTTTGGGTCAATAGGGTTTGCTTATAGGAGCCTTTAGCTTTTGCATGGGACAATTTAGAAATGAATAGATTACATTTAGCGATAAAAAGGCTAAATCACAGTCTTTTCTTTCAGGCTCTGTTCACTGCAACCACTCATGCTTTGACAAGCAAACTATGGCGTCTATGAAAATGGTAAAAAAAAACCCAAGTAACTAGAGCTATGCTACATTCAGCAGCCATGAACTTGTAATACTTAGGCCTAATTTGGGTCTCCTAAGAGCTGCACTTAGAAAATAAAATCAGCTTACAGATTGGTGCAGTTGTCACATGACCAACCACTTCCTTCTCATCTTTAATCATAGTTGGCAACATACTTTTAAACCATAGCTAATGCTAACCAAAATTTAAAGCCAATGTCAGAACCAAAGTTAACACTAAATATGCTCAATGGTGAAAGAGGAAGCATTTGTATTAAGAGGAAAACACAATCTCTCACAGCCTTCCCATTACCTTAATTATGATTCAGCAGCAGGCTACAGCAGCGCTATGTTGCTTTGCATTCAATACAGCATATTTTAAATACCATGAGAGTTGAGGCAGCTTAGCATGCTGTAAAATGTGAAAAGGTTCTCCCTCTACAAAGTCCAGGTCACCCTAGTTGATCTAATTTTTGTTAAAATAATAAAAATTGAAGGCTGCTATAAGATAGAAAGTAGAAACAAAAGTAGTACTGAAAATCCAACTTTTTAGGCATCTTTAATATTATCTTAGCATTTTTAGCATTAAATGCTTAAATTCTAAACAATAGTTAATAAAGCACACAAGAGCACAAAGCCAGGCAGGTTGACAGTTTTAAGTGTGGTCTGTCATTTATCGACTAGAGCCTACTGGGTGGTTCAGACAGAATGCACATACTACATGAGATGCTGGAGGGGGGGTTGTATATATAGTACTAAGCATGTTTCCCAATTTCTAAAAGCAGCTCAAGTGAGCTCAAATATACAACAAAATCAGACTTTGATGTAGCAAACGTGTCTAACATTTTCTTGCGTGTGTAAATACAGCCTTGAGCCTCACACTGGTTTAAATGTCTAATTTTACAAGTAGATTCCTATTCCCCTAATTCCTACTCAAGCCAATCAAATGCAGTTATCCAATAAGTCCATGCATTTGCCTGAAAGCATCTCAACACCTATTCTGATTACCATTTTTTTCTTAGCTTTGCAATACATACTACTTTGAATCCAAAACTGTTTAACCAAACTCACTGATCACTCATCAATTTTAGGGTTAGAACATGTTCCAAATCTGAACCCTGAAATTTATGCACCAGCCACCATCATTTCTACTGAAATTCTAGTAGGCATTTCCCCTGAGCTACAATAGGATAGCTGGAATAATGGCACAGGATACTAGATTATGCTTTTTTATTCAAAAGCTAAGATAGCATCAATATCCATGTCATGGTGAATCAGAACACATGTAAAATACCTTACAATACATTAGATTCCAAAAAGGTACCAAAAAGTACAGTAAAATTAACACTTCCGTTAGAGGAAATGTATGACACAAAACCAATACAAAATAAAAAGGTGGAAAGTGACACTGGTTCCCTAAAATGCATCTCATTCTGTACAACTGGAATAACGTAGTTCATAGTTAACTCCAAGAGGCAGTCCCTAGATGCAGAGCTGCAGCTTTAAGCAGACCATCAAAATCAGTTTCAATTTAACCTATCAATAAAATCATTAATCTTCAGCAAGGCTGAAATTTACACACCACACTGTCTAGACAACTATTATCTGTAAATATTAAACAAAGACATTTCCAGGGAGCTCTTCAGATACACATAACAGGCCATAGAAATGTATTGTAAAGTTAATTTTGGTACATAATTGTAATGTCCATCTACAGCATTGAGTACAAAACCTATGCAGTTGTTTTCTGCATTACAGCGTGCCACTGCATACCTGAATACCTTTTTGATCAATATGGCTTGTAGTTATTCTGATGACCACGTCTTGGAGCTTTCCCATAATTTGAACTGCCTTGACCTATAAACAAGAGATCAAATGCATTAAACTGCTATTAAGTTATGCTTGCATATACCTAATACAGTTCTCTTTACTTACTGTAATCATAGCCCGGTCCATATCCAAAATACCCATATCCTGAATAATCATAGCCTCCATAGCCATCATAACCTTCCTGATAGCCGTATCCTTGACTCCCATAACCCTGGTTCCAGTAATTGCCATAACCTGGACTCCAATTTTGACTTTGAGCTATAGAAAGGAAAACCATCCACAAAATCCCATTTTAGTATAGAGGTTTGTTTTAGAATGTGTCCATACTAACGTACTGTGCATAATACGTACCTCTTCTTCCACCTCTTCCTCGGCCACCCCCAGATCCAAACTGTTGTTGCTGATACACTTCTTTCGGTTGTGCAACCTTTATCTCACACTGGGGGGGAAAAATAAAGGTTTGTATTTCAAACACTTCCTTCCAACATTTATCTATGGTTGAAATAATGTATTTTTTTTAATTTGAATAGAATTCCCACGTTATTAACATACATTAGGCTCAGAGTAGATTCAAGTTTTCATCTGAATCTCTAGCTACTGGATGGAAAGAGGCAGGACAGCAGGACTTTTAAACACTTATCTTCAGTGTGCATCTTAAAAAGACTCAAATCACTAGAATTTATAATGATTAAAGTTGATGGCAGCCTCTCTATTTTAGTCCATTTATTCCATGCACAATTGCCCTCCAAATAACAATGCTATGCATGTCAACCTGCTGTCCTAGGATTCTAAGTCAACAGCATGCAATTTCCCTTTAAAAGTTTTCTATCAAATGCTTCCATTCAAACCAGTCCCCTCTGTGATCAGTTAGGCAACCTCCTTTGACTTGTTTGGTATGGCAAAGCACATCCTAAACAATGTAAGCTTCGCCTTACAAAGAATATGGTGGTAAGACTATGTATTTTAATCAATTTTTAAAATTAAGCCAAAAGTCTGTTTTTAACCAGTTGTCTTGGCACTTAAGGTAAGTAAAACTACAAAAAATAATAGAAGTAAAGATTACTGCCCCTTTGTCCCTGATTTCTTCCAAAAAGTCTTTCCAGAGTAATGGAAAGGGGTGTGTTTGCTACTCCTGAACAATGTGGGTACATAAAACTGGGCAGAGTGGAGATCCATTTACACAAAGTGTTGTTGCCTGAGTTGGGATTTCAAGAAGCTTTTCAGGAACAAGGGCAATTGCAAAACTATTTTGTTAACTTTCCTTGGTTCATTCATCTTAAAATCCAATAGATGTTTTAAAAACATTGGTTTAATGTCTGTAAAACTTGCAAAGGAAGTCCCAAACGCCATAAATTACACTGGCCTCTTAAAAGTGACCATTCTATCTTAAGGTTTGACATCTGTGGCTAAAAACTATTAATCATTTTTTTGGCTTCTACTAGACACAGGGACTAGCAAGATAGGTGCTAGATCAGGCATAGGCAAACTCGGCCCTCCAGATGTTTTGGGACTACAACTCATCCCTGACCACTGGTCCTGTTAGCTAGGGATGATGGGAGTTGTAGTCCCAAAATATCTGGAGGGCTGAGTTTGCCTACTCCTGTGCTAGATATTGGAAATGCTATCCAGCATAACATAAATCAAAGAGCCCTGTGCTATTATATGCTCTGTCTTCCCTCCCTACAGGCTCAATTGAGTTACTTTCACACTGCATCCACACCAACAAACTATGGTTGTATGAACTCTGCAAATCAATTAATGATAGTCTAAAAGGGTCACACAACCTATAGAAGCACTAAATAAAAAATAAATAAAACCACTATCTATATTTGTACCTACTCTTAACTACCAAAAGGAATTACTGTAAAAATATTTTTGGGGGGTGGGGAGCACCAAATATTGTCCTCACTCAGGGCACTTTATTACCAAAGTCACACCCCCCCGGGTCTATATGGCAGTTTGAAATGCAACATCCAACTTGTTTCTATGGAAGCTGTTCCGGAAGGAAGGAAGGAAGGAAGGAAGGAAGGAAGGAAGGAAGGAGCTCCTTGAATTGTATAGGGATTTGCAATCGTGATTTGATGTTACATCTGATCCACCTTGCTAACAAAGATCATTTGTGGAAACCATATGGATATCCTTCCATTATTTTATGTCCTTCAACTACTCAAGCAATGTGGCATTTCCCCAATGGACACTACCAACTAAAATCAGTATTGCCATTTTATTTTCTGTAACCTAGAGAAAAATAATTAACTACCAGCTCTTGTTTCTGGAAACACTAGACTCTGAAAACTTTCAAATAAGCACTTGTAGTATTGCGGCCTTAAACTTTCAAGTGAGTGATCTTACGCTGGTTCCTTAAATGTGTACAACTTGCATGTAATTCTTTGGCTGTGTCTTAAGATGTAATTCTATTGTGCAGATGGCATGGGGGCTGCATGAGCAAAAGACTGTAAGCATTATTACGTTCCAAACCTATGGGCTCATTCAGTCCCTGTGCATAGCTTCCATGCACAAAGACGCTCATAGAATAGAACAGCCTTGTTTTCTTCATCCAGCTGTAACACATGGTGTGTGCAAGGATCATCGCAGGCCTTTACACAAACTGGTGTGTGGGTGTGACACTTGTGTGAAAGGGAGGAGAAAAAGAAAAACAAACTTGTGTGTCTTATAATGAGCCTACATATACAAGTAGATTAGATCAACCACAATCAGGTTTCAGTTGTTATGGGACCTAGTTAATAGGCATGGGTGTTCAGGAAATATTAACATTGAAAGCTTATATACCCAGAGATAGTATTTTAGAACAAGGGTGTCTTCAGCTCTGAACAAACAAACTATAAATGCTATGCAGCAGTAAATCTTTTCCAACTGTATTTTCACATAAACACAAATTAACCACTGTATGAACAGCCCCTAAAAAAAATCTTATAGTTAGTTCATTAAAACATGAATACCCACCTTGCTACCACTGACATTGTGGAATTTTTTCTCCAAAATCTTTTTCACTGGATCTTCTTCTTTAAAGGTGATGAACACAAACCCCCTTCTTTTATTGGTCTTTGGGTCCATTGGTAGTTCAATTGCCTCAATCTAATGAAACATAATTTCCATTCAAAGTTTCATAAATTTCACTGCATTACTGTACCTTATAACCCCATCCTGCAAGTCTCAGATTTTAGTGTACAATTGCCCAGTGTTAAAGTAAGTTGAATTCAATGGTTAAGTTTTAAGATTTTCTTGGAAGAAAGCAACAACTGGGTTTCATAAGCAAATGGTTAGTGCTTTATGAAACTATAATGGGGGGAGGCCTTTGGTCTACTGACTTGTCAAATTATTACATCCAAGGCTCAATCCCTCAGACTGAACAGTGTTTATCAGGAAAAGTTTTAAGATCCTAAAAAGCAGTATCATTTAAGACCGTATCAGTGTCAGATCTAGCTACTACAGTATGCAGTGATACATGGTTTTATGTAGAACTATCAGGGCATTTCCAATTCCCATATTTTTCCCAACTATGGGTTGGTTGAAAGACTAACATATCAGGTGCATGAATGTGTACATATCATGTAGCAGTCAATATGACTCTAGAGCCCAAAGTATACCCTATATTTCCAATTATGTAATTCTGAATCTGAAATTCTCATGTGAGAATAGGATGCTGGACTAGGTGGGCCTTTGGTCTGTTTCAACATAATTGTTATTTTCTTAGTTCCTATTCTATTTAAACTCTTTCCCTGATTACACACCTCTCCAAACTCTCCAAAATATTCTCTGATTTTGTCTTCTGCTGCTTCTGGGTTAAGTCCACCAACAAATATTTTCTTCACAGGATCCTTTTTCATTGCCATTGCCTTTTTAGGATCAATCACTCGGCCATCCAATTTATGTTCTTTCTGTTCCAAAACCTACAAAGTAGTTTAATAAATCAGAATGAAACTGGCAGGATATACAAAAGTATTAAAATGTTAGGGTTTGAATCCTTCCAACTCACTTTGTCAACACTTGCTGCCTCTTTGAACAGAATGAATCCAAAACCTCTTGATCTGCCTGTGTTAGGATCCATCTTTATTGTGCAGTCAGTCACTTCACCAAATTTTGTAAAGTAGTCTTTCAAGTCTTTTTTGCTTGTATCCCAACTGAGACCACCAACAAACATTTTCCTGAAATAATGTTTAAATGTTAACTTTAATGCAGCAGCAAAATGGTATAGCCTAAGGTGCTTACAATTATGAAAGTCAGTGTCTTAACATGCAACATAAACAGGCAACTGATGTCATCAATTTCCTTTAAACTGTGACATTAAATCTCACTTCCCAAATATGCATTTAGATTTAACTACCAGAAAATAAGTACAAAGTGTTATATTAGAAGTTCAATTTCCTCCCAAATCAGTCTATTTCAGGTTTCAGCTGTCTGTAACAAAAACTAAATACAAGGTTAAAATACTATGCATGCTACACATTGATATTATAAGTGGAAAAATATTGCAACTCATATTGTCATTTCTAGTCTCATAAAAACAGGTATAAATGAGGACCTGTTTTACTTTCTATGATTATTGCTCAATACTTTTAGTAACTTATGGACATGCTGCATACTCCTCTGACATTTCAAAAATCAAGCATGTAAAAGAACCCTACCAAATTTGTGCATCATAACCTTTTTATGTTGATTTGAATGTCTTACATTACTGATACAACAGAAATAAGACTTAGCAGTTTCATTAAGCCACATATTGGGAATCACTACTCACAACACATTTCTTAACCGTTCCTAAGATGCGTCTCGTCATAGGAGCGTCACTCAAACAAGTTAGTCCCAAATGATTAATAAAATGAAAATAAATAAAAAGCATAGTCTTACAAAGTTACAAAAGTGTCAACTGACTGTTTACAGTCAGTGTTTATCCTACAGTTCAGGTAAGAGACCATGTGAAATTCTATTTAGCATTTGCTAAGCAGTCTGGAATATTGTTTACTTGTATCATAAAATTTGTGTTCTATTCCTAAAGGGAGAGAAAGTGTTACCTGGCAGCAGCAAAAAATACTGTGATGCTTTTTTAAAGCATAAATGTTTGTAGGCAACCTACTTTTATCAAATGCATTAAAAAAACCCCAAGATTAATATAGAAACTGCTTAGTTGTTTGATCAAGTTTTGTTTATACATTCACTGCTCCTGTTTCACAAAAAATGTTGCCTATTTAAGTATGAAAGCTTAAAAAGCATCTCCATTGCTGCAAAGCCAATAAAATAGCATGGAGCCAAGTGAAGGGGTTTTAGTTTGTCCAATTGCTTTTTAGGAGAGTCTCTCAACTGAAATCGCTAACGAAACATTAAAAAAATGGGGGTGGGGGGACGCGGGGCAGAACTGAAGGTCAAATGTGGTCCAAGAATTGAAGGCAAACTGCTCAGTTTCACTTCAAGGAGGCTACTTTTTAAGACATCAAACTTCCTAAACAAGAACGCACCTATAGAAAGTGTCCCGCGCTTCACCCAACTACCGTCGACTTCCGTCAAGCGGCAAGAGGAAGCGAGTCAGTGTATTTGAGGAAAAGCACGCAAGCAGGCGGGGGAGAAGGGGGCGGGGGATATGAGATATCTCTTCAAATTTTGTAGATCTGCAACCCTATTACGCGGTCCCTACACACCGCCAAGAGATCGCGCCAAAAAAAGCGCGCAAGGAAAAACTCGCCGCAGCTCCGAAAAGCAAAAAAAATGCGCCCAGCCCCTCCCCCACCACCACATGGCGCCAACAAAAGGCAGCTCCAGAACAAAGGAGGAGGTCCCGCCGTCGCAGCCCAGGCCCGGCTTATTGTGCTTCAGCCCCAAAAGCAAAGTCGCGAGGGAAGCGAAGCGCGCACCCCCGCCCCGCTATAGCGCAACAGCTATCCTTTGTCCAAAAAAACCCACAATCAAACAAAAGCCCGCACCAAACAGGAAAAGGGCGCGCAGGGCTGAGGCGAAGCGACAGGGCGTCGGGCCTGTCATCCCGAGCATATTTCTACGGCCCGGCCCGCCTGACGCGACCAGAAAAATAAAGGTGAAGATAAAATTAGGAAGCAGCTCTGCTCACCCCGCATCCTCCTCGTTCTTGCTGGCGTTGATCTGGTCGCCTTCGGCTCCGTTCTGGCTCCCAGCGGCCTCCGCCGAAGCCTCCGACTGCCCCGCCGCCGCCTCTTCCTCCGTCGCCGCCGCCGCCTCCTCCTCCTCCTCCTCTTCTTCCTCGGCTACGGCCACCGCCGCCAGCTCCTCTTCCTCCTCCTCCTCCAGCTGCTGGTCCGGCTGCTGCTCCTCATCGCCGCCGCTGGCGGAACCCTCGGCCGCTGCTGCCGCCGCCGCAGCCTCGTGCCCATTTTGGGTGGCGCCGAACTGGTGCTCCACCTCAGCCATGGTCGATGCTGCCGCTGCCTCGAACCTGCGCGAGCGACAACAACGGAAGTCCCCCGCCCTCCCGTCAGTGGGGCCTAGCAAGGGGAAGGAAGGCGCCTCTCCGGGTGCCCAAGCCGCCTCTCAACCACCGCCTTCCCCTCTCGGGGGCTCTAGGAACTCACGTTTAAAGAGCCGCTCCCCTCACGATCTCAGGCGACCCCGCGATCCGGTTCCACGAGCCTCTTGTGGCCGTAGTCGTCAGCCGCTGCTCCGCCCCTCCCGCGCAGTTCCTGACGGACGAGCAGACACGGCAGTTCGGCGCTACCCGAAGGCGGAAAAGCACGTTCCCGCGCCGCTTCCTTTTATAGACTCCTCGGGGCCGCGCGGGCACCCTCCAGCAAGCCTCCCGCTCATTGGCCGAGCGCAGCAGGCACCCGCATAGAAGGGCATTTCTCATACGTCGCGGGTAGGCCCATGCGCTCTCTTCACCTCCTACTCCTAGCTCTGCGGCCTGGCCTAGGCCTGCGGCTAGCCTGTGGGAATGTCGAAATAGAAACCTAAAGGCCTCACAATTAAAAAGGCAGAGAGCGCGAAGGAGTCCTCCCCCTTCCCCTTGAGACCACCAATTCCCGTATGGGAGGAAGCGCTATTAATCTCTCAACACAAATATCCCCGAATAAGCATAGTTGGTTGCTCTGAGGCACCGGCAGCGACCAGCCCCCACAGCCCCGAGCGGCGCCTCCCCACCGCATTTCCCCAGCAGGCCAAAACCACCCGCTTCGCCGCCCAGAGCGGAAGGCTGGGGGAATGGAGACGCCGGCTGCCCCCGTTCTCTCCCCCCCTCCCACACAAGGGAGCAACGGGGATCGGAGCGGCTGCTGTCACTCCGCTGTGCTCGCTCTCTGAATATGGCCCGGTGATTGGGGTGAGGCCCACTGCAGTGCCCAGAACCACGAGACGAGGTCACTGCTACATAACCCTCCAACATTTCCCCGATGAAAACAGGGACGCCCCACTCCATAATGATAATTTAACTATTTATACCCCACACATCTTACTGAGTTTGCACCAGCCACTCTTGGCAGCTTCCAACATATATAAAAACATAATAAAACATTAAACATAAAAAAATCCTTCCCTATACAGGATTGCCTTCAAACATATCGGGGGTCAGATAATGCCATACCCTCCAACATTTCTCTGATGAAAATAGGGACATGCTAAGGAAAAGTGGGGGGACGCAGGTGGCGCTGGGGGTAAAACCTCAGTCCCTAGGACTTGCTGATCGTAAGGTCGGCGGTTCGAATCCCCGCGGCGGGGTGAGCTCCCGTCGTTTGGTCCCAGCTCCTGCCCACCTAGCAGTTTGAAAGCACCACTAAGTGCAAGTAGATAAATAGGTACCGCTTTATAGCGGGAAGGTAAACGGCGTTTCCGTGTGCGGCGCTGGTCCTGGCTCGCCAGCTGCAGCTTCGTCACGCTGGCCACGTGACCCGGAAGTGTCTTCGGACGGTGCCGGCTCCTGGCCTCTTGAGCGAGATGAGCGCGCAACCCTAGAGTCGGACACGACTGGCCCGTACGGGCAGGGGTACCTTTAAGGAAAAGTGGGGCATTCCGGGATCAAATCAGAAACCGGGACGGCTTCTCTGAATCAGGGATGTCCCTGGAAAATAAGGACACTTGGAGGGTCTGCTGCTAGGATGAGCCACTGCTGCTTCCTCCCCCCATGTCGCTATGGGGATTGAGACTGCTTACCTGAGAACTAGACTCGATGGGGGGGGGCAAATGAGTGGATGCAGCTGTCTGATTCTAGCAAGCCACTTGGCTGCCCAAGCAGAAGAGGTAGCTGCAACTTGGATTAGCTTTCTTTGGCCTTTCGGGCTTATATCCTGTGAAGGAACACATCGAATAAAGAGGGGTAGTGGGGTCCTGAAGTGCCTTCTTTTCCCTTTCCATGCTGACAGGGCCATTCCTTTTTACATACACTACATTCTGTGCCACTAAGAGGGCAGAATACCCTTAAAGGCACGCACCCTTAGGTTAACACAAGCATTAATACATCCAAAGAATTGGGGAATCCAATCTCAGCACAGTTGCCTCTCTAAGGAGCAGAATAAAGCATATCTTTATTCTAGGAATTTCCTCTTTGCCAGCATTATCAGCTATGTCACTCTGTTATAAAATAATGTTTCTCTATGTTGGGAGATGGGGTGGCAAGACCTCCCAAATCCCTAGATTCAGTAAAAGGTGAGCAAACTGATAAATTATTTAATTTAGCAAGTTAACTTCCTCATGAGGCCAGGTTGGTGGTGGCTAGCCATGGGTGGGCCATTGAAGAAACAATGGTGCTGATATCCAGTCACTAGCCCTTCAAGGGAAGATAACTAAATTTGTGAACCAGTTGCAGAGGGTGTGATGTCATCACAGGAAAAAGTGTCTTTTGCAGCAGGTTTTTGAAACTGAAGTTGCCAGAGTGACAGGTGGCAATAGGCTGCACCAGGAGACCAGGAACAGAGGTGCTTGGCAAGGAACTGTATTGGCACCCCTTTCCCTGTTCCCTTGCATCCTTGGCATGGAGATGTTGACTGCCCAGAGCAGTGGAGGAACAGCCCAGGGAGTGCATGGTTGGGCAAGCAGACTCATGGCTACTCCGAACCAGAGTGGAGTGGTGTGATTTTAGCGCTAACATAGCCATTCCCTAGGTATGTCCCTGCCAGCATGGCTGGTTTCTGCCATGGACTCAAGCTTACTGAAGTTGAGGAAGCAACAAAAGACACTCTTGAGGTGTAATGTTCTGCACCCTTCCATTGAAGGATTCAGGTTGTAAATATGTGTAAATAAACCGTAATTCATAATACACTATAGCCTCGGTTGTGCCTTAATTTTCTAAAGTAAACATAAACCCTGGTTAAGTGCCAGGATCTCTGGAATCTTGTGTACTGCTTGGCTGAGACTGAGGTAGCCTGCAACTATATATCTTGGCCCAGGATGTTGGTCTTCATCAGGCTTCGGTTTCATGCAATATTCGGCAAAATGGTTGATGAGTCTCTGTACAGCTTCCTTAGAGTGCGCTGTCAAGGCTGTGTCATCTGCAAACAACATCTCTTGGATAAGGACCTGCCACACTTTCATCTTGGCACGGAGACATGTCAGGTTGAGCAGACCCCCGTTGCTCCTTGATTGAAAGTACACCCCGTCTTCAGTCAAGCTGAAGGCATATGAGAGCACCAGGGAAAAGAATATGCCAAAGAGAGTTGAGGTGAGAACACAGCCCTGTTTCACACTGCTCTTTATAGGCAAGGCATCTGAGGATGAGCCATCATATTGGATGGTGCCACACATGTTCTCATTGAAGAAAACAATCATATTGTGAAGCTTAAGTGAGCGTTCTATCTTGTTGAGCAATGTGAAGTCCTTTTGACGTGAGTAGGTCAAATGTTACATATATAAAATGCTTTCACACATAACATGCTTATAGCCCATATAAAACATTTTGAAGAGCACTTGGGCTCCGCTTTGAAAATAAACAAATAATTATTATTCTGCCTCAGAAAAGCCATTCTTATCCCTGTTTTATTTTTCTCACACCTCATAGCCTGCCCTGCCCTGTCCTCCTTTCCTGCTCTTATTTCCTTCAGTCAGCATAACATATTGTCTCCACAAAGCCAGAAACTACGCAGGACTCCAGGTTCTATTGATTTAGCCCTAAGGGGGAGGGGGGTGTCTCTGCTGCAAACAGCATCTGCAGCCATCAACTCAGCAAGACTTTCCTGTCTCCCACTTTTTCACAGGTAGGTGTCCTGCTGTGAGCAAATCTATATTTGCTGTAGAACTGGTAAGGAAGCAAAGAACAATGGACATGAAGAATGTGTGTATGCAAAGAATAGCACTTCAAAGAAATATTCCTGTTAGACTATTCTGAAATATGTGTAAGCACACAGGTACTTAGAATGTTAGTGCAAGGCAAGCTCATTCAGTTTAACTGCCTGTTAGCTTCAAGCCCTTTTTTCTAAAAACCTGTCAAATTATAACTGAGGTTAGCTGGCTAGGGAAGAGGCAACTGGTTCTTTAGTGATACCAATTTTGGGGAAAGGGACAAAATGTTTTCACCTGACTGCAGTGGCTTTACATTCTCTCCAAAAATCAATGTCTCCCTGTGACTTGTATGGCCAAAATTAAAATTGAGCTTCAGATTGTGACAAATACTTTGCCAGTAGTATGCAATCTGTCAATACTTGTTTTTATGGAGAAAATCTGTGGCTGATGGGACAATAAATAACTTACTGGGAAATACATTCCACTGAAATCAGTATCACTGCTGAGTAAACATAATTTGGAATAGTCTGTGAAACAATGGAATACATGGTATGCAGTTAACTGCTTATTAAATTAGTATAAATTAAGGCATCTGACAGATCAGTACGGAACATAGATGTCCCAACCACTTCCTGTTTCTTCTGGCTGCAAGGAGGAATTGTATAAATATCCTTGTGGGCCAAATGTTAGAGGATATGCCCTCTTGTAATGAGATGTACATTTAGATAATTTTCAATTGCTGGTAAGCAAGACCGCAATCCTATGCACATTTACTTGGAAGCAAGTTCAGTTGTATATTGAACTTGGGATTTACTTTTTGCAAAAGCAAAAAATTCTGAAGGCTACAATCCCTCATGCACAATTACTAGGGAGTAGCTCCCCTTGATCTTTATATAAGTTACTTTCAAGTACGGTAAGTATGTGCAAGTTTTGGGCTGTAACAGACAAATGACATGCTCAATATGCAGTCCTATGCCACTTACCTGGGAGTAAGCCCCATTGAACTCAGTTCTGAAGTTAGTGTGCCCAAGTGTGCAGCCTTTGGTTTGCTATTTAAACAAAAAATCAATCCATCTTTCTAGCCTCAGCACTCTTGAAATGGATCTCAAAGTAAAAAAACAACAACAATCCAGTAATACACAATGTTGTAGACAATAAACACACAGCACTTCGTTAAACTAATTGTCTCCCATAAGAGGCAGTAATGAACATCACCTTATTTGGTTTTAAAAGAGATTGAGACAAAGGCTATAAGCGGCTACCAGCCACAATAACTATGTTCTACCTCCACCGTTAGAGACAGAGTTGTAGAATTCTGAATACCAGTTGCTAGAAACTGCAGAGAGAGATACTGTGCTCAGATCCTGCTTGTGGCTTCCCACAGACATGTTCAACACCTTGCTTGTTGGCCTGCAGGGTCCCTCAGGGTTCTGTTCTGTCCCCATACTATTTAACATTCCCATGAAAATGCTAATGACACCCAGCTCCTAAATCCAAGGAAGCTGTCTTGGTTCTAAACTGGTGTCCGACATCAGTAATGGAATGGATGAAGGTGAACAAACTGCAACTTAATCCAGATAAGACAGAAGTGCTATGGTCAGCTGGAAAGCAGAACAAGGAATCCAGCATGTGCTGGATGGGAGTAACACTCCACCTGAAGTCACAGGTTTATAGTTTGGGCATGCTCCTGGACTCAGGCCTGAGCATGGACAAAACATGGTAAACAGATAAAACATAATTCAGCTAGAACTATCAGCATCTGGTATTCACAACAGGATAACTTATACACATCTATAAGACAGAGATGGGACTGCAGAACATCTTCATTTGCTCTACTGAAAGGCCAGCAACTCCTTTCCTTGAGCTCTTTACATTCCAGCTGGTCACTACAAGAACTCTACAAAAGCAACTGTCCATCTTGCTGACTTGTCTACTCTGACTGACAGCATCTCTCCAGGGTTTGGCGCAGGGGCTTTTTCTAGCCCCACCTGAAGATGCTGGGGATTGAATTTGGGTCCTCCCTGCATGCAAGAGAGATGCTCTACAACTGAGCTGTGGTGTTGTATAGAGTGGTCACTTATATGCAATGCCAAAAAAGAGGAATGAATAACCAAAAAGTACAAAAGAGGAACATAGGTTTGCATTAAAATTGCATATACAGTACTAATTTATAGTAATAGATGCAAATTTAGAAATGATTAATTTAACTATAAATACAGCACATCTCACCATTGTGAGGAAGGCTATG
Organism: Podarcis raffonei; assembly: GCF_027172205.1. NCBI lineage: Eukaryota > Metazoa > Chordata > Lepidosauria > Squamata > Lacertidae > Podarcis > Podarcis raffonei. The sequence continues at coordinate 61,332,896 of NC_070603.1, read as the reverse complement.
ATTAGAGCTGTGTGCCAGGTGATCTGACAGCTTATTCTGCTGTCCAAGTGCTAACTGTTGAACTGTTAATTTCCCTTTTTATGGCTCATTACACTAGGCTTGGACCGAACGCCACCTCAAAAAAAAAGACACCTTCAAATAGAGGACTGCCCTCCATTTGAAGGACACATGGCCACCATAATTCTGTAACAAAAAAGTGCCTAAACTTGCTTCCCTGCTCCCAGTGTCTCCTCCCTTTTCCTTTTGCTGTCAGACTGCAAGCCTGAGAGCAGGGACTCTTATTACTAATATTATTACTAATATTATGAACAGGTAGTATTTGATGATGATATTTTAACTGCTTTATTTTCCCATTTTCCATGGATTATTTTTTTTACGTGCACCACTTAGAAATGCAAATAAAATAATTAAGCCCCATATAAATGTATTGAATATTTTTTAAATGCAAACTGCTTTGGGGTCACTTGGTGATGAAAAGTGATATATAATTAATATGTTGTTCTGGCAGCCTTTTTCAGCTGAAGAACAGGGTAAAAAAAACTTTAAACAGACAGAAAGAAAACAAAGCTTAGGCTGCATACACACTAGGGACAAGGATCTATGCCATGCTTCCTCAACCTCGGCCTGCCAGATGTTTTGAGACTACAATTCCCATCATCCCTGACCTGCTAGCTAGGGATCATGGGAGTTGTAGGCCAAAGGTTGAGGAAGACTGATCTATGCTCTCATTGTTTACAAAGTGCCATGTACATGGACTATTGTTGCTGCAGCTGTTAGGATCCTGAGGAACTGCCTTATACCGCATCAGATCATTGGGGCCATCTAGCTCAGTACTGTATTGTCTACATTGAAAGGCAGCACCTCTCCAGGGTCTGCAGGCAGGGATCTCTCCCAGCAGCCCTGCTTGGTCTGAACAGCAAGGACCTTTGCATACCGATGTTGCGGTTACCTATTTCATTATTATTTCACAAAAAGGACTTGCCGATCAGAAGGTCGGTGGTTTGAATCCCCGGGACGGGGTGAGCTCCCGTTGCTCGGTCCCAGCTCCTGCCCACCTAGCAGTTCGAAAGCACGTCAAAGTGCAAGTAGATAAATAGGTACTGCTCCGTTGGGAAGGTAAACGGTGTTTCTGTGCGCTGCTTTGGTTTGCCAGAAGCAGCTTAGTCATGCTGGCCACATGACCCAGAAGCTGTACACTGGCTCCCTCAGCCAATAAAGCGAGATGAGCGCCGCAATCCCAGAGTCGGTCACGACTGGACCTAATGGTCAGGGGTCCCTTTACCTTTGTATACCGACTGATTGTAGGGGGGGGAACTACCTGCAAGTGGTTTACCAAAAAATTATCACTACAACCATAATTTAAAACATGCAGAAAGCAATAGGTAAAGGTAAAGGGACCCCTGACCATTAGGTCCAGTCGCGGACGACTCTGGGGTTGCGGCGCTCATCTCGCTTTATTGGCCGAGGGAGCAGCAGAATGGGCTAAAACAAATTAAAACCCATACACATTTTCTAAACATCTGTGCAAACTTGTCTAAATAACGATGGCTTCGGAAAAGAACACATTGAAAAACCCTGGCAGGAAGTTTCAAAATGTCGGGGCCCCCACGCTAAACGATCGAGTTCTTACAAACGCGGCCGTACTAAGCAGATACTGATCCCACTCGCCCAGACCTTCCATCCGTTACGGCCGGCCAGCCGGCCGGCCGTCGCTCCAACCACATTTGCCTGTCAAAGGAGAACGACGCAAACTGGCCTTGTCGGCCGCCGTAGGTGCTGGCTTTAGCTTGGGTTTCTTCCGTTGCCCGGCAACCGAGCCTGGGGTTCCTTGGGCTAATCAGTCAGCGCGTAGAGGGGACTCCTCGCGGGTCGGAGTGACGTCTGCGTGGAGGAGGAGGGACTCTGGGACCTCATAACGGGGTGAGATCATCCAGCTTGCTCATTTTGGCCCTCGGGGCAGGGTGACCAGAGGAGGGGCGGGTTGCTACCTTGTTCTCACAATGGACGGGTCCAGGAAGCTTGGAGGAGCAACGATGGGCGAGACGACCGCTAGGGGAAGAGGGGACAAAGAAGAGAGAGGGGGAGGGAGAGAGAGAGAGAGAGAGAGAGAGAGAATATAAATCTTGCGCATCGTAACCGAGAAGTAGCCCCGCTCTGCCCCCAATATAGCGGGATTTATTCCCAAGTGAGCATGCATAGGATTGGGTCTGGATCCACAATGGGCAGCTTGTTATGCACAGAGGCGAGTAAGATTGCAAGTTAACTGCTGGCGACCCCTTTTTTTGCAGCTCTGTAACTCGGTGAGGGGAGCCGGGTGGTCTCTGGCTGTTAAGCAGCTGCTCACAAAACCATTAAAAGAGCGGCAGCATTGAGGCAGGAGCCCCAGACCTATTTTGCTGGGATTGAGCAGGGCTTGTTGTTGTTTAGTCGTTTAGTCGTGTCCGAGTCTTCGTGACCCCATGGACCAGAGCACGCCAGGCACTTCTGTCTTCCACTGCCTCCCGCAGTTTGATCAAACTCATGTTAGTAGCTTCGAGAACACTGTCCAACCATCTCGTCCTCTGTCGTCCCCTTCTCCTTGTGCCCTCAGTCTTTCCCAACATCAGGGTCTTTTCCAGGCTTTTCTTCTCATGAGGTGGCCAAAGTATTGGAGCCTCAGCTTCACGATCTGTCCTTCCAGTGAGCACTCAGGGCTGATTTCCTTAAGAATGGATCGGTTTGATCTTCTTGCAGTCCATGGGACTCTCAAGAGTCTCCTCCAGCAGGGCTTACTTCCAAGTAAAATACACACATAGGATTGGGTTGTGTGTTCAGACTGGTTGGTGGAGGAGAATGTAATTTTGGGAGTGCTGTAATTACCCTGAAGTGGCCAGGTGAATATTAATTCACCCTCCTGGCTAGAGAGTAAAATGTAGTGGCCTTAACATATGTTATCATTTCAGTGAGAGAAGAGGACTTGGATTTTAATTGCCAAGATGCAGGCATTAATGCCCGATCCTCAGATTTATGTTGAAAGAACCCTGGCAATCATTAAACCAGATATCATCAACAAAGAAGAAGAAATAGAAGATATAATTCTCAGATCTGGATTCACCATTGTTCAGGTAACCTGAAAAGAAAGACGTTTCATGTAGTCAAGTGTAAATCAAAGTGTGTTTAAAATTAGCAAATCATATAATTACAAGGTCCTTGCCCTGATTCAAAATTATGCTTTTTATCTGCTAGTCAAGCAGTCTCTATAATCTCTATAATAAACAAATAGTTTTGTGTTCAAGTAGAACATTGTATACTTAGAATATGCTTTTGTTTATTTGTTTATTCATATTATGTATTTATATCTTGCCTTCTAGGATATAACCTTTGCAGGTGACTTATAAGCAACATCAGTGAAAATGTATTAATCAATAACAATGAAATATCAAAAGTCAGGATCCTTCCTGCGCAGTGGTAGACAGCCCTGCCAGCTGAAGCCAGTACAGTGGTACCTTGGTTTAAAAACAGCTTAGTTTATGAACAACTTGGATTAAGAATGCTGCAAACCCAGAAGTAGGTGTTTTGGTTTGTGAACTTTGCCTTGGAAGCAGAACATGTTCCGCTTCCTGTTGAGTGTAAATTGAGTCCCCCACTGCTGTGAGAAAGCATGTCTTGGTTTAAGAACACTTTGGTTTAAGAACGGACTTCTGGAATGGATTAAGTTTGTAAACCAAGGTACCACTGTACCTGGTTTTCTCCGCTACCTCCAGACTTTTATGGTTTCTTCAAGGCAGTGACTTAAACAAATTGTTCAGATATAACAAACAGGTTATTGGCATCAGTTCTTTTTTTTAATACTGGATTTTCTGTAGAAATGATGAAACCAAATTAAATGGGTGTGTGTGCAAGATATGGGCTAGGACTTTGATATCACAGACATTGTTCAGATGCAGCAAAAAACGTGCATGCACCCAGCAGCACCTATCCCACAATCAGCACCTGTCTAGAAGCAACCTTCATGCCAAATTAACATGCTTCTGTCTCACAGTACTCAAACTCAAAATAGGTGAACACCAGTTCAGACTCATTATACACCATCATTCACACATCATCATAACAAATATTTTTGTTGTTCAAATGTGTTGGCAGATGTTTGCTGTCGGCTAAGACTGCTAAAACTTAATGCTGCTTCCATAGGGGAAATACTGTATTGTAATAACAAACTAATGTTTGAAACTGGCCACTTGATGTCGCTATTGCACAGCTTAGTCTCATTTTAAGAAAAAACATGCCGTTTCAATTTTGCAAACAAGTAGTTAATCATTGTTCTTCCCAAAATATTTCTTCTTAGTATATTTCACTTGTTATACTAGCACAAAATTTGAACAGCAATATGCTTTATTACAAAGAAAAGAAAACTTACCATGAGCCAAGAGAGCTGAGTTGAATTAATATGTTTGATTTGTATCAGATAATGTGAATATTGAGAATGGATTGACCCTTTCTGTAGAAAAACTGATGTTGGGAAAAACTCCAACCACAACTGCTTACAGATCCTCCTATGATATTAGATGAGACAAGTTAGACCACTGGTCTACTTAGCTCAGAATTTTCAACACCGAGTGACAGTGGTTCTCCAGGGTTTCAGTCATGAGTGTCTTTTTTAATCCTACCTGGAGATGCCAAGGACTGAACCTTGCACTTTCACTGCGGAAAGCAGGTGCTCTATCTTTTAGAGGAAAAATAAAGAGATCTGGGTATCGTCATTCATCAACTTACTGGTGGCATTGGACTCCATATTTCCAAACAGGCTTACCAAATTGCCTCATATTGGCCTGATTTATACCAGCACCATGTGGCTTAGCTGCTTAGAAGTGCAACTGCACGAAACTTGCTGCAGGATAGTTGTATGAAGTAGGTCCACAAATGCTTGAAAAAGAGAATTTGTGGTGATGTGATAAAATAGGGAAATTGCCACAACCTTGTAGGGAGCTGCTTCACAGAAATTGCTTTTCATGTGGAACAGCTTGTGTGGTTCAGGCCAAACGTAGTAAACATGAAAGGGAACCATGCAGGGAGAGGTGGGAATAATCCAGTCCCTTTGCCAAGGTCACCAGCACCCTGTGATCAACATCAATAGTATTAAAGGCCCAAAACTGGATCATTGGTAATTCCTCCATTGAACTCCAGGTGGCGTCCATTGATCAAGATCTCAAGCACAGTCTTGTCTGCATTTTTCTTTCCTCCCTTCACTTTTGAGCCTAAGGCAGGTATCAGGCTGTGTACTGTAGAAGTAGGGAAAGCAGGGCCTTTTGCTGCCTAGAGTAAGGACAAGAAAGCATCTGCTCCCCATTCCATGTACTGGCAACTGACTGGACTGGCAGCTGAATCTTACTTTCACAATTGTGAAGGGGTAGCATCTTCCCCAGCACTTCAGGCTAGTTTAGGTGGGCCATGCAGCAGGTTGCATAGCATACGCAGCTCTGTCAGAGGGGAATGGCTTGGGGTGAGGGAACTTAGGATGAACAGCCAGGAGGCCACTGCTTCCCCTCATGTTGCCTGAGGTGGTCTCCTCACTTGTAGGCCTGGCTCTGGAAAAGAGATTTCTGGAAATTAAAGACCAATGCTTGCCGCCATTTGTCTGTCTTGAGAGTGCGTCTCCAGGGTTGAAATCAAACTGCTGCATTAGCAGCATCCAAGTGACCTCCCTGGGGTGCCAGCCTGAGGTCCTGGGCTGCCCAGACAAGACCCCCGCTCAGCCTTGCTGATGTAGTCCAAAGGAAAGCAGAGTGATATGTTTGGTATCAGCTTGGCTGCCGGAATTGCTGGAAAAAGACATACAAGGCACCATATCACCGTCTTAGAGTCTCCACTCTGGATTTCTCCCAAAGATATAGCAAAAGGCAGCAGAGGTTTAGAATCAGAGTTTTCCTTTTCCTAGATGGGCTACCTACAGGTAGATGAGCCCTGACTTCCCTCTACAGCATGTGCAGAATCTGCCTTCTATATTGTTGTGTTAATCCCACCTGCTCAATCTGCCAGAGCCTGTCTTCACATGCAGGTGAAGTCCCTAACTCACCAAGGGTTTTTTGACCCATCAGTTGCTCTCACATGGATTAGCCAGCTAGTTGAAGCCATTTTCCATGATGTGGCAGTCGCATGTTGACAGTTTTTAGGAGCCACAGGTGAGAGCTGAGTGGAAGGTGGGGACCAAAGGTGGACAAACTATCCCAGAAGAAACATGACGTGTCCCCCATGAGAAGTACTACCCCTCCGCTAGCACCCCATAAACCCAATACTTAAGTAATAAGATATGTTAATGCTAACTGTAGTGCTTTATTATCTTGGAACAATGGTTTTAAGGAGCTATTTCTCTTCCCCTCTTTCTCTTTCTTTTTTCAGAAACGAAAGCTCCAACTAAGCCCAGAGCAGTGTAGCAACTTCTATGTTGAACAATATGGAAAAATGTTCTTTCCTAACTTAACATCTTATATGAGTTCTGGACCTTTAGTTGCGATGGTTCTCGCTCGGCATAATGGTATCTCATATTGGAAAGACCTTCTTGGGCCCTCAAATACCATAGTAGCCAGGGAAAATTTTCCTGACAGGTAAAGTACACCATTCACAGGACTTACAAACCACCTACCCCCAAATAGTCCAGCTGAAGTTAATGGATGTAATATTTTCAGTGTTTTAACCGCTCTTTTACAAAATGGGTGTAGGGTTGTGACAGTGAAGTTCGAAATAATTCACAAGGCCAGCTTATCGCAAATTCATTTTTTAAGGTTTACAGGCAGAGCAAATCAAATTATGGGACTCCATCATGCATTGTGACCACTGACAAACTGCCAGCGCAAACACCACTACCTCCTAACCGTGTTAGTTGCTGGGGCCATAGCCAGGGGAAAGCCCCAAAGCTCAGTAGATGCCACAAAGACGTGTCCATGGCATCCATAGCAATTCCACCAGCAGCCGCCAATCTAAACACACCACCCAGCAAGCATGCCCACCACATCCAACACAACTGCCTCAATAGCAACACATACACGTCTCACGTGCTTCAGCGTGACACCATAAACAAAGCACATAGCCACAACAGGATTCCAAGAGCACAGTCACCACACTCCCTGCGGCCATCCACACACCACAATTTGTGTTTGTATCTATGCATTTGACACATGAAGGGTTTATATATCCAGGGTTTATGTGCCACTGTGCATTGATTGGCCACGGTGCTCTGCTGCATCCAAGGGCACTCCCATCCTATTGTCAGCAAGGGTGGGGTTGGTTATTCCCAAATCAGGCCTGCCCATTGTTTCCACTTCTGCCAGCCTTTTCATTGGCAAAAGATCCACCTAGTTTTGGCTTTGAGTGGGGCTTTGATGGGACCAAGCACACCTCTCCCCCTGCTTGCATACCCTTTCAGGGGCATTCTGCCAGGCAATTTGGCAACAGATGTAACCTCTGCCCATTGGGATGTCTGTACCAGGCAAATGGTTTTCTACCGGCAGAGGGTGGGGGTATTCTACAGGCATGGCTCCCCTCCATCAAGAACCTTGGTTCTATCGTATCCCAGCTGCCTCTCGACTTCCAGATCAAACATATTTAGCAAATTCAAGTCCAGGCATGTAAGGCCTAGATACAGTCAGCCCAACCAGTCTGTGCCACCTATACTTCTAGGATACATCTATAGGTTGATTGCTCTTGGAGAAAGGAGCAGAGTAATAATGGAGTGAAGTAGGAGAGGCAACCTTTATGTTATATACGTGACTTATTATTTTTATGCACATTTTTTTCAATTTAATAGACCAAGTTATTTTGTATATTAAAAAACCCAATTAAACATGTTAATTAGAAGTTTATTATTATATCAGTGACTGAATATATTAACACGTCTCTATGGTTTGTAGCTTAAGAGCAATTTATGGGACAGATGATCTAAGGAATGGACTTCATGGCAGTACCAGCTTTTCCTCAGCTGAAAGAGAGATCCGGTTCATGTTTCCTGAAGGTACCTAATTATTGCCATCTAGAATTAGCATTATGTAGAGGAAAACCATCTGTTCTCTCCCTCCCTCCACACCTGCCTCATTCAAATATAGTCTACCTTTTAGCGCGGCATGTTTCTCCCTCTGCACTGGTATGAGGACAGAGCTGGGATGGCGATTTCACTCAGCGGTATATTGCTGGTGAAACAGCCACCGCTACAGCTTGTTTTTCCCTCAGGGCGCTGGTGGCAGAGGGACTCAGGAGCGGCAGTGCTTTCACTCACAATATACTGGTGAGTGAAGCTGCCATCGCATTCTGCCCCTCATACTAGTCCCAGGCGATGTATCAATACATTGCCCAGGTCTAGCCACCAGTCAGGAGTGATGGAACCTGGAGTCCCACAGGGCCACAAGTTCCCCATTCCTTTGCAAAGCCATACTGCAAAATAATGTGCCTTGCTGAGTATGTGTGTCTGCCTGGGTTTTTTTGTAAGCAAGCAAAGAATTATATTTGACCTTTTGTGGAAGAAGTAGCCAACATGTTGCTGAGCTACACCTCCCATCATTCTTGACCTTTTGTCATGCTGGCTGGGGTTGATGGGAGTTGAAGTCCAACAACATCTGGAAGCCCTATATTGGCTTTGTCGGCTTTACAGCTTCAGATGGAAGCATTTTTGTAATTTCTGAGCTTCTCAAATCTGGTACGGTTTGTGTATGTCAGACAATATTTATGATTCAAGCATTTTTAAAAGATGTCCCATAGAATAGTAGAAGTCTTTCATGTGGCTGGCGCTAGCAACTCCCCTGGAGATAAAATACGTTTTCTCTTATAAATTGGATAGATTATATGTTAATCCTTCCCTTTGATACAAGTTCCAAAGTAGATAACCCCAATCAGCTTTGTCCTGTATCAACAGTGTGCTAAAGAATCAGCCCCTATGACTCCTTTAGCCTTAAGGTCTTTTAATAAGATAAACAAATCTAGGGTCTATCCATGTGCTGTGTTCATGCTACCTGAAGCTTTGCAGTTTTTGTTTAGATGAATGTTAACAACCAGATTTTCAGTTATTTTCACATTCAACAGGAAAACTATATTGAGGTTCTTGAAATGGCAGGATAGTGAGGAACTTCTCAGCCACAGTGCCTCGGTCTTGCCAGGATTCAGGCTCAGCTTATTTTTCCTCATCCATTTCACCACTGTAATCAGGCAATGGCCCAGGGCCTGCAAGGCCTCTCCTGATTAAGATATTATGGAGAAATAGAGCTAAATGTCATCATCATACTGATAACACCTTGCCCCCAAACTCCCAATGACCGCTCCCAGTGGCTTCATGTAAATAATAAATGGCACTGGAGATAAGATAAACAGTAGAAAATGGAGCCCTCAAGGATTGGTATGGGGAACTGTGTTGTTATTTTATTCATAAATGAACTAGAGTTAGAGGTGAGCAGCAAGGTGCCAAGTTTGCTGATGATACCACATTGTTTGGCATGGTTAAAACAGAAAGCCATCAAGAAGCACTGCAAAAGGAACTCTGCAAACTGAGTGAATGTGTGGTAAATGGCAAATGCAATTCAATGTAAACAAGTGATGCATATGGGGGGGGGAATAATACCACATATAGATCATGGGGTCAGAAATGGTGGTGACTGACCAGGAGTGAGACCTTGGGAGTCATAGTGGATAGCTGAATTAAGATGTTGACCCAATGTGCATAGGATTATTAGAAAAGGGACTGAAAATAAAACTGCCTGTATGATAAAGCCATCATACAAATCTGTGGTATGATCACATCTGTACACTTCTAGTTGCCTTACCTCGAAAAGGATGCCATAGAACTGGGAAAGCTTCAGAAAGGGGCAGACAATTCAAGAGCCTGGAAAGCTTACAACATTTGAGGATTTAATGAGTTTAGAAAAAGGGTGGAACATGACAGAGGTGCATGGGATTATATGCGGTGTGGAGAAAGTAGATGGAGAGAAGTTTGTCCCACTCATAATACTAGAATTTGGGGTCCTCCAACAAAACAATGTTGAAAGATTCATGACAGATGAAATAAAGTCCTTCACACAGTACATAGTTAAACTATGGAATTCTCCCACAAGATGAAGCAGTGGCCACGAGCTTGGACAGTTCTCAAAAGATTAGACAAATTCACAGAGGTTAAAGTGATCAATGTCTACTAACCATGATGGCTATTGTCCTCCACTGTTGAAAGCAGTATGCCTCCAGTTTCTGGGGGTCACAAGGGAAGAGAATACGCTCACACTCAGGTCCTGCTGTGAGCTCCCATGGACATCTGGCTGGCAGTTGTGAGAACAGGATGCTAGACTTTGGTCTGATCCAGCTGGGCTCTTAGGATGGGCTCTTCTAATTCAGACATTCCACTCCATGAGTATGAGGTCTACTTCCAATCTTGTTATCTGAACAGAGTCTGGGGGCAGGGGAACATAATCTGAACCATTTGAAAGATCTCATATAGCCAGTGAGTACTAACTACTCCATAGTTAAAGCCATGGTTTTCCCAGTAGTGATGTATGGAAGTGAGAGCTGGACCATAAAGAAGGCTGATCGCCGAAGAATTGATGCTTTTGAATTATGGTGCTGGAGGAGACTCTTGAGAGTCCCATGGACTGCAAGAAGATCAAACCTCTCCATTCTGAAGGAAATCAGCCCTGAGTGCTCACTGGAAGGACAGATCGTGAAGCTGAGGCTCCAATACTTTGGCCACCTCATGAGAAGAGAAGACTCCCTGGAAAAGACCCTGATGTTGGGAAAGATGGAGGGCACAAGGAGAAGGGGACGACAAAGGACGAGATGGTTGGACAGTGTTCTTGAAGCTACAAACATGAGTCTGACCGAACTGCGGGAGGCAGTGGAAGACAGGAGTGCCTGGCGTGCTCTGGTCCATGGGGTCACGAAGAGTCGGACACGACTAAACGACTAAACAACAACAACTAACTACACATTTATCATGTTAGAAACTGACCATCTGGAAATGCCTTTGTTCATTATCTAATGAATTAGAGGTGGCTTAGGATAGCTTTCCCCACCACTATCCCAAGGTCAGCTGTTATTATTTGTTTCTGTAGAACAACTTCATTATGTGATGCGCCAATGAATTCAGTAAAGTTTCGTGCTGAATGACATTGGGAGCAACACACTGTATCTGTTCTCTGCATTGTTTTGTGAGACATAAAATAGCTTAATTGCTAATAACTATAGAGAACAAGCATAAAATAGGTTCAACATTTGAAGGTAATAGATTATATATTTTTATATCTGTGGGAGGAATTCAACATTGTGCTAAGTCGATTGCTCTGTCAGCACAAGCGTTTCTCCTTGCCTGGTGAAGTGATCTGCCTCCTCGGGCTTTTCCAGAGCCACTTTGGGGAGCAGGGAAAGAAGAAAGAAGTCTTCTTGTGCTAGCAGAAGTGCTTGCCACAGGTTTCCACTAGCAGGGCTCTTTAGCTGAATCTTGTTCAATACGTTGGCAGTAAAATATGTAATTTCTTTTCCTAGTGATTATTGAACCAATCCCAGTTGGGCAAGCTGCTAAGGATTACCTGAGCCTTTATGTCACCCCCACCCTGCTGAAAGGACTTACGGAACTGTGCAAGAGGAAACCAGCAGATCCTTTTGTATGTATCAAAATGACTGCCACTATCATGCCTAGAACACAATTGATGGCCTCAGGTTGGTGTGGGGGGACCTAATTCCACCCCCACTGCCTATGAGGCATGCCTATGTGGTATCAAGAATGGGAATGCAAAAGAAAAATTGACAGCAGATAAGAGCAGTACTTCTCTATCTGCATATTTAGTCTGGATCCATTAAGCCAGAATACCCATGATCAGTTATTCTTTGCATGTAAGGAGCAGTCTAGACTGCCTGCCTCCTTCCTCAACTCCTCAGACAAACAGGTTCATTAAAAAAAACAACCCAAAGGTGAGAATCATTGGAAGCAAAGTTTATTGGTTTTAAGAAGAGTTCCCCTTTTAAGAATCAGTTGAGGAAATGGGAATTATTTAGGGAAACTGGGTAAATTGGGTTCATTCTGAGTGACATTCGATATGCAGAGATGTAGGATTTGAATTCTTCCAATCAGCAAATCTTTTGTTCATATTGAAATGAAATTGAAGATAACCTGTTTCTTCATTATTTTCTTCTATAGACATGGCTGGCTGATTGGCTAATTGAACATAATCCCAACACACCTAAATTGCGACATAATGTGATAATAGAGGAACCTTAAGGAGGAAAAGTCAATTGCAAGATGTTGAAACTCTTGGGAGACTGTCAGTCAAAAACATAATTATTTAGATTTTGCCGACTACTGACTTTTGCATTTCTTATTAATATTAACATGAAATAAATAGTTTGAAAATAGTATATAAATATATCTATATTTGGAACTTGAATAAAGAACCATTTGTAGCAAACAATGGATGTCAAATAATGTAAAAGTTGGGTTAAAGTAAATTATCCACAATTGCTTTTGGGTTTGTGATCAGCTGAGAGGTGACTTCTTTTCATTTATACTGCTGTTAACCAGTTGTTGTTTCAATTTGTACAGCTCTTTGCAGATGTTACACTTGACCGACAATTTGTGCAATAACATCTTGAGTCCCAGTGTTTATTCAAAGTCAAATATGTTTATTCAAAGAAATAACAGAGCAGAGCTACTGCCCACCCCCTGCCCAATTTGTTGCTTTCCTCAAGGCATATGGTTGGCCACTGTGGAAAACAGGAGACTGTCCTAGATGGGCCCTTGATTGGACCCAGGAGAGCTCTTTCCACCCAAAGTAGTTCCTCTGTTTAATTTTAGTCTCTGATGACCTGCAAAAATCTAGAATTGTAAAACTTCAGGAATGACAACAATGGAAGATTCAATCAATTTTATGTAACACAAAAAAAGAATTATTCTAAAGATTTGAGCACATAGCTGCTGTTTATACACTTGCTTTAAAACAAATTATGTATATATCACAATATATTCAAGCCTCCTACACTAACTGTGCAGTAGGCCTTGCACACAAACACTCTAATGACTATTTCCAACTGAAGTTTATTATATATTTACACCAATCTAAAATATATGGGTTAAATCCAATTGTGCCCTTATACTCCCAGATCCAGGAAGACACCTTTGCTAATGAAATGGGGAGGTTGATGATTTTTCTTCAATTCCTCCTCCCCAATGAAGCCACCTGTGTCATCTTTATCCCAATGTTTATTAATAGCCATAGATATAAGGAGGGCCCCTTACCTATTTAGAGCTTAGAGAGAGAGAGAGAGAGAGAGAGAGAGAGAGAGAGAGATGAATGAATGAATGAATGAATGAATGAATGAACGAACCAGGAATCTGTAAAAATGGTCTTCCATCTCCCATTAGTAGAGACGTCTGCTGAATCAGCCATGTCTGTAGGTATGGAACTCAAATAACATAATAAAAGCACCTAATTATAATGCACAAAGGAAACGACTCACAGTTTACATGAAATTTGCATCTCAGCCTAGGATAATAGGAGCAATAAGTCATGACCTTCACTGGAATCCAGTTCCTTTAAGTGATGCAGCAAGAGAACATTCCTCGAGGTGTAACTTCTAATCACTATTTCATCATGATGGGAAAAGCTACACCCGATTAAATTAAGGCTTCTATGCAACTCAGAAAGCCTAAGGGGTCATCTCAACATCTGGACCTGGGGACTGTGGCTGTTAATTTGATTGTGTTTATTTATTAAATCACCCATTCATTCTTTTATCTATGTCCCGTTCCCCAAGGAGCTGAAAGCACTGTACATTTTATTATCAACCTGTGTAAAGAAGCCAAACTCAAGAAATTAAATTCCTAGGCTATAGTTATCAATAACACTCTCTGGAAAAAAATTAAATCCATTGACTCATTTAATAGCACTTATCTCCTGAGTTCCCGTACAGTAGTCATTAATCTTGGCCACCCTTTAGAGATTAGGATCCTAAATTGGCTAATCTTGACACACACCCCTTTAAGGATTAGAATTGCAGATTGGCCATTGCATTGTAATAAATTAATTGAGTAAAGTAGCTGACATGAAAGGAGCAGATTAAGGACACCAACTTTTCTGCTTTTCAAACCAAGGTTTGGAGAGTTGATGCTCTCTAGAGCCAAACTCAGAAGACTTTGGTTTTGTTGAACTTGCTGTTCCAGAGGAAGGAATATAAACTGCTTTATTCTACTGATGGGTGGCAGACCTAGAGAAGTGGGGAGTATAAGCTCTAGGTAGAGATGCTTTTGGCTACAAAGAGGGCTGAAGTGTCTGCCTACTAGTCTGAACATTTCACACCTGGCATTGTGTCTACAGCATGAGAATATTTTAGAAAACCATACTGAATCATTTTTGCACTTTGATGTTGTTTATTTGCAAATGTCAGTTCAAATACATAGAACATGCAGACCCTCACATAATGTCCGCTAGCAGCTTCGAGACCAACTAAGTTTGTTCTGGGTATAAGCTGCAAGGGTACAGAGAAAAGGGGAAACCCAGAAATTGCTGTACTGTTAACAGAAAGAGAAATCCTCTTCCCTTGAAACAGGATCATAGTACTACAAATCATGCCTGTATATGTGCATATGTAGAGTGGCTTCCTCCAGTGTTCTGAGCTCTCTGTTACTGCCTCTTGACCAGAAAAGTATCCAGCCCCCTGGAGTCCCAAACACATCAGAGACGTGATTGATAAGTATTGCGTCCTAGAGAATGGCTGCTGACCAAATTGCTGTGGTACTACCCCCTGCTAGCTCATGATAGAGTGACACTACCATCAACTCAGAGGGAAGTCCCTTGTTGCTCTTCTCAGCATTGTGGCAGCAGTTAATGGCAAGTGGGCGGGAAGAACAGCTTGCAGACAAATGGGGGAATGATACCTCTCATCATGAGAACATTAAAGGGTTGAAAATGTCTCCAGTTTTATGGCATGAATTTCTCCCTTGCAGAATGGCAGTGTAAAAAAGATCTCCCGGGGTAGTAATTTCATGAAGGGTTACTGCATTGGACACAGAAAAAAATAGGCTGTAATCTGGTCTTCACTTACCTGGAAGTAATCCCATTACATTCAGTGGGTCTTGCTTCTTAGTAGATTGCACTGTTAAGGATGTACTCCTGTAAACATGTGGCGTAAAACCCCAATGTACTCAGTGGAACTCTCAGTAAATATGTAGAACTTCATATGTAGTTCAGATTATGTCTTGTGTCACATAAATGTTTGGCTTGAGTAACTTCAGTTATAAACTCCTCAAATCAAAGATATTACCCAAACCATTTGAGTTTTGAGTAAGCACAGAAGCAATGAAAGAAACGCAACATTCCTGCAAAGTGTCAATCACATCCCATTGAGGTCAGCATCAAAAACGCCATCAATCTGAATAGAAATAGGATGCATCTGCTATATAGTGAATTCATTTGTTGACTATTAGAAAATGGTAGGAAAACTACTGGTGGATTCAAGTTACAAGAAACGAGATTCCAAATAAACATTAGGAAGAACTTTCTGGCAATAAGAGCTGCTTGACAGTGGAACAGACTCCCATGAAAGGTGATGGAATCTTCTTCCTTGGAGGTTTTTAAGCAGAGGTTGGATGGCCATCTGTCATGGATAATCTAGCTGAGATTGCAGGGGGTTGGACTAGATGACCCTCAGAATCCCTTCCAACTCTGCAAATCTATGATTCTATAGTGCATTCCTTTTTGTTTTATTTTAAATATATTTCTAGTGATGCATTTTGTGGGGAGAGAGAGTTATTTGCCACAATATGTTTACTATTCTGTCCTTAACGGAAGGAGGGAGGAGCAATATAATTTGTATAAGTAAATAAACAGAAGCTAGAAGCTGCATTTATTTGGGCTAGTTGACATTGGTTTATGGATTGTAATAGTTTCTTCTTGCTGGGTGGCATTTGTGTTGGGAGTACAAATGACAGCAATATTTTGAATGCATCTCGTTTCTGTGCTGAGGGCTCTTTGCTCTCTATGTGAGAACATTCCAAGGAACCTTTAGCATATGTATGTGGATAAATCTCCTGCCTGCACCATAAAACATTTTACCATGTACCCAACATAAAACAGTCATTACAGGGAAATGGTAAAGCCACGGAGATTAACACATCCTCTCAATCACACCAGCTATTTTTATAATACCTAATTTAGCAAACGAACTGTGAAAAGCCATAGCCACAAACCGAGCTGCTAAAATGTGGAAGGCCTATTTCTGCTCTTCACAGCACCTGCCTGAAAACTAGTTTTGCAATGTCTCTTTCACTATGGCCACGAATAAAACTAAGCACAACTGTAGAACGATTTCTGCTGGCATTTTACTAATGCAGTACAGTGCACGCTTATACAGAAATAAGCTACGCTGTGTTCATTGGGGCATACCTTCAGGCAAGTATGCATAGGACTGGAGCCAGTTTATGTGCTTACGTGGACATAAGGCCAACTATAGTACCCCAAAATCCTTGCATGATGGAAAAAATGCCATCAGTTTCTACTGAAATGTAAATGAGTAAGGCCTGCATATACCAGGGCTATTCTTATACATCCTTATAAGAAGGAACATTTTGGCAGATAATTATTTCAAATTTATAGGCTTGCATTATGCAAAAATGTTGAGGGTCAGCTTATTCTGTTAAAAACCAATTCATTTTCTCTAAGGTGCCCTGATATCCTATGTTTTGTGTGGGAGTGTTTTATTTTAAAAATGCCATGTTCTAGAATGTACATGGATGTTCCTTATTCTAATTGGAATAAATCAAGACTAGGACGGGGCTTGGCTAGAATTCAAAATTTGCATAAGATTTTCGCTAATCAATTTGCCATCAAGCTCTGGCTCTCACTTGTTGTTGTTTTTTTTTTTTTTTTGTTATCAGATCAGATAATATTTTTGCTCTTCAGATAATATATTTGCTCTTTTTGTTTCTCAGCCAATTTTCTGTCCTCTTGTTGGATTAAGTGTCTTGTAAATATAAAATGTATTACATGTTTAGATAGCAAAGAAAAAAACACAGCATTTTATATTCTGTACGGAATAGAATAATAACTATATTCAGATTCTAATACTTGCCTATAACTGCCCTTTCCAAGCTCAGTGCCAATGGACAGTTGCATAACCAGGTCAAGTGCCCAGACCTTGGCACTTACCGTATTTTTCGCTCTATAACACGCACCCGACCATAACACGCACGTAGTTTTTAGAGGAGGAAAATCCGTAGGCATGCCACCCGTAGGCATTCCCTCCATAACACGCACAGACATTTCCCCTTACTTTCTAGGAGGAAAAAAGTGAGTGTTATGGTGCAAAAAATACGGTATCTTTGTGTCCCTGTTTACTTGAAAGTGAGGTCCACCAATTTCAGTTCAACTTACCAGTACTCTCCTGCAAGTATAAAATGCATCTAATCAAGTGGAATGTAAATGTGTTGCTCTTTAAGGTGCTACAGGACTTCTTGTTTTTTTGCTGTACTACCATGACTCTGAAAGTTGTTCCCATGTAAGGGTTGTTCCCATGGGATGCGGGTGGCACTGTGGGTTAAACCACAGAGCCTAGGGCTTGCCAATCAGAAGGTCGGCGGTTCAAATCCCCGCAACGGGGTGAGCTCCCATTGCTCGGTCCCTGCTCCTGCTAACTTAGCAGTGCGATAGCACGTCAAAGTGCAAGTAGATAAATAGGTACCGCTCCAGCGGGAAGGTAAACGGCGTTTCCGTGCACTGCTCTGGTTCGCCAGAAGCGGCTTAGTCATGCTGGCCACATGATCCAGAACCTGTACGCCGGCTCCCTTGACCAATAAAGCAAGATGAGTGCAACAACCCCAGAGTCGGCCACAACTGGACCTAATGGTCAGGGGTCCCTTTACCTTTAAGGGTTGTTCCCATGTAAGAGTTGTATTGTTCCTGCTGCATGTCACTCTTGTCTTCTGGCGTAATAGATGCTGTTGGCCATTTGCCAGACTCATAAGGCAACAGCCAGCCATTGCTCTCCTGCGGAGGAAAGGGAACCGTGGACAAAACAATCTGATAAATGTCAGTGTGTCAGGTTGTTGTGAAAAATACAGGAGCAAGCGCAAGGCCATGGAATCTTATTTTTTAATTTGTGTCTGGCAACCCTGCTAATTGGTTAGGTTATTGCAAGCTAATTCATTTCCTAACGAGTTATGCCAAACTAGGGTATCCCGTGGTATATTTTTCTCTAGGGTTTTCTATGTAAATATGTGAAAATGGCCAACAGAGTTTTGACCATGCATGGCTTTGTGTTGCAAATAGTGAACAGGCACCTTACTGCTTGCCTTGAATAGTGCCATCATCTCAAATCTGAAGGAGTGCAAAGGGCTGAGGAAGCAACTTCTCATTTAATTTCCTATGGCACTATGCACAAAAATCAAATATCTTTAATACGGTCAATGACCAGAAAGCATGGCACTATGCACATATAAAATGATAGCTCTTCAGGGTCATACATTTAGAATCAGTCTGATAGTTTTCAAGCAATTTATGGTTGTTGTTGTTGTTGTTGTTGCTGCTGCTGTTTATAAAGAAATTAATTTGAATGAAACATATTGCCCATCCTGAGAAGCCTGTTTCTGCACTGTGTGGGTATCAACCAAGCTCTGTTGAAAATAAAGTCTGCATAATGTGTTCCAAATAATGCTAACAGACTGCTAAGAAAACTGGACTCAGTAACAGCTTAGAACAGGCTTCCTTGACCTCGGCCCTCCAGATGTTTTTTGACCTACAACTCCCATGATCCCTAGCTAGCAGGACCAGTGGTCAGGGATGATGGGAATTGTAGTCTCAAAACATTTGGAGGGCTGAGGTTGAGGAAGCCTGGGTTAGAAGAACAATTACAAATACAGTGGTACCTCAGGTTAAGAACTTAATTTGTTCTGGAGGTCCGTTCTTAACCTGAAACTGTTCTTAACCTGAGGTAACACTTTAGCTAATGAGGCCTCCTGCTGCCGCTGCTCTCATCCTGTTCTCATCCTGAAGCAAAGTTCTTAACCTGAGGTACTATTTCTGGGTTAGCGGAGTCTGTAACCAGAGGTACCACTGTACTGGACTATTTGCTCACTGCAGAAGTAAACCATGGTTAACACATAAGCATGTGGTTGCTGGGTTTATAGAAGGGGCCACCACCATCAAAACTGCGCCCTCTCTGAACAGGGCTATTGTCTTAAAAAAAACCAAGGCTTTCTGCACTCTTTAAGGCTGGCTAGGCCTAGTTCTCACTTAGGGGGTAAGCCTGTGTCCTGAATGTACTTCATGCAGAATAAAGCTTTAGATAGAAAACTAGCATGTGAGGCACTCATCTAACCTAGAGCCCTTCTTGATATTCCACTTTGCAAGGGTGAATGATTTTCCTAATTTGAACATGGGAGCTTCCCACAGGCAGTGAGTCTGAAGTGGTACAGCCCACCCAGATACAGACTGACTGCCTCAGTGAGAGCTATCCCTTAAAAGAGGATTCTATGGGAGCAAAGGGGAAATGAAAATTAGAGAGCGCTCAACATCAGGTGGAGTACTTTGTATTTTCTGAATCTATCCCAGCTCACGCACACTCTCTCTCTCTCTGGATTATTGCTCTATTTTTAAAACATTTTACCTCCTGATTTTAATCTTTGTCAGTGCTGCCAAAGTTGAGGGAAATTCCATAACCACCACCACCACCCTTATCTTTGGCAATCTCTCCCAGAAGGATGCTGTAAACTAGATTCCTCATTGTTAAGTGACCCTTTATTATTATTATTACTATTACAGGCCAGGAAGTCTTAAGATTTTTGTAGACCTCCTCTAGAATGATTTACACTATCTTTCTCTTTAAAGTTTCTGGCCTGTATTTGTAAATTTAGGGAGTTCTGGATAACAGAGGCACAATTTAGTGCTTCCAACTGTCAGAGAAGGAATTATACAGTGATTTGTGATGGTTCTCTGGTGATATAATGAGATAAAGCTACAGTATCTCTCTTGGTCTCTTTCTTGCTCCTGATTAAGTACACTGAAAGGTAGCATACACCCCATCAGCTGATGACTGCACATTTAAAAGATAGCAGGGGAGATTTACCTTGAATCTGATTTGTTCCTTCCAAACTTTGTCATGTTTGAAATCCAGATTCAAATATCGCTGGCCTGGAGTATTATGTCCATTGTAAATAGGCCCATATTCATTTGCCAGCAGTGCAAATTTCAAGTGCTTTATGTTGTTGAATTAAGCAGGAAAGAATCTTGAAAGAACCGTGGAAAAACTCCTGCATGTTATCTGGTGATGCATAGAAGCAGAGCTTACTTGATGCATGTTTGGTCCAAAGCCTAGACTGTCCAATAGCATGCAAGACATGTTCACCCATTTCCTCACATTACCCTGCCCCTCTGCCTTCAAGACACACCTATGAAAAGTAAGAAAGAACTAAGAACTAAGAAATTATATCTTACAACATGTGCTTGGGAGTAGGTGTTTGAGGAGGGAGGAACCTGGAATTGACCTTCCTTGCTCTGATGGATGACTTTTATGAGGAGAAGGACAGGAGGACTGTGTCCCTCTTATTCTTACTTGATCTCTCAGCACCTTTTGATATCCTTGACCAAGGTATCCTCCTGAACTTGCTCAAGCCACTGTTTTGTATTAGTTCCAGTCCAGTCCAGAGTCCATTTCAGAGAATAACATTGGGTGATTATAGTTTGGACCCCAGGCAGTTGTGCTGTGGGAAGCCAAGGGGTACTACTGTCCCCAGTGCTATTTATCATCTATATAGAATCATTAGGAGTGGTTATTGGGAGACTTGGGGCAACGTGTCTTCCTTTTGTTGATGATACCTAGCTCTGTTTATCTTTAACAAGTGATCTGGAAGGGGCAGTGCAAACCCTGGCCTGGTGCTTGGATTCATTGGTAGATTAGATTAGAACCAACAAATTGAATCTGAATCCTGACAGGACAGAAGCCTTCTGGGAGTGGGATGGTTCCCAAGCCCCATTAAGTGGTTAATTACCTGGATAGATCTCTCTCACTAAAAGTCCAGGTGCCCTCAGTGGCTAGGAGTGATTTGGCTTATATGATAGCTATGGCCATTTCTTGGACTGGGATAGCCTGACCACTGCTATCCACACGCTGGTAACCTTCCGATTGGCTTACTGCAATCCATTCTATGTAGGGCTGCCTTTGAAGTTGACCCAGAAGCTAGAACTAATGCACCCAAATCCCATTCCTCCATCATCTGTTTTCACTGCATATTTTCAAATGCCTCTGAAAGGGACTCTTATATCGCTTTCTTTTAAGTTCAGCTATCTGGTCAACCCTCATCCACATCCTCATTTGAGTTTAATTCTGGGCATCATCAAACTTTTATTGGACTGCTTTGAAAATCCTGCACAGCTGATAATTACCCCCTAGCCACCATTTTGTGTTGTGCACCTGCCTCTGCTCATGCTGGAAAAGAGGCTATCAGAAATGGCAATTACAACCCTCTAACTTTGTAATGTTAAGGGAGGTTTTTCTTTGTTTTGTTTTGTTTTTTTGCAAGTTGAAAAGAGCCTCTCACTTTTGTTTTTAAGGCCTCCAGGAATTGATGTGACCCATGGCTTTTCCCAATTTAGTTGTGGTGTGACCGGCTAGTTAAGCTGCATATGAAAAGGTCACTTATTCTCCTCAAGAGAGGAGATGTCAGCTTGAGTGATGGAGAGCCTTTGCATTGGGAGCCATAATATTCACTTCATACAACTGCTAACCCCATGTGGAAATGCAGGAAATGAATGGTGTAAAAATAAATACATTCTTCTGTCTCTATTCTAAGACGGGTAAAAACAACAACACAACAACCCATCATTAGTGTGTCATTGGCACCAAGGAACAAACCTAGAATGAATATAACAGGATGCTTTGCTGACAGCAGAAATTAATCTTCTGGTGTTTCTTTAGTTAAATTGTGGATTGTTAATCAGGTGTACTTCTGTTTTCCCCAACCAATGGTCCATATAGATGGCTAGGGATATAAGAGAAGAGGCAGCTGCCACGGTACATTCAGCTTGCCTGCCCTTCTTAAGCAAATAGTGGCAATGGTCCCCTATGATCACTTGCAAATATCACAGATATCCTGAGGAAATATTCCTGCAATCACTTTCTCTGATATTAATATAAACCTTTAATTTGCTGTTTGCCCATCGCTGCTCACATGAGTAAGGTGAAAATTTAGGTTTCACCATTGGTTTAACCTTGAAGAGTAATGTAACCTAAACTATATTCTATGATAATTATCCATCTGTTGGTCTTTAAAATTACTTTGGGATAATAACCGCCAGAGGAAACGCAGTTGCGTAACACACACATATTCCCAGTCAAACCCAGGAGAGAAGTTGTAATGCTGGGGCTATTCCTGTTCCCACAGTGGCCCTCCTGTCTCCACTTGAATAATGTGGTTACAGGCTCAGGTTGTATCCCTCTCACAATATAGTTCAATTACGACATGCAGCCATTTGGAAGTAAGCAGCATACTTTTTATCATACAGTCTCTGAAGCTTGAAGCATTAGCCATGTCAACATCTGTAACCCTTAGCGTGTACCAAGGGTGATGGTTGATGGAAATGACAACAGAATGCTGGACTCAAAATTGTCGAAAAGCATGTTCAACTGTCAGAAAAGAAGAAGAGCCTGCTGGATCAGGCCAAAGGCCCCTCTTGTCCAGCATCAGGCACCCATTAGTTATTATCCTTTGGAGCCATGTGGTCATACCTACTTTAAAATATCTGGCATCCCAAGGGGGAAAGTAGGAATTGAGAACTAGCCAAGTTAGCTGTTGTTTGACACAGGTCATCTATCAAATATCTAACATGGCAAATGGCTAACTTTGTGGGGGGAAATAGCCTCTTGAGGCACCAAAATAATCAGCTGAATCCAGGAAGAGATCTGGAATACACATTTAATCAAGAAGCCAATTTGGCTGAAGCCAGTGTCTCCTCTTGCCCTCCCAGGCATGCATGTCTTCAGGTTGTTTATAGGAGCAAACAGCAGGGAGCCCACAGATACATTCACAACTGCCTCCAAGTTTTCACTTATACTCTCCAGTTCAAAGGGTTAATCTTGTTCCTTAGAATAAAGAATTTTGCAACAAGCCCTGATATTTACCACATCAAACACAATTGGAGCTGGCATTGTTTGAAGAACATTAGACAATAGACAAATTAAAGCGACAAGGGAAATTTACTTTTACTGGGCCAATGTTTGCAATCTAGTATTCTGCCCAATTTATATCCTAAAGAAAAAGGGACTGTTGAGAGTCACTGTCTGGCTTAATTTTGTGGGCTGCTATCCAAGCCATAGCAACCCTCTTCACCCCCGCTTCTTCTTTTTAAGGTAGCATTATTGTGTGTGCATAGGTATATAGCTATCTCCATATGGTACACACAGAGACTTTAAAAGTAAGCTTTAAGCAGCTTTTTAAAAAAAATCAAAAAGAAAACATTCAGTTTATTTAAAAAAGGGTTTATTGCAAAATAATATGCAAAATAAGCCTCAGCTTCACTTGTCTTATAACAATCACTTCAAAACAGGACATGTTGATCAGCTACCAAAGAGCACCAAATTGATAGCTGCTGAATTTATTGTGATTTTAGGTGGCAAAGGACACCAAAGCACACCATTTCGTCTAGAAATAGAGATTTAAAAGTTCCTTGGTTATCCACTGCAATGACTTTGTGAAAAGTATATTTAAAATGCATAGAAGGTAAAGCATAATATTGTCCACAAAGCCACCCTTGTGGTGGTTGGGGAAAGTAGGTGTATTCTAACTGGGGGGGGGGGTAATATGGCTTATTTTCAAGTGAGGTGGTAAAACTGGATCTTTGCCATACCACTTCAGACCCTGGGTAAGAGCTCCTCTGACTGAACACTTCTCCATACAGAAACACAGCTTGCATACAGAAAACTAGTATTTTGAACGAAGTCTGCATGTGAACCTTTTTCTATGAGATAGTTTTCTGTATGAAATTAATGTTTTTGGTATGAAGAGATATTCTGCCATGTGAGCCTCAGCACCACATGCAGTGTGAAGTGTTTAGCCCAGACATGTATTCCCCCCACCTCCAGCTCAGGGAGAACTAGGGACTCTAAATTCCTTACATCAAAAAGTGCATATGTTTCACATTCTAAAAATATATATATATTTACATTCGATGCACATGCAGCATTACAAAGAAGCTGCTTCTTTACACTTTCCTGTGAATTCCATTAGATACATTCAAGAATAAACATAGTGTATGTTGTAAGGATTCAGACAACGCATATTTCTCCATCAAGTGTTATTTTGGTGGAATTTGCATGCAACTGGGTTGCCTGAAGGGGTGAGATACATACATCGTATACATGCAATAACTTGCACACGCAAAAACCTACCTTGTTGAAAACACAATGGCCATTAAGTCCCTATTGCTTTAGATCCCACATAACTTAATTCCGTCATGTTCTCGTCACATGGTGGGTGTGAAAATCACTGTGTAACAGTTCACACGTTCAGATTTCCATACACACAAGCAGCTGTGCTACTGCAACCACATGAGAAAATATTAATGGGAACCAAGCTGCACACAAGAGAACCATCAGGCATTTCCATAATAATGGCAAATGATTTTCCCTGACTTTGTAAACCGGACCTGGGAAAATTTGTTCTACAAATTTAGCTTTGACAATATTGAAATCTGAACTTCATACCTTTGCATTTGGTACTTCTAAAAAGGAAGGCTTTTCAACCAGAAACAGACAATAAAGTGACTACAAGTGCACTTACAGCTAACTATGAAGCTTTAGAAGTAAACTGGAAAACCTTGGAAGTATGCAATCTAAGCTTAAGGAGCATACAGGTAACTTGCATCTTACGCTTATTTAACTTACGCGATCGCAGCTTTGTTTGGGGAGGGAGGGGGATAAATAAATAAATAAATAAATGGAGAGCAGCAGAAACCCACTCTCCATTTATATATTCCCCTCACCCCACCTACGCAAAGCTGTGATCCCCAGCTTTCGGAAGGCAGCGTGAGGGCTCTCGGGCTTTAGCTCCCACTGGGCTTTGGGAAGTGGGGGAAGGGCTCTAGTTCCCTGCCAGAGCCCTCGCGCCACTTTCCTCCTTGGGGGGCCTGGTTCTGGGGGTTCCTAGTTTTATTATTTTTTGCGTATGTGCGTGGATTCCTGGAAGGTATGGGATATGTGGCTATCTTATTCCAACAGCCTGTCCCCCTTACAGACCAGAGAAAAGTTAAAACACTCAAAAATCCCAGTTTCCAGCCTGGGCCACAGATCCTTATAATATTGGGGTGCCTTATAGGGCAGAATATTGCTCTAAATTGTGTGAGAGTAGGGAAATAGGTACCTGAAGCAGAAGTGGCGTGGAGTATATTATTGTGGGGGATGGGGAGCGGCACAAATACGTTAAATGAGTACCAGTTTTGTTCTAAATATTGGTCAAATTGAAGATGTGTCCAGAATAAAGGGGGCGGGGAGACTTGGGTAAGCATGGTCCAAATATATAAAGCTTTTCTGGATACTCCAAGTAAAAAAATACTGTATGCCTGAAATGTGATCATTTAACAGTTCGCTGGAAGGCTGTCATAGGTAGTAGTTAGACAGCTGCTGGTTTGCGTCCTTTGTTTCGCCTCCGAGTGTTATTAGAGGAAGAGCTGTCTTGTCTGGAGCAGTAATGTTTGGTGACTACTTCTTTGCACTGTTCACATTTCACGGTGCAACACCAGATGAACTTGCAGTTGCAGTTGGTGACTGTTTCTGTCTGCCTAGCCTCCGTTTTCAACCCACACTCTGAACAGAGCCTTTTACAGCTCCGCTTCTCCCACTGGGACAGGTTTGTACCGCCTTGCAGGCATTCTCGTCCTTCGGTGCCGCGGAGGCCCAAGGTCATGTTTTTGACGCAGTAGTCAGAAGAGTCCTCCAAGTAGACAAGTTCACCGGATAGCAGGGTGCTGAAGGTCTCGAGTGTGATTCCACGATTGTCTGCACTGTTTGCCGCTCTCATTCTCTTCTTGTCTGTCTCCAGCTTCTGAGCCTGGCGGTATTTGATCTTCAGGTAATTTCCTGTCTCTCGAAAATCTGAAAGCTGGAGCCAACAGGTTTGGATGCTGCAGCTCCCTGAGACCCCGTGACATTTGCAAACCTTCTTCATGGTTGCTTTTACAGCCTTGGGTGAGAGACAGGAGAACAATTAAGAACACCAAGTCTGGAATGAGCCTGAGAAATGTGCCCTCTGTGCCCACCCCCCAGTTCCACACTGATGTAAATTGCAAGGGGCAGAGAGAGGATGTGGGCCATAACATTCAGTGAGACACAGAGAAGAGAAGCACCAGGCAAGGCAGCTGTAATAGTGGCCATCTTCATTTGCCCTTAGTAGGAGAAGCCAACAGGTGCCCTTCGGATGTTGCTGGACTCTAGCTCCCATCATTCCTGGCTGTGGCTGATGGGGAGTCAAAAAGCATCTGGAGGACACCTTATTGCAAGCAAAAGAGGACCCAGGTTTTTTCCCCGGGGGTACTCAAGGGTAAAGGTAAAGGGACCCCTGACCATTAGGTCCAGTCGTGACCGACTCTGGGGTTGCGGCGCTCATCTCGCTTTATTGTCCGAGGGAGCCAGCGTACAGCTTCCGGGTAATGTGGCCAGCATGACTAAGCTGCTTCTGGCAAACCAGAGCAGTGCACGGAAACGCCGTTTACCTTCCCGCCGGAGCAGTACCTATTTATCTACTTGCACTCTGACGTGCTTTTGAACTGCTAGGTTGGCAGGAGCAGGGACCAAGCAACGGGAGCTCACCCCGTGGCGGGGATTCGAACCACCAGCCTTCTGATCGGCAAGCCCTAGGCTCTGTGGTTTAACCCACAGCGCCACACGCAGTATCAAAACCTCTTTTTTGTTATTAAAAAGTGTAGCACTTACTTTAAGAACTTCATAGTGAGTACCAGTACCTATTTTTCTAGAAAAAAGCACTGCTCACACTTTTAAAAGTTGTGTAGGAGAGGGAATTTAGGCAGGTATAAAGTGCATGATAAACAGCAACTGTCTTCCTTCCCATCAGGGCTTAATTTACCCAGAATGCCCCTAGACCCCAATATAATAGTAATTCTGGGGAAATTAAGTTAATAGCACCTGCAGCCTGAGCAAAATGTGCTTCCATTTATAGCCCTGGGTTTAGCACCATGCCATTAAAAGCTTTTTAATATTTATTTCTTAATAAAGGAAGCTGGTGACCGGTGATAACCATGTTGGGCTCACCATGATGCATGCCAACACCGGTCCTTGGTGATCGATATTTGGAATAATGCTATCAGAAGCTTCCCTACATTTTAAAAGTTATCAACTCTCATTCAGTATTTATTTTCCAGAAGCTAAATTTCCTAATTATGTGGAGTTGTTTTAGATGGAAGCAGCATGCCATCCAATCCAATGCATGTTTCTCAAAAATCATTCCTCTGTGTTCAGTGGGGCTTGCTCCCCAGTAGGCATAGAATTGCAGCTTGAATTTTCAGTCCAGAAGATACTCAAGACTGGCATGTTTCTATCAGGAATGTATAGGATGCTAGTCCTTTGCCTAAGAGGTTAATCTTCATTGCACCCAAAAATGTGCTTAACAGAACAAACTGTTTAAAGTCATGTTATATATAAACAGAGATTAAACCAGAAATTTGCTTCTTTCAAATTTCAGTTGCATCACACTAATCAAACAGAACTGATCACCCTTGTGTAAAAACATTCCCTTGTTTTGAAACAGAGTGAGGAGGAGTCATGATGAGACTTGTTCAAGCCACTAGGTTGAACCACGACCAGAGAGCCTAGAACAGAAAACTGATCCACCTAACAGAGAACAGGCAACAATTTTGCTCAGCTGATTACGGGTCTGGTAGCCATATGGATAGAAGCAAAGTGTATATTTTTTGTTTTTTGTGTCTGAGAACACAAACCTAGGTGGGGTTGCTTGTCTCCTGAAGGAGCAGTTTCATTGTGCTTCTGTATCCAGCTTTGTTGCTGGAGGCTCAGGTAGCCTCTGTGGCTACAAGTGCCTTTTACCAACTGCAGCTGGTTTGACAGCTATGGCCATTCTTGGACCAGGAAAGCCTTGCCACAATAGTTCATGCATTGGTTACTTCAATGCACTCTACTGCATTACTGCAATGCACTCTATGTGGGGCTCCCCTCGTGCTTAATCTGGAATCTGCTGTTAGTGCAGAATGAGAGTACCCCTAAACATTTTTTTAGGAAAAAACCCCCACTGCTCTTGGTATATAAAACTCTTAACAACTTGGAACCAGTTTACCTATGAGATCACTTTACCATACCTATGCCATACCTCGACCGCTTCAGCCAAATTGGCACTACTACAGGCGCCACATAATACCCGTTCCACATTTGTAAGAACTTGACTGCTCGGTGTGGCAGCACCTACAGTGTGGAACTCCCTGCCTATTGAGACCTGTACTCTTTTCGGTGCTTGCTAAAAACATTCCTATTTAGACAAACCAATCGAGATGCTTAGAAAACGAGGTGATTTTAATCTGTTTTAGCATTTTAACTTTGATATATTTTAAAATAGGGTTGTAAATTTTTCCTGATTTTACTCTCTCTAGTTTTTGTCAACTGCTCTAAGGGTGTGTGTTTTTTTTACAATCAAGCGGTCTATAAATTTTATGAAATAAATAAATACATTTTTACTACTATTTTCTTGTTTTGTTGCAACCAAATACAAATGAATAAAATTGTAAGGGGTTTTTGGTTTTGTTTTTAAAGTAACCCACTGAAGTGGTAGTTTCTCCATCCTGCTTAAAACAATTAGGTATGCCCCATCTCTATTTCAGAAAATAAGAAGCAGGTAAAATTAATCAGGAATTCACCCTGAGGGCCTGATAAGGTGACTCTGCCCGCATTCAATGTTGAGCAACCCTTATTTCTAGTCAGTCCATGAAATCAGTGAGTCAGTCAGCTTATTCAGAAAAGGACAGCCTGAAGGGGCGACTCTCAGGTCACTCTTCTCTTTGGCCATTTACACATTCTAAAAGAAGTATTTTTCAAATGAAGACTACATATTTTCTCACTTACCAGTCTCCCTGCCTCATTATTGTGCAAATTCATTGAAGCTCTGGTATCATGCGCTGTCTCCAAAGCATCCACAAATTTTTTGGCGATTCTTTCACCAAATTCTACATTGTCACTGCAGCCTCCCCAAACCCATCCTTTTCCACCTGGGGGGACAAAAATAACATAATTTGCAAACTGTTCTGGTATGAATCTTCCAACAGAAATGGGTTTGAGCACATGGAGGTATCACAGAAGAAACAGGGAAAGGTGTAGTAGCCAGGTTTGGACCGGAATGAAAAGTAGGGGCTAAGAAATATAATTTAATTATAATTTAGTTTGAATTGTATCTTTCATGCTAGTGGGAAGCCAGACTTAGCAACCAAAAACAGCTGGCACAAAGCGTGGAGATGGAGATTCTGCCACCTAGAAGTGTGAAAAGCAAAGCAATACATAATGAACTCATACCAGAATTATGCCCACCAAGATGAGGTCTCACCTGCATGTCCCTTTCTTGAGTTATCGCAGCCACAGTTTTCAAATTCTCCCATGCTGCAGTTCCTGGTAAGAGTGTACATTACGCCAGCTGAGCTAATGGCATGAACAAAAGACGTCTCCCTGGTAGCTGAAAGAAGGACCAGTCAGCATCAGGAGAAAAGAAAAGAAAAGAAAAGGTCAAAATTGTCCCCTACATTTCTTCTTCTACTCTTTCCTGGTCTCTAGATCCCTTTTATAAATCCACTATAACATGAGCATTGATATATAATACTAGGAACTAAGCATTAGGTCAGGTTTTATTTTTCTGCACTAAACATGGTCTGTGTATCACTAGCATCAGAGCATGATGGAATATATACAATCATTTAACACAGAAACAAAAAAGTCTATGATCACAACTTTTATATCCCAGCTATTGGGCTGGTAAACTATCTTGCTTTAGAGTCATATCATACAAAGTTGGCATGCCTGTTTGGTGAAAGTACAGAGAAGGTACTGTTCTAAAAGCTCTTGGGAAATAAAGCTGCTGCTGCTAATATTTATTTATTTTGCAGGTTTATATACCGCTTTATAGTTAAAAGCTACAGAAGCAGTGTGCAATACGATAAAATACCAAAGATACAGACTCAAACTAAAAACAATAAAACCATTCTTAAACAAAAATGTAGCCACCTAAATATGAAGATACAGTACTAGGCACTTCAGCTGGTAATTATTTTCAGAAAGCTGGAGCTGAAACACCATATACTCTATTTCTTATAAAAACTAAGGGTACCTCTGGAGCATTTGGTACTCGCAGCAGTTCACTTATTCTTGTATTACTGTTGAAGCTTCAATCCTATACCTTCTTATCTTGGAGTACATCTCATTGAATTCAATGGGATGTACTTCTGAGTAGACTGGCACAGAATTGCACCCATCCATTTAATGTATTATTGAATTTATATCCCACCAACCCCCCTAAAGAAGTCCAGGACGGCAAACACATGGGCCTTAAAACAGTATTATAAAATGAAATAACAATAAATAATAAAATATCAGAAATTCTCTAAAAACACAGCAGTTTTTGTTTTGTTTGTTTAACTCTTCTTATTCTGGAGATGGATTCCTTCCATTTGCATTTTGTAAGATAGTTTGACTTTTTTTTCAAACAAGATAAATAGGAAGAGAGATTGTAGCTTTAAAATAAATAGATATGTTCTTGGGTAAATCCAATGTTATTTTTTGAGGGGGAGAGGTCTCTCGGGGAAAAAGTACCCCCTGATCTGGAAGCACTTTCCCTGTTCTTCAGTGGTGATGGAAATGAGAGCCGGGTTGGTAGACTGTGAGGCAAGAGCTGAAGAAACTTTGCTTCCAATTTCCACTCAGCCACGAATCTCACTAGGTGACCTTTGGCCAGTTGCTCACTTTCAGCCTTACCTACCTCACAAGGTTGTTGTTGTTGTGAAAGGTAAAAGGAGTGCAAAAGAACTTTGTGCCCCAGCCTTAGCTCCTTAGAAGAAGGGTGGGACGAGATGCAATAAATGATAACTTATTCATTTTTTTAAAAAAACTCTGAGTGTGTTCCAAAAGCATTTTTGTTTGTTCATTTCTTCACACATTCCAGGATCAAAGCCTGACATTGCCAAGAAGCCCACATTTCCTCATTAGAAGTTGCCCACCACAGAACCCAGACAGACCTGTCTGTAGGAAAGGACATGCAGAAATCCACTTACCACTTCTCAGCTTATTGTGAGTGGAGAGTTGCAGGGTGCTCTCAGGACAATTCCAACGCTCCCAGGCAAACTGGTACTTACATTCTTCAATTCCACGGAGGGCACCAGCAGCCACACTGGACGAATATGTCAAATATGCCTTTAACAGACCAAAAAAGGGGTGACGTGAGGTGTTTATTTTTTTTCTCTCAACCCCCCCCCCCAAACATCCTTGAAACAGCCAGTTTCTATCCAGTTCCCCTCCATTCTGCACCAGGAATTGTAGCTTTGTATCAGCAGATGTGGGTACTTCATTCAAGCAGACTAGGTTGAAAGCTATTTAAACTCACAATACTGAAAAGGGGTGGGTGGAAATTACCTGGGTTCCTGACATCAAAAAGTTGTTCACGGACCTGAAGGAGGGAAAGAGAGAAAAACAACAATAAAACACCTCATTGAACAGAATTTTAAGGCCATCCTTTTTGAAGTGGGTGGCAACCACCGAGTAGCAGTGAGGCTTGAACTCCTACCATGCTGATATCCTGAAGATCTCTCCATAAATTCCAATAACAGTAAGGATGGCAAAGGTGCCCCTCTTCATGGTGACTCTGTATTCCACTAGCAGATCCAAAAGCTTTCCCCCCCAGACAACATAGGCTTTTTCTAGATAGGAGCGGGGAGGAGGACACACAGCTAAGATCCTTTTTTTCTATGCCAAATGAGAGATAATCCAGAATAAAGAAAGTTACAGCAACCAAAATCCCAAGTTATTTATAAGCTGAGCTCCTGAAGGGCGTCTATTTGCTGCCCAATGATAAAAGAGCTTCTGATCCAATGGTTGAAAAGATAGCAAAGGAACCGCCTGATGGTGCACTTCAAAAGGCCGGGAGGCAGTTGCCATCTGAATCTCTGTAGTGATTCTGAAGAAGGGCAAACTTGCCTAACAATAGAGAACTTTTAATTCAATTAAGGGGGCTTTTGACTTTAGCTGAAGTGCACTTGCTTTCTCTTTTAAAACAAACAAACACCTCCCCTTCCTTAGCCAAGGTCTCTCACCACCATCTCTTCTGCCATTCCCGCAAAATCAGGATCTATTATTTTATTTTTATTTTTTCTCTCTCTGGGGGAAAAATGGCTACAATGCTTGATGATTCCAATGAAGTCCCAATAGTCATTGCAGGAGCCATCCCACAGTTAATGTGCTGTGGATTTGGCCATAGACTTGAGGTTTCAGCTAGGATTTTTTTTAAAAAAACCCCAAAAACAAGCAGCAGCAGATTCTAAGGCTTAGAACATTCAAAAGTATCAGTACCAGCTTTGGCCAGGCACTTTGGCAATCCTGCTTTTACCCAATTAGTTTTTCCTCAGCATGCAGTAGCTTAAGGCAACAAGTTCCTTCCAGAAAATAAAAGCTGGTGATTGTACTTTTTTGCACAAAAGCCCATCCGTTCTTTATAACTTGACTTTGGACAAGCAGAATAGAGACCCTGGCAATTTCAGGGAATCTTCCCTTGCATACAAACATCTAAAGCAGAAGTGACTAGGAATTGTCAATGGACTTTTCTCTAGCATATGCAAAAGGAAAGTATTTATTAAGCTCATCATGCAATAGATTAGCTTTCCAGCTGCCACAGAACACTGCCTTCTGGGCCTATGGAAAGCTGTGAGTGGGAGCATCATTTGGCATTGGGGGAAAATTCATTTTAGAGTGGAAGCCTATGCATGTTTGCTCAGAAGCAAGTGTTCCTTTGTTCAGTGGATCTAACTCCTGAAAGACTATTTAGTGACAATCTTTAGTGACAAGCTTAGCGACAATCTGCTTTTCTGAGTATTTTGCAGGATAAATCCCGTTTTTGGCTCCCTATGCCAGTATAACTATGATAAAGTTCACCTCTGTTCTTAAGTTTCCATCAGACATGATTTGTATGAGACACAATGCCCATCCTATAGTTAGGGCAATATTCATTTGATTTCTAAAAACAATTAATATTTCACTCACCTGTTTATTTTCTTAATCACTCTGTGAGGCAGATGACTTTAATTCCCACTTTATGGATGAAAAAATGATACCGGTAATTATTTTTCCAAGATCACTAACTGAGCTAATGACAGCTGGGATATGAACCCAGGACTAGTACCACTTGGCTGAACTCCTAAAACAATTTACTCTGGAATAACATAACCAAACTCCATTAAATAACTCCAGAAAAAGTGGTTCAAGTATCTGCAATTAAACTTGTTCTCAAGGAATCTCTCTGCAAAAAAAAAAAGTACAACTTTTGTGAAACAGAAGACACCACTTCTCATAATATGAAACCAGCCATGAAGTTCACTGGGTGACCTTGGGCCAGTCAGTATCTCTCAGTTTAACCTACCTCACAGGATTGTTGTGAGGTAAAATGGGAAGGAGGGGAACTATGTATACCACATTGACCTTCTTGGAGGAAAGGTGGGATATAAATATGAAGACATACATATACACATACACAGAGTGTAAAATTCCTTGCCTATGAAACAAGGCATCACTGAAACATTTCACCAGATGTTTTGGTAGCCAGTTCCATATTGCAGCATAAGCCACATGGCCAGGGCAGGCCCAGGGCTCCTTCCCTCTGAAAGACAATTTCCCCTTGACTCCAAGTTTATTAGCAAGCAATAGAAGGAACTTATCATCACCCAAGATCATGTGAAAGGGAAACCTGGAGCCAGTCTGGCAAAGCTGCAAACAAACATTTGCAACCAGAGGATTAAAACAGTGGGCTAGTGAGAATGTAATGAATGCAAAATACCTCTTAATGAGCCCAGAGCTTTCACAGAGTAAATGTATTCCTGCAGGGAAGACAAAACTCTGGCTGGAGTCACTCTCTTAATCATTAACATCCTGGGAAGATAGCTCTCCTTCCAGAGAGCCCGGGAAAGGGCCTGTTTATAATAAAGTGCTTGATGGGAACATGGCTGGCGAACCTGAAGAGGGTTTTCGCATAAAAGTCATTATTTAGCACCTTCCAAAAAAAAAAAATCGTTTTAAAAGTCTGAAATCCTTATCTATCTAATCTTTATGCTCTGTTTGTGTTCATCCATTGCATTTTGCCAAAAACAATTACCTAATCACTAAGTACTTGAATAGTAAATTGTGTCAGAAATTCATAGCTGCAGGCGCATTCTGATAATATATCTTTATGAAGACTTAAGACTTCTAAATTAGGTGTCTAGGAAGTTTCTGTAGATAAATCCAGACCCATTGGATCATCTATCTTAGTACTCAGTCTCAGTCTACATCAAGGGTTGAGAACTTATGACCCTCAATATGTTGCTGGACTCCATTTCCCATCAGGCACATCCACCGAGGCCATTGTGGTACCCAGCATCAGAAGGGCCACATGTTCAACTGAATATTCCTGCATTGCAGGGGGTTGGACTAGATGATCCTCAGGGTCCCTTCCAACTCTACAATTCTATGATTCTCCAGTGCTGTGTAAGAATCTGAACCCAGGAATTCAAGGAAGCTCAGCATGTTCGGGTCTCATCAGTACCTGGATGGTTGACCACCAGGAAACACCATGTATGCTGCCTAGATTTCCATTGCAGAAGAAAGGCGATATATAAACAGTAATAAACTGAGAAGACTAGCAATGATGCCGACATTCTTCATAGCCTGAAGCAAGGTAAGTTTTGCAGAGTGTCAGATTTCATTGGAAACCCATCAGTCCTGGTTGCATTTCATAGACTGTTCAACATCAGTCAGACACTTTCAGTGGAATGTAGCTGACTCCTCTGATAAAAATGTTAACTGTTTTTGGTAAATTAATCTAGTTGCAATCTGGGCTTTTCACAGCCCTGCGGTGATGAAGTGATTAGCAGCAATGGGAAGCCCTTGGAGGGAAAGGATAGTTTGTTTTTGGTAGTGAAGAGGGAGCCCACCTCTCATTCTCAATGTTGTTGGGCAATGCAATGAGTTGCTTTTCCTACCATGGAGGGAAATAGTGGAGGCTTCAACTGTTGAATTTCTTCCTGTGGTGCAGCACTGAAAAAGCAGAAGTTCTCTGCCAGGGAAAAGGTGGCAAGAGGATTATGAAATTGTCTTCTTAACAGGGCAAACCTAACCCTATATCTACTGAAAAGCAGCCTACTGACTAGGACAGGGGTAAAGAACCTGAGGCCCTCCTGATGTAGCTGAACTACAGCTCCCATAATCCCATAATCCCTGACCATTGGCTATGCTGGATAGGGTTGATTGAAAGTGGAGTCCAACAACATCTGGAGGACCACAGGTTCCTCATCCTTTGACTAGGATGATA
Source organism: Podarcis raffonei (assembly GCF_027172205.1). Lineage (NCBI taxonomy): Eukaryota > Metazoa > Chordata > Lepidosauria > Squamata > Lacertidae > Podarcis > Podarcis raffonei. Next base: position 61,297,369 of record NC_070603.1, on the reverse strand, counting down.
ATGGTATTTTTCTAAGTCAAATGAAACCTCCACATTTGGCGGGCCACATGTTCCACACTCCCGCTTTAGAGTTCCCAACAATACAATAAAAATCAATAAAAGTCAATAAAAAGCAGTCAGGAGTTGGGACATAATAAGTTTTACAGGGTTGTCCCCTGCACTGTATTGCCTAAATGCAAAAATATAACAGAGATCTTTCTCCTTACCTGCACCTTGGATTTGATGTTGTAAGGAATTGTTATATGCAGCTATACTGTTTAGTTGTGTTCATGTTGTACTGTATATGCTATTTTGGAATATTAATTGTTTCCTATAATCAAACGATTTTAAAAACTATATAAAAAAAGAAAAAATGATGAAACTACATGCAGCCATGAGAAACCTCATTCTATCAAGGTTTACTCATAAAATCAAAATAATTCCAATAGGAGCTACTCTCAGATAAGTGTGTCCAAGGTGGCAGTCTCACTGTGTCAGGGATATACGGTTGGGATAGTTGGCAGAAACTGAATAGAATGATAATTACAACTATTCCGCTATGGCGCAAATGTGTGAAAAGTGGAGAGAAACATTTGAAAATTATAGAGAGAGAGAGGAAACGCCTCCAAAAAAATCCAACTTTTGCTCCCTTGCCCAGGCATCAGATCGTACATTGCAAAGCTCCACAATAACAACAACACCTGGGTAATTAGAAAGACTCTCCCCTTCCGTGAAGACATATAACAAGGCCTTTTTTATTGTGTTCATCTGCATTGCTCTCCATGGGAGGCCAGAATACATCCCCTATGTGTGATGCCATATACTTTATTTGTACTGTATACAGAAACTCACAACCGGGTGGGGGAGGTTTCTTGGATGACTCATTTCCCTGCACTGTTTTGTTTTCAACTTAACCACTTGTAGTCACATATAATTGGAGATGGCTATCTGAAGACATTCAAGAGCAATGTGCTATCTTCCCATTTAAAGGCACTAAATATGTGTTCCCATATCCACTTACCTGAGAGGAGTCCCTGCTGAACTCAGTGGGGCTTCCTTCTTGGTAGATATTATAGAATTGCACTGTAATCAACCCTACATTCAGTACTATCATTTTAACATTATCCATTGTTTGTTTTTTTGTGTTTCTATATATATATATAGAGAGAGAGAGAGAGAGAGAGTTTGTTCACAAAATATAGTGGTGAGGTGTAATTAATTTTATTAATGATGTGTAATTATATGGACCCTGAAGACCACCAGCTTGAAACACATGTTGGAAACCTAATTTTACATAAATAGTGAGCATTATACCTGCTCTCCTCCCCGCCCCCCTTCCTGTAGACTTTTGCCACAGTGAACATTTCCTTCTCAATTAGTATGATGCTTCTTTGGACTGAGAGACTCCCGCTGGATGTTTATAGATGAAATTGCTTTGTTGAATAGGGCATTTAAACACAACTTCTTAGTAGACAATCTCATGAATGGAATCCCTCCACACCCAAGCCTCAGAGGATGCAAGACAGGGGCAAGGTGGTCCTCCAGATATTCTTAGATTCTATCACACTTGCCAGCATGACCAATTACTGGGGATGATAGGAACTGTAGTTCAATATTGAAGGAGGGCCACAGGCCCTCCACCCCGATCTAGAAGTAAGGTGTGCAAATATGTGGCATGAAATATTTCACCCATCTCCTATCAGAATATATATCTAGTTCAAAACATTATGTCAAAACAGAGTTCAAAACAATCATTGGAACTTTCAAATATCTTTCCAAAGGCTGGACTTCTGATCTGAGAAATTTGCATCCGCTCCCAATGTATTTTCCTGTGATTAATTTATTGGCACCAGGACATCCAGATTCCAGGTGTTTACAGATGCTGTGGATTTAGAATGACTGCTGACTCCTATGTTACTGCTCTCTTGCAGTCCAAATAGCAGACCTGGTACTAGTAGGGTTGTTGCAGATGGCACAAACAGCAACTGCAGCTCAAGGCTATAATACCGGTTGAGGTACTTGAGATATCTTTATCTCTCCTATCCCAGTTTATAATACTAAAGTGTTAAATCAATTGGAAGGGAAGTTACTTCTTAGATGCAGAGTTTGGGAGAGCTGGCAAGGCTAATAGGGCAGGTGGAAGTCTTACTGTCTCCTTTCTAACAAGTATCCTTCAAATCTCCTATACATCATATGCAAAAAATTGAAACTGAATGTGTCTTTCTCCACAATTATACCTGCTGTACAATGAAATGCCTTTAGTTCTGTGACCATGAGTAACACATGACTTATCTTTGTTTGTCCCAGCAGTCTTTAGGTCCCCAAAGAAGCTTTCTATAGAAATGTTATCAGCAGGAATTTGCAGCTTTGGGCTGAACCTTTGGGGATGGACTGAAGCTTTATCTAGTGTGCAAATTGAATTATGTTAAACATTCATCATAGTAGGGCGTCTGATAGGTGGCAGTCTATAGCCTAGGGTCAGATAGCCATCAACCTAGGTAATGTTAGCAGGACACTACTAACATTAAACCCAATAATGTTATTGTTTTAGACAATGTGAAGGACACCCCCTTTATTACAAAAAAATAAAAAAAATCTGACCAACTGACTGGCAGATATCCCCTTTATGCTTTTCCAAAATGGACATCCTCTCTTTTCTCGAGAAGGTTGCAATAAGCAGATAAGTGGCCTAACTGATAAAATCTGGGCACATTCCTCTGCAATGCTGCTACCCCAGTGACTTCTGTGTGAAATTCCTTGTAAAAATCATATGCACCATATTTACCAAATTCCTTCAGCTGCAGTGATGGCTAACCAGAAGCCCAGCTGCTAATCAGCCCCATCACTCACTTCTTTTTTTAAAGATCCCCCTAAACCCCACCAATTTTGTTAGTGACAGACGCAAAAAAGTAGGCACAGTCCAACACCCTGATGATGTAAATTGCCCCCCTCCTCCCTCATCAATCAATCTGATGAGTGAGGAGAAGGCAATTTGTATTACAATTACCAGAGTGGAGATGGACTCAGCCTAGAGATTTAAACCTCTCCGTGGAGTTCAGCCCTATGAAGGCAAGGGAACTAATTGCCCCTCCCATGTCATCAGATGGATTATTTGATAAGTAGGGAAGGGGCAATACTGATCTGCACAGGTCATCTGAGGAAGAGTGGTTGTGTGCCTAAGACTGAAATTTATATTCTCCTAACTTGAGAACAGCCTTAATTTATAGATGATTTTCAGGAAAGGGTGCAGAAGGGTGTTGATAACCATCCTAGTGGTGTAGTAATAAAACTACTAGAGCATTTGCAAAAATCTTAAGCAGGTATGGTTTCAAATTGGATGGGGAACCATAGGTTGAGCTTCCTGCATTGGAGCGGGTTGGACCATGGGCATAGGCAGGATTTTTGTTAGGGGGCAGGACTTTTGGGGGGCAGAACTGATGTGATTGGTCAGTTAGTTAAGTATTTCTATTGTTTTACTTGATCCGGGGAGGGGCAGCTGCCCCCCTGCCCCCCTGACTACGCCCACGGGTTGGACCAGATGACCCTCAGGATCCTTTCAACGCTACAATTCTATGATTCTAATAGTATCTCCTTGAAATTAATCAATAAGGTTTATAGTTTAATTTTTTTAAAAAAGCTTGACCTTTTAAAAAGTATTCCCCTCCCCAAAGGAGAAATTCAAAAGTGAAGTGTGACATTACTCTTACTTCCTGCCATCAACTTACCTTCATCTTTTATAATATGAAGAAAGCCCTGGTTAGAGAACCAAATGAAAAAAGCCGTCCCAGTTATTTTGTATGCCTTCGTGACATGACTCTGTTTGACCATCACTACATCTTGGAAGTGGAAGTAACCTATGAATCAGTATAATAACAGGTAGAATCCATTACGTACTCCCATTTCTTGTAGCAGAGCAAAGGTGGAACACATTTTCCTTGCCTCCACATGATTGCATCCTGAATTTGCATCCCACTCCCGCTGCTCCTGCCTAAATGTGTGGAGGTCCTTCCATAGTCTAGTCAAGAGCTACCTGTTCTCCCAAGCTTTTGGAAGAATTCTCTAGCCTCTCTTTTGATTAACCCTGTTTTGCACTGCTTATACTGCATGATCTGATTTTAAACTGTTCTTGGTTTCAATTCATATTTTTCTTATTACTGGAAACTGCTTTTGGGGACTCCTAGTGAAAAGCGGTCTAAAAGTCTTCTACTTAAACTAAAATAAACAAATGTTTGAACCCAACCTCTTGGCACTGGAGTAAAACTAAACACGAAGCAGCACGATCCTGTGATTGTCTGTTCCGAAGCAAGTCCCCTTGTGTTTCATAACTCCTGTGTAAAAGTGCACGGGACTGCAGCAATATAATAAGAACACACATATTCTAGAGTGGTTTTCCACTTTCACAGAGCACCAGACTTAATTTTTGTGCATAGAAGCCTTGTTTGTGACAGTTTATGGGGTGGGGGGAGGGATGCTACTGTTGCTATGAGCTCGTGTGAGTACCGGAAGTTGGGTGGGCTTTATATTTAATAATGCTTGCTTTAAAAAGTGAACGTAATGACATTGGCCCCCTCAATACTTCACCAAAAATGTACTGCCTAAATCCAGTCCTAGGACTCAGCTATACAGCTGCAAATAAGTGTGTTTTAAGTGCAATATACAATGTGACACTAGATAGGGATTGTGAGCCTTATGGAAAGCTCAATTCATTTTTTAAAATGCTGTTTAAAAAAAAATTATCAGTTTTTATATGTGTGTATCCACCCTAGATGAAGTGTATCTTTGGAACATAGGAAGTTAAGTTAGACCACTTATCTATCTAGCTCAGTAGTGTCTATACAACTTGGCATTTATTTATTAAATTTCCATAAAGCCCTTCATCTAAGGATCACAGAGCGGTTTACAACATAAACACACACACACAAATCAGGTAGCAGCCTGATCCAAGATGGCTTGAAATAGCAGCACTGCCACTATGCAAATATATGGTAAAAGGTTTAACTTTAAAAAGTCTGCAAACTCGTGTTTAGGTTAAAACTTGGTACTGGATCTGAAAAAGTTAAAGTTACCCGGTACACTGTGTGGTAGTGGCTTCCCAAAGTTTTAAACTTGGATCTTTCCCAGCCATGCTTCTAGATGCCAGGGATTAATCCTGGGGCATTCTGCAAGCAAAGCAGTTGCTCTTGAGCTATGTGCAGATGAATCATTGCTGTTGCATTTTAAACAGAATGTGTAAAGAACCCTGGAATTCCATGTCCACATGGCACAAGTTAGGCCAAGGAATGTATGTGGCGTATTTTAACTGTTTTACAGATAATAATTTTTAATTTTTAAGTGGCTTGTGCTTTCTAGATTCTATGCATGCATTCTCTCTCTCTCTCTCTCTCTCTCTCTCTCTTTCTCTCTCCTTAGTAAAGAAAGGTCACAATCTGCCAGCCAGAAGTTCTTGGCCACCAGGCCTTATTCTCCACCCCGTAGAAGAATCCAATCTCCACTCCAGGTTTGGAAACAGTATATATTTCCTCTTCCATTCCTAAAACGTAGTTTGGAAAACACCTTGGATGATTATGATGATGGCTAACTACCCTCTTGTGGAGCAATTTAGTACTGCAAGCTCTACCCCTCCCTCTTGTGGCTAAAGCTGTTGGCACTGAATTCCGTAAGTTTTAATTATGTGTCCTGTGAAGAAATACATCCTTTTGTCTGTTCTCAATCTCTCACCATTCAGGTTCATTGAATGGCCTTCGGTTCTAGGGTTTCTAAGTAGAGTTAGGTCAAAAAAAGTATCAGAAAATAAGTTTTTCATGTACCATGTAACAAAGAAGAATAAAATATGAATTAAGCTTCTATTATTATTTGTCGGAAGGCAAAGCCATCTGGTTCATATTTAAGTAGGAATCTGACCATGTGGGACATACAAAAGTTTCACTTTGGTAAAAAAAAGGAAAAGGCAATGGATATCATAATGCAGTGACTATACTTTCTGATAAATGATTATATAAACAAACCTTAATTCATTTTATCTTTTATGATCCCTTCCCACAAGAGATATTTCCCTGTAAATTTTATATTTAACTGTGGCCCAATAGTTGCATCTTATTTCTGAGAGCATTCACAGATAGGCTTTTCTGGATGTGGAACTCTTTTGTGCCAGTGTATTTCAATACTTAATAAGGATAACACATAAAAGTGGTTTATTGTGAGGTTCTACAGAGGATACTATATGAAAATAATATTTTCTATTGACAGACAGCGAAAGTGTACATCTTTGACAAATTGTCATATGTACATTGGACACAGGATTGCAGTCCCTTTGGGGAATTATAAAAATCAGATTTGATTGATTTCAGAGCATTTGCTTGAAAAAATCTCTGCTGCACCAATAAAGGGGGGGAAAGTGCTTTGAAAATGGAGAAGAAAAGCTGAGCCAAGTCAATGAATAGCAAAGTTAAAAAACTTAGAACTTAAAACCCCACAGCAGGATATATTGGCCATATCTTCTGGTCCAACTTCAGGGTGTGTTTTTGCTTTTCTTTTCTTGTTCAATGGCTGCCAAGAAAACAAGAGAAATCTCGTTTGCCAACATTGGACACTTGTAAAGCACCTTGTGTTTTTTTTAAGCACTTATCAAAGAATAACCTCTTATTCATCACCAATTTGTCAAAACAAATGTAATTAAAGCCCTTTCTGTCCGCAGACTGCTGTCATTAATAACTATACAATCTCTACTGAATCAAATATTACTGGATGGGGGGTGGCTGGGAATCTTGGTGAGTTTTGCAGGAATAGAAGCCTATGCATTTAGAGAATGATGGTTGATGTTAGCCTATTTGAAATGTGGCGAGCCCTCCAGCTTGCTGTATTAACTGGGCTGCTGGCCTTGAGCCCCAAGTCCCTGCTCTGATGGTCTTACTTATAGGTGGGCAATGCAGTGAGGATTTATGTTACTCTGGGCTATGCTAGTGGTAGTTTCCAAGCATTGCAAAAATCTGGCGTGTCAGACCTCTTGTTATTTGCCTCTGTTATAAATAACCAGGGCCTAATATTCTCCATTGTGAAGTACATAAATATGCATCATATATAATGTCAAGTGTGTATGTCGGCCACAGCCAGGATGGCTAACCATCAGGGATGATGGGAGCTGTAGTCCAACAATGTCTAGAAAGCACCATGTTGTCACAGGTTCCCCAACCCTGCTGTAAAGGGTAGATCCAGTGCAGGTCTGTCCTTAAGAATTATAGCAACTTCCCCCAAAATAGTATTTGGCACAAGGGTCTATGCCTGTATCCAGTGATTTTTCCCCCTAAAAAAAAATGTTTAGGGGCACTCTCATTTTCCTACTCATATTGAAATACTGCCCCTCAATCAGGCCAAAGTTAGATTCACAAAATGTTTAAGGGTATGCGTACCCCCAGAAAAAAAGCACTGGCTGCCTCACAAACTGAATGGCTAGAGAGACATTCTTACCAACAGATGAGCCAGCAATCTATATCAAATGCCTTTTTTTAAAAGCCTCATATACTAAGGAGAGATTAGATCAGCTTTCTCCTAAATGTCATGCAAGCAGCTCTGAAGGCCTGGGGTTTAATCCTTTTGCTGACTACTGCTACAGAACAAAATTAAAACACTGATTTTTACACTAGTAAAACAGGGATAATATATAACCTGATTAATTCTACATTTGTTAAATTCTCAAAGAGCAGCAGCAGCAACAACAAACAGTCTTGCACCACCTAAAAAACTGATTGCGGCATAAATGTCGGCAGGAGTTTACTTCATCAAATACTATACAGTAGATGTAGATACAATCCGGAAGAGGGCAGCACTAAGCAACCTTGGAGTGTAATTGTCTCATATAGTAATAAGATGTACTTTTTATTAAATGTGTACTGTTTATTAAATACAAAAATAAAAGAGTTTTGTATCACTTGAAAAACTGGCATATTTATTGTAGTGGAATACTGGTGTAAGTTTTATCCACACAATAAAGCTGTCAGGCTATATAATTTCACAGCATCCTTTGTGTGGGCATGCTGTAATTGTACAACATGTCTGCCTCTATGGTGATGTATTAAAGGAAACTTTAGATTTGAAATCTATATAATTATCATGCTTCTGGACATACCGGTAAAATAACTTGCACAAAGTCCATGTTATATTATCTCCTTTAGCAAACAGTGCACACAGTTTAAAAGCCACAATAACTAATTTAATTCGCCAATATAAATATAGCTAAGTGCATGCAGATAACAAATCCAAATTAATAATTACTTAAAAGTGTTATTCCTGAGGAACTAGGACTATTGGCTCTCTGAGTATTTATTTATTATGCACATTGAGCAAATTATTAATTGTACATCCAGGCTGAATTAGATTTACTTACTTTCCTTGGTGGGCAGTGGATTTTTTTCTCTGGTTTCAGTTTTTTTCAGTTTGGTTTTGTCAAATGTTTCGATTTCTGCAAAATCTGGTTTGTCAGACATGATGGATCCTGACAAAGAAAGGAGAAACACACCCTCAGCTTCGTTAGTGAAGTGCACATTACAAACCACACATAACACATTAAAAAAAAAATCTGGATCAGTTTTTCTTTGTTAAATCCAGCATGCATCACAGGTTTTGCATCACAAGATGCCAGAAATTATTTATGCATTTAAGCACCAACAGAAAACAATAAATAAGGGCAGAAAGCTATTGTATTTCATCTTGGAGCAACAAATAAAAAAAATGAAAATGAAAAAGCACAGTGCTAATGCACAGCCATCAGATTTCTAACATCCTCAATTATTTTCTAGAATATCCTTTAGCAATCAACAATAATTTTACAAACCTATTCAAGGGATATCATTTGTAATGAGATCAAAACACCCCAGTTCCTTTCTAACAGAATACGACGACAAAGCAAACGTCTGAATTAGCTACTGTGAACAATTGTGCTCAACAATAGAATGACAGATGTGGATGGCTTTGTTCCCTCTCACCCTCTTCACTGCTCACCGCACTTCATGCAGAATGATTTTGATTAAATAAACATTCTGCCATTAAACACTTCACCTATTTCAGCTTCCTTTGTGCTGGTTGCCGGTGGTTTTCTTTTACAGAAACAGAGGACACACACAACACACCCTGAGGGTGAGGGTGTTTCAGCCAGGGATTAATCCAGCCCAAAGATTACCAACACAATATGCTCTTTCATACTGACTGTGAAAAGTGATATGATTTTATTGCTGTTTTGGATTGCGATGGCAGAAAAGATACTAAAGCCACATGCCATTACCTGCCCTGCTTCTCTCTCCTCAGCTGCTTTTTGACCGTCTGAGCCAGCATGGGCTTGGAAAGGTCATACTAAAATCCCTCCTCCTCCTCATCTCAGCCCAACTGAATTAATATTGATAAGCTTGCTGCTAGTGTAGCTCTGCAAATGACAACTGATTAATTCACAGAGCAGGCTGGGTATAGCCAGGAGTGGGGACAGGATTGGCGGGGGTGGGGATATCACCCTGCATAACAAAAAAGCAGAAAGCTGTGTTTTATCTTCGCTTTCGCCATGTATTGAACCTGCAGCTTAATAACTAATTATATGGGGGTGGGGTGAGGTGGGGAGAATCAGGCATATCCATCTTGCTCATTAGTGAAAGTGAATGGCTCCACAGTAAGAACTGTCTAACAAAGGGGCTATAGATATATAGCTATACAGTGGTACCTCGGGTTAAGTACTTAATTCGTTCCGGAGGTCCGTTCTTAACCTGAAACTGTTTTTAACCTGAAGCACCACTTTAGCTAATGGGGGCCTCCTGGTGCCACCGTGCCGCCAGAGCCCGATTTCTGTTCTCATCCTGAAGCAAAGTTCTTAACCTGAGGTACTATTTCTGGGTTAGTAGAGTCTGTAGCCTGAAGCGTATGTAACCTGAAGCGTATGTATGGGTATAAAGGGGGCAGACCCGCCCTCGCAGTTGAGGAGTACTGGAGAGCAGACACAGATTAGTAAATGGGGGAAGCCCTTCTTTACATAGGGTGACAACCAGGTAAGTCATACTCAGGGACGATGCACTCAAATCAATGGATCTGCTCTACATCTCAATCCACAATGTGGCAGTGGGCTAAAATGCAGTACCCCCCCACCCCCACAACTTGAAATTAGAGGCAGGGGCCTTTCAATTCTTCTTGAGGCTGGGGGTGGGAGCAGCGACGGAGGAAACCGCTTGGGCGCCTGGGGTGGTGCACCCAGGGAAGGGGAAGCTGCCTATAGGGGTGGGGCGCACCGCAGGGCCTCCAGAGTCTGCATGCCTCCTCCCACTTAACCACCCTACAGCTGTGGGGGGTAGGCAGCGGACGGACCTTTTGGGCATCATGGAGCCTGCACACGCCCAAGCCACTTGAGGTGTGGCTCAGGCACGCTGCAGGCCCCGCGGTGAGTGCCGACCGGCATTTTGTCACCCCCCTCAGTGGTGACACCGAGGGTGGACCGCACCCACCGCACCCCCTTCCTCCGCCCCTGGGTGGGAGGTCAAGATGGTCAGAATGTGATGAAATAAGCAAGAAAGAACACTTACAGCTCGCTTTTATTACAACAACAACAACAACAACAACAACAACAACACCCACCTAGGGTGTGTCAATGATTGCAGGAGGGGGTTTTCATATTCCCTGACCCTAGAGCTGGATCCTTGTGCCACCGGCACTACCTGTTACAGTAGGCATCGGAGAGCTAGTGTAGCGTACTGGTTAGAGTCTTAGACTTTGGAGTCCTAGAGTCAAATCTTCACTCAGACAATGAAGCTTACTAGGCAATCCTGGACCAATGGAAGAGTCTCAGACTAACCTTCCTTATAGAATTGTTGTGAGAATAAAATGCAAGGGGGGGCATATCTACTACCTTGAGCCCACTGGAGAAAAAGTGAGGTACAAATGAAATAAATAGCCCATGTTGGGGTCCCATTTCCTATGTACAGAAGATTCCTGCTCCCATATGGAGACCTTGTCTCCATTCCTGGAGCTGGTTCCTGCGTACATTTCCTAAGCAAGTATTTAATGGACATTTGTTGTTGAGAGACCATGGAGTGTGCCTCTGGGGCTGAAGTCAAACTGCTGCTGGGTATGTTTAGCCTGGTAAGGAGGAGACTGAGAGGAGATATGATAGCAATCTTCAACCATCTCAAGGGCTGTCACATGAAGAAAGCTTGTTTTCTCCTGCTCTGGAGGCTAGGACCTGAACCAATTGATTCAAGTTAAAAGAAAGAAGATTCCAACTAAACACCAGGAAGAATTTTCTGACAGTAGTTGTTCTACAGTGGAACGCACTTTCTTGGGAGGTGGTGGGCTCTGCTTCACTGGAGGTTTTTAAGCAGAGTTTGGATGGCCATCTGCCATGGATGCTTTAGTTGAGATTCCTGCATTGCAGAGGGTTGGACAAGATGACCCTTGGGGGGTATCTTCCAACTCTACAATTCTATGAATGGACACTGTTCTCTTGGAACAATATGCTTTCTGTGCGATGTACCTTATGCATTTGTACGATCACACCACAATGTACTCCCTGCTCACCTTTCAGTGTTGACCTTATAAAAGCTAGACCTGAACTAGGTGGATCTGAAAATGGGGAACTTGATTTAAATAAGTGGTTTAAACATCATTTCCCCCTGGTTATTTAACTCAATGATGTAAGATGCTTTTATTTAAGATAGCCCGCCCTGGTCAAAGGGCAGCCACCAACACTTCCCCCTCTTGCTTTCTGTTTGTAATGTGGAAATGAGGAAGCTGGCCTTAGTCAAAGGAGGGCTGGGTCACAGGAACCAAAATTTTCGTGACTAGCAATCATCCACAAACCCACTCTCTCTTTGGCCTTCTGCTATAGGTTGTAGGAGTACATAATAGGAACCTCTGAGGCACAATATTCGTTTTAAAGCTCTGCATTTTCAGATCCATGTATTTCCTTGCCTAGCTGTTACAACTACTAGGGGATAAGAGGGAACCATTAACATCACAGCATCTGCTAGCAAAAAGGTGTTACTGCAATGCATTGCCATGCTGTAGTGTTTCTATTATGTGTGGCGTGGAAGGACCAAGTATGGCAAGTTACTGCAGTAGGAAAGTTAATAGTTGCTTGTAACAATTTTACAAGTGAACAGTCTTGTACAGAAATCCAGTAAATCCTGGCTTGCCGTTGTTAGCATCTGAAAGGAACATATGACTGTATCTGCATTCTGATGGCCCACCTGTGAGACCAAATATGCTTGTTTTTGACTGCAGTCATTAGGTTTAAATTTAACCAGATAAATGTATTTCAGTTATAGCATGAAAGACAAAGGCTTGGTTCACATGTAATGCCATACTAGAGTTTGACATTTAACGTGGTCTCAGGCTCTCTCCTTCCTTCTCTTGTTCACTCCAGTTTTCTTCCTTTCACGACAAAGCACGATTTGCCAGCGCATCAGAAAATAAACTATCATTTGCACTTGCCCTCCAAATCAGACAGATGAAGCAGGTGGGTGAGTGAAGAGAGTGTTATTACAAAATGAGCCAGAAGGCCCAGCAATGCAGGTGTGTATCATTACTATAAAAAGCACAGATGCAAATAAAGTTAATTCAAAGGATTAAAAGGTGCAGACAAAATGGGTGTGACCCATTCCCAGTAAGTTATGAACTGGCAACAGCAAAATGAAAAGCAGAACAGTATAAATACCTAAAGACAGTTGCCTTATCTGTTCAGCTAGCTGCTCCCTGTCTTGAATGAGTCCAAGTCTGATAGTGTAAAAGATGTATTACAACTCTGCAGCTTTACACAGTCCCCCCCATTCTCAGGGCTGGATTAAGACTGTTAGAGGTCCTAAACACTGACAAGATTATGGTGCCCACTAGATGTAATTCAAAATAAAAGCAATTCTAAACCATAAAATCAAAATGTACTTGCATGTATGTCATGTGGGACACACGACAGGATGATTTCCTCACATTATTTCAATCTGTGTTAGCAGGATGCCCCCTTGCTTAGGTGGGAATAAAGAGAGGACAGAAAAATGGTGGGAAATGTGTAGTGTAGTATAGGGAAGTCTGACAAAGTTCTGATTTTTCCCATGATTACTATATTGATGCCTCTGTTTTGTTTTGTTTTTGAATAACACATGTTGAATTCTTTCAAAAATTTCTTTTTTGCAGGGTGTGCATGTACTGACCCTGACACTTTGGTGAAACTGCTTTGTTGGCATACAAAACTTTTAAATTCGCTAAAGAATGGCTAGGAAGATTGAAATGGTATCTCATTGGTTCTGGATATTCCCACCATTTCTGTCTGATCTGTGTTCATTAATTTCCTTGCGTAGACAGTCTGGTTTGTCCTTAATAAAATGCAGAAGGCAGTCAGATATCCCATTAGAAAATGTACAGATGAATGAGCTTCCAATGTTGTTTGGTCCTGTGACAGTGTCATTTCAGTAGATATGGAAGCAAAGTCGTCACTGGGATTTGTAATCCACTTAAAATCCATACACAAATGAATTACTAAACCATTAATAATCACTTACATATAATGAACAGGAGGGAGATACATGGATTTTTCCTCTGTATGACATGAAGAGTTACCAATAAAGTTTGTTTCCTTGGTTCTATTAGGCTAAAACACTGTGATGATGGAAACTGTAGGTTTTCTGTTGACACATTAGGGAAATACAAAAGCGTGTTGCAAAGTTATACAAGTTAACGTAGGTAGTATTTGAACTAAGTAGATATATTTCATCTTAAGCAGCAGCAATTAGAACTGAGATTTGTTTGGATGCAATCAACATTTTTCCTTTTCCTAACACAGCCTAAACACTCACAGAGAGCTAAAATTTCCAGAAGCTTTGATAGTGTTTCTGTGAGCAAAATTGTATCCTGTGTGCAGGCCTATGAACACTATGTTGATTTCCACTCTTAGAGCCACATTACTTTTCATTTGCATGAGAAACTGGAAACTTCTCACTAGCATATACCGTATTTCCATGATTGGCTTCTCAGAAGCTCCTGCTATCTTTTAAGCTGTTTGGTTCATGTGCTCAAATTAAGTTTTAACAAATGGGAACAGGCAGTTTCACATCCTCCTCTTCGAGGTCTGCATAGAAGGCACATGGTTTGGCCAGAGTCACACTGTAGTAGCTTGGGTAACTCAAGTCATGTAAATGCTTAAAAATACTTTATGTAATAAATCAATAGGCTTGATATAGCATTTTACAAATACTTGATATATTAATGTGTCTGTGGGTTTGATGCTGCCCACTTTGATGCTACTGGTAAATGGATATTTTGCTTTAATAGGAGGAACTGAAGTGCCCCCAACCCCAATGCTTAGCAGACGGTAAGAAAAGTATTATTGAGTGTTAAGGCTTATTTGCTGCAGTGGCAGTTGACAACTAATGCTTATGCAAGTTTACAAAAACACTTTAAACGAGCTGACTTTGGATACAAGATTAGGGAGCAGGAAAACCTCTCTTTTTGGCCACAAGACCTGCAGTCAGATCTGACACTTTAGCATTGACTCTATAGTTCCTAAGAAACAAAGTAAAGTTTAATGAAGTGGTACGTAATTTTTCTGCTCCTCCTCTATTGTCTCCCAAGACAGACAGATGCCAACCAATTTTTCTGCTAGTTACATTGAGATATGAATCTAGTTTACATTGTCAGCTGGCATCTAGTACCTGCAGCCAACACATTGGGGATCTAGGCAAAAGGCTCCTTATCTAGAGATACCCAAAGCTGCTGCTGAGTTAAAATGAAGTATGTCCTTGAGCACCAGCTTTTATGATCACATGGTTAGGCTTTATACAATCAATATCAATCATGTGATTGTGCTGATAATCATGAGGAAATGCTTTGACTGAAACAAAGAGGAAAACTGTTTACAAATACAAGTGGAAGGTTTTGAAGGGCATCAAATGAAGAAACTGGTCAACAGGCAGCTAAGGAGAGGTCTCAGAAATAGGGCATACAGTATTTCAGCACTCAGCCAAGTGCCTCTTCACCTTCATAGCGGACTTTGCTACTTTATTTTCAGTAGCAAAAAGAAAAAAGAACAAAGGAAAAAAACACTACAGCCATTTTCCTAATCAGTATACCAGTCAGTAGTCCTACACAATATTGTGTACAGCTCTCCTTTTTAGGTTTCTTTGTTATTGTGATGTTTAAAAATATTTTAAATCAAAATAGTGAGAAGATCAGCAGTATGATAGATAATGGATGCAAAAGCAGGAAAAGACATATGGAACTACATAGATCAGGTAGAAGCCTTCTAATGGGGTTTTTAGCCGAACAGACACTCTGGTAGATCAAAACACCTGAGCCAATAAGCTGATACAAGTGATTTTATAATCACATTAGTGCTGCCTTGGAGTAACAATCCCACTTGATAGGAGGGGAAAGCATTTTATATTCACAACTATTGTGGGGTGTGTGTGTGTGTATTCCTGAGGATTGAAACCCTTAGAGGAAATGTGTATCTTCAAAAAACAATAAAATTGGGACTAGTCCATCAAGAGTCTAAATTAACTCACATAGAAAACAAAAAGGTCTCTGTACCTCCTGGATACAAAATGAATTCCTGTCATGCCTGCATTTATTGTTAGCTTGCTTCGCAAGATTTCAGCATGGAGACAAGGAAAACAGAACAAGAAGAACATCTTCCAAGAAAGGATCTTATTCCTTCTTGTGTCTTTTGTTCTCTTTTGTTGCCAGCAAAAATATCTCATCTTGAGAACAGAAACAGGTTCCCAGACAAGAAGACAATGAATCGTGGGCGTGTAGAAGGGGCAGCGTGTGGGTCATGTTGCTCCACGTTGCTGACCTTTGTCCTCCAGTTCCTGTTCTTGCCACTACCAATCTGGATTTGCTTGAGTTAAAACTGTAGACCCTTTGTCTTGAGGTGGAAGCTCTAGTGCAGATGGCTGCTTGTCTCTGGCAGTCATCCTTAAGTCAAATCAAAGTCCACTCCACCCTCAGCCCATCCAGTTTGGTAGAACTGAGGTGTGCCAGGGTTTTCTTTTTTTCTTTTTTCCCTACAGTAAACAAAGGAAGGATGTGGTCAGCACCACCGTATTTTTCTTACTTTAGTAACCCCAATGGCTGAGAAACCCGTTTGCGATTTAAAGGAATAGAAGCAATCAGAAATTTAAAACAAAAGAAAACTAGGATGTGCTACATTCAAAGTAAAAGGGCACTACAGAACCTGTTTCAAACACCTAGTGAGAAATAGGTCTTTAACAACAATGTACAGACCTTGCATATCAAGGTTGCAGGTTATATGCCTTCGCTACTTGGCTCTTTCTAATGTTTACCCAGCTCTTCAACAGAGAAAGCTCCCACAGCAAGAAAAACCACAACCAACAATACATTCATAGAATCAGAGAACTGTAGAGTTGGAAGGGACCCTGAGGGTCATCTTGTCCAACCCCCTGCAGGAATCTTTTGCCCAATGTGGGGCTTGAACCCATGACCTGCAATTAAGTGTCTCATGCTCTACCAGATGAACTATCTCCGACATTCTTCTTCTACAGTTAGACTTCCTTTACCAAACTGTGCCATGTAAGAGAAGTCTCCTATACCTTATACAGATGACAAAGTTGGACCACTTTGCACGTTAACATGTGTACTATGTGGCTGCAGCAAATGAACTGAGTTTACCTTACAGGGACATGTGTGCTGCATGTCACGTGTAGCCCTTTGTTGTTTGTTGGCATCCCATCTGCCTCAGGAGACAATGGAAGAGTAAGCCTTCAGGAGTAAAGTCAAACCATTGTAGAGTTATAGCACCTGCTGCAGCTGTAGAGACTAAGGTAGGAGAAACATGTTTTAATGCAGATGTGGCTGATGAAAGTGTCTGGTTTTGCTCCTACAGGTGCATCATGCCGTTTCTTCTCTCTGCACTCCTCCCACCGGTCATTCCTCCTCTGATTACTGCTATGGATGAACAACCTGCCTGTCTCCAGGCATTGCAGACATATGCAAGGGATTCCCATATGGCGGGGTTAATGCTGCCAGCTTTCGTGTCACAATTGCAGATGTTTGTGGCCCTTATAGACGTGAATAACCCAGCAGAACTCTGACATTATCAGTGAACCTCTCAACAGTTATCATAATGTTACAAGACTTGTATGACCTGAGTGGAAGCAAGACAGGAGCTCAGGCTCTCATAAAAGAAGCCACCGATGACATGAGACAATCCTGTAGTTTTATGTTTTGTATCTTTCTTTTTTTCTTGGTATGTTAAATTGTAAACAGTATTGAGTGCCTTGGCAGAAGGGACCTGTATATAAATGCAGCAAGCAGATTCATAATGAAGTTGTGTTGGCTTCCTAGAAGTGTTTGATCATTGAAATGCTCTTAACAGTTGCCTATAGCAACAAGATAGCCCTTCCTATAAACACACACAAGAATCTGAAATCACAACATATGGTTCAGTGCAGACATGCAGTTTAGGAGCAATTACATAAAATTAATGAAACATTAACTTCCAACATGCCAAAACTGCTACTTGAAAGTAAACTCCATGGATGTCAATGGTATTTACTTTTAAGTGTTTTTAGGATAGTGGTGTAAATTAACCTGCCATTTTCTTCCTCCTCCTTTCTTTCTCAGAAAATTTTCGGGTACTATAATTTTGCTTACACACACACTCACACACACACACCAATTTCTAAAAACTGTTTCATTAAATAAATTCGTAACATAATGAATGGATACCAAATCAATCAAATTTTGATTCATTAGTTTCCAGAAAACCTTAGTCATTGCTCTCTGTTTCCCCTCTAGGATTACTGGATCAAAATTTGAAAAATAAGGATAATGCTAAGCTTTCAAGAGTTAGAAAGTCTTCAGCTAAGATTACAGACTCAGGGTGATACGACCAACTTACTGTTGCAAAGAAAACTCACAGATTAAAAAACAAAAACCATGGTGTGGTAAAATACATTAGGGTTAGAATTCTTGGTTTTAATAATTTTATCAGATAAGGGTTTGCTCCTCTGAAGAATTTAACGTAGCATCCCCCCAAACTTTTCTCCTTATAACGGCTGTTTTAAAGGCAAAACAGCCACCTTTTTTAAAGAGATGTATGGGGACCTGGGCTAAAGGAGGTGCAGATGGGATCTATGCTTTATTACTCATATGTTATTATGGGTAAGAAAGCATAGATCCAATCTGCAGTGTGGTTTGCTAAGGTATGATTCCTGTGTGAACATGAGAAGGAGAGAGTGCTGGTCTCCTGACAAAAATGTGCACCTTTTTGCTCTCCTTGTAATTCCTGGGAGACCCAAAATCTTTTCCAGCTGAGAGAAGGTAAAGGAGTGTGCTAAAGACAATGATTGTACCTTGGCCAGCACGAGACTCCTGTCCACCTGGACTACTTCACAAGCAAATCTGTGACTTCTTGCCAGATAGAAAGATCCCATGGAGGCTCAGGAATAAATATGCCCTTCCAGTTTAACTCAGCAGATCTATGGGTTTTGCTCATTTCCACCTAAAAATCTGAGGACTACCCACAGCCTGATACTTCTGGAAGATGTGACAGCACTACCCTCACAGGGGTAGCCACTTGGTAGATGTTAGTTACTGTAGAGTGTAATTCATCACCTGACAGCTCTTGGGTCTCCCTTTTGCTTTCCTCCAATTGTCAGTGAATAGCAACCACTCCACAGGCTGCAGTAGAGTGAAACAAGGGCAGCCAGGCCACTCCATTGTCTCTGACAGCTGAGAGACCTTTTCTTCATGAACTGTTTCCATCCCAGCAGGTTCCTTTTACAAGTTTTGTACCTTTAAAAATGGGTGTGCGCTTGTTTTCCTCTTCCCTCCCCATCCCTTTCCCCTCTTGTGCCATGTCTTTCAGACGGCAGAGCTGAAGACAGGGGCCATCTTGCTTTTTGAACTGATGTGTAAGCCACGCTGGGAGCCATTTACCTGAAAACAGTAGAGTACAAACGGCTTTAAATACATGGATTTAGTTCATACTTGCAATCACAGTGGTCAGAAGTTGGATTTTATGATATCCCCTATTTCCCTTCTTTTTTGCGGGGGAGCCCGATGTGTGGAATCTAATCCCTGCTGACAGCTGTGAATATCTAACCAGGGAAGTGCAGGCTTCTGCATTTAATTACTGCAGAGAATAAGGACACTATCCAGTAAGACTTCTGTTAATTCAACAGGTGACACTTTCCCCCATCACCTCGCGGAAAGCTACAGTGGTTGGATTTCCGCCTGCCAGGCCGAAAGGAAACATTTGACAGCGGGTCGGGTGAGGGAAAGCCAACCACAGGGCTTATACGCCCCTCTCTCACCTCCCTCCCTGTCCGCGGCTTCCATCTACCTCCCTCTGCCTCTCCCTGCGAGCTCCTTTATGAGCGCCTCCCTCGTTATATTACGTCACTTCCTGCCGATGGGTTGTGGGAGGGGGGGAGCAGTGGTAGGAAATAAGCGGAGGGGCGATGCCCGCGCGCCGCTCCCTGTCAATCAGGCGCGCGTCACTTCCTTTCCTGGTCTGCCGCTTTCTGCTCATTACAGTTGAAGAGTCCGTCAGTGGAGAAGCTTCAGCTACGGAGACTGAGGCTGCCTCTGCCGCGCGCCAGATCTTCTGTATTTGTGTGGCCTCGAGGGGCGGGGCCGGGACCGGGACGGCAGCTTCACGCTCGTTACCCTCGGCTGCCGCCGCCGCCGCCGGAGAGCCAGCTCTTTGGAGCCGAGCCAGGCCCAGCCAAGCCGGGCCCTCGAACGGAAAGAGTCGGAGGAACCTGCTGCTGCTGAAACTGAGGGCCGAGGGGAGAGTCACCCGGCAACGGTGAGGGAGCCGCCATCGCGCATGCGCGTCAGGGCAGTGGCTGGCGGTGGTGAAGGGGGGGGGACACGGGAAGGTTTTTATTTTTATTTTGGGAGGGATGGGAACTGCATTTGTTGCTGGGGGTGGGGGAGGACTGCAGGCGAAGGAGGAGGTCTCGTTTGAATTGGAGGGGGTGGGATGGGGGGGGAGACCTCGATGCTGGAAAAAGGCGATGGGTTTGGGAGGGTAAATCTGCAGGTAGGTTGTCTTGTGGGTCTGAACGTGACCGGCCTTGGCGAGGGCAGGAAATGGTTCGGGATCAGAAGAGCAAGAGTTGGGGGTTATGCCCCCCTTTTTTTGGAGGGGGTGATGCGATCGTCCTTGAGGGTTAGACTGTTGAGGAAGCGGGAGTGATGATTCTTCACATACACCTCCCGCAATGAAATCGTGATAACTTGGTCAAAGCGTAACTGCATGTACGGGTGGCGGTGCATCTCTTTAAAAAAGGGCGATTGGCTATTTGGTTACAGTGGACTCGGGTAACGGTGTGTCTGCACACTCAATGGGTACAGAAAGCAATTTGGAGACGTCAGTAACGTGAATAAATTAGCCACCAGCCTCTGGAATGTGGAGTTCCTAATCCTAAGCATCGTTTGAATGTGTTCTCGGGGATCTCCAACCCCAGAAATAGGACAGAGGCTACTTCCCTCCTGGAAGTAAAATGCTAGGATTCAAAGGATCAAAGCTTCCATTTCGTCAAGCCCCCATGTGCTGCTTATCAGGCTGTGTTGATAAAGCTGTGTGATTCAGATCAGGTATCATAAACAGAGAGCAGGTGCAGCACAGAAAGGTTCACTAGAACAAAATAGCCCTGTGTGATTCAGTGGAAGAATTGTGCTACAAGTTGAAGGTGTCCCAGCCCCTGAGTCACTTGTCAATCTGACCTTCTGGAAAACTTCCCAATGCACAAATCCAAAGATAACTTAGTTAAGCTCTCATGGAACCTCAAACTTCACAAGGGCATATCTGGAGTTTCCTAATGAGACCAATAAGGGTATATTAGTTTTTCCACCTTTACTTACCTTTTTATCTGCAAAGAACTATTGGGTATGTTCTAGAGTGCATTGACAGGTTGAATGAAAGGATAGTAAGACTCAGCAGGCTGGCTAGCACAGTGCTTAAACTTTATCCTGATGCAGAATTATTTCTTTGGC